>NW_026883530.1:0-493814 GCF_032173495.1 Musca vetustissima
AATCGGCCCACTCCGACTTTACAACTTTCCTTACTGGTTTTAATTAAAAATATTTATTTTTTTTAATTTCTTTTTTGTTCATATTTCGAAAATAATTTAAAATCTAACGACTATAACAAAACTAAAAAATAATAAATAATAATTATGCAAAAAAAAAAAATTATCATTACATAAAAAAAATATTATGAACACAATTTCGCAATGAACTCCATATCCCCATTGTTTCGGGGTGTGTTTGTGTGTGCATTGTGCAATTTTCATCTAAGTCCTTTTTGAGTCTAAGCGAAAATATTTATTTTTTACGGTGCTTTCAACTATTTATCGTAGAACCAAACAAATTCATATTCCTTCAAGTTATTCTCCTTTGGCAGATTGTCCTTTTGGTTTCGTTTGCGCCAGGTAATCCGTGGCTGGTAGCCATTTTCATCGGCCACATACTCAATGGTACGTTCAACGTCGTCATCACCAATGGCAAAGTAATTACCCTCCTTGTTGCCATTACGTTTTCCAGTCTCCGTGTGACCGTGATAGTCGAGGATATATTTGAAACGATATAAATCACCATCAACGCCGACGGCACTGCCAGCGCTGCTGCCCTTTCCGCTAGCGACGGCCGACCCTGGGGACTTGGGGTTGAATGAGCCAGCCACAGAATTTCCTCCACCACTTCCAGATGTTGGGCCAGATTTTAGGGGTGTCTTTGGCGAATTTCCAATTGGTGTTTGTGGTCTCACAGGAGACTTACCAGATGGCGCTAGGGTAATGGAAATTTTATTTTTTATTTTAGCATGGAAAAGAATGTCCTTTTTATGGCTAAAACTTACCATTGGGTGCTTTCACCACCACACCCTTTGTACCCATGGCAGCTGGCAATACCTTATTGACAATAAAATCCATAATATCCTTTTCCTTGGGTGGTGTCTTGGCTAGTTTGGTATTGGTATCTGAAAAATAAATGAGAATAGCAATTTATTATCCTATGAGTCCTTTTTGGGAACGGTAGTGAATAAAACTACTTGGATTGTTTGTGTCACCGCTAAGTAGTGGAATTATTTGTGTAGTACTGGGAATGGTCGCAGCCTTACGTACAAGGACTGTGACAACGGAGGGAATTTTCGGTGTCAGGATTTTTGTTACTTGGGTTGGCTTGGCCGAGAGAGGTATGGAATTGCTTGGTGTATTAGAGTGTGGTGTTGTGTGTTCAGTGGTTTTCGTTTGACTAGAAGTTGCGGTTGCTGTGGGTGTTTTTGGTATTATGCTGTCCTTAAATCCTTTTGTTTGAGTAGGCTGTGGTGTTTTTTTGGTTTGTGTAGATGCTAGGTTCGTCGTTGTTGGTGCTGTTTGTTTTGGTGTAAAGCTGTCCTTAGATCCTTTGGTTTCCACTGACTGTGGTGTTTGTTTGGTTTGTGTAGTGGCTGTTGTTTTTGGTGTATTCGTGTTCTTAAATCCTTTTGTATCCAGTGGTTGAGGGGATTTACTTGGCTTTGTTACTACTTTTGTTGTTGTTGGTGTATTGAATCCAAAGGTTTCAATGTGTGGTTTTATATTGGTTTGTGTCAGTGTTACTTTTGTTGTTGGTGTAGTGGTTTTGCCACCTCCTGTGGAAAGCGTAAAATTTTAATATTTAAAAAATTTAACAGACATAGATTTTTAAAAAGTGAATTTTCAAAAAATTACCAAGCGATGTTTTTTAAAAAGTGATCTTCTACAAACTATTCGGACGTGAATATTTTAAAAATTATTTTTCAACAAATTATCCAGACGTGGATTTTTATACCCTACACAACTATGTTGTCAGGGTATTATAGCTTTGTGCAGCCCCAAGAGTTTGTAACGCAGCGAAATATTGGTCCTAGACCCACCTTTAAGAATACCCATCATCATATCTCGACTAGTTGAACCGATCTAGACATGTGTGTCCGTCCGTCCATTATATTATAAACACGATACAGGCCACAGTTATGGACTAATCTTCACGAAATTTTTCATGTAGGATGGGTTCTGGCCAATGAAGACCCCTATTGTTTTTGGTAAAGATGGGTTAATATCTAGGGGATGAAATGGACCAAATACTTAATTTTTATCGGTTTTTCTAGTCGCTCCAGAGGCCACAATTATGACCCAAACATCGCGAATTTTTACATAGAGAAGGGTATCGGGCCAAAGAGAAATTACAAAATTTGTATTCTCTAGCGTATAGATTTACCCGTGAAGGACATATACCCGAAAAGTGGTTGGTATATCCAAGGGCAGTGGTCGACCTTTAAATTGATGCCAATTATATGGTCGTATGTACTCAGATGTGGGAGTTACACTTAAATATTTACAGGTTCTTATGTATTCAGATATTATTTAGTAACCCTTTACCACACTGGAGGGTGGAAATATAGCGCTGATCGCTTTAAAATGTTCGGTGATGATCAGATAATAATATTATGATGAAGTGGACCTAAAATATATTTTTTTGTCTTTTTTCGAGTCGATCTTTAGACCACAATTATAAGCCGAATATCACAACATAACCCACGGTAAAGGGACAAGTAATTAAAAGGGCTGTACTGAATATTAGTAATATTCCGAAAATATGTCAGTGTAAAGGAGAGGTGCTGTTGACTTTATCGGGCCAGAGCTTGCAAATATCACGTAATATTGCTCAGGCTCGCATTAAAAATCCGCAGAAAGTTAGAGTTCCGTGATAGTTGTGTAGGGTATCGTATGGTCGGCCCCGTCCGACTATACTGCTCCGCTCCCTGGGTTAAAATTAGTTTTCAATAAATTATCTAGACGTGGATTTTTTATAAAACTGAGTATCAAACATAATTTACCTGCTGTGTTGGTCTTTCCTGGTGACGAGTTTGGCACATTGTCACTTTGACCAGTCGAATTGGGCAACTCTTTGGATAACGTACGAATTCCTGTTTTGGGGGTTTCTCCTGAGCCCTGAGGCTTCGCCGCATCCTTCTTACCGTTACTCAAGAAACAACCCGAACATGCTTCATTGTAAAAATTGTGATGAGGCAAATCTTCTTTGGGTTTGGCTGTCGTTGTTGTGGTTGGTGTGGGCTTCGGTTTTACCGTTATATCAACTGTCTCTGTAACGTTTTGGAAAAAAAGGAATTACAAACTCGGGGTATACACAACTGGGGCTACTTACTTGGTGGTGATTCATATGGGTAACTTTTCATGGCCAATATGCGAAATCTGCCCTGTTCATCGGTGGCATAGACAGTCACATGGTAAATGCCATCGGCCGTTATGAAACCAAATTCTCCCATAACAATGCCTTTCTCATCTGCCAAAAGAACACATTCATTATCAACAAAATTGATCGAAACATATTTTGCAAATTTGAAAAAAAAAATTATTTATGAAATGTATGAAACACATGCCCATTATGAATATTGAAATAATAACAATAAATTTCATAACATTTGTATTATTTTTCAAAAATAAAAATACATAAATTATTCTATGGATCGATCAAAACTAAACTCGATATACCAGATTTAATTTTTGTGTTTCCTTCGAATAGCCACTAATTGGCTATGAAAGGTGCTTTGGATTAAATGAACTTTAAATAAGCTGAGATGATCGGAACATGTTCGGTTCAAGTTTTCAATAATAAAATCAGAATTATGAAAACTTATTATTTTACTTTCTATGGTCATAATTTATGGCTATTAGAGGATTTTAACAGGTGATGATGGTGAGGGGTCCGTTAGACAGTTACCTGTTTTTTTTCTCGGTTGGTCTGAACTGAATATTTATTCCATAAAAAACAACAAAATTTGTGTTTGATTTTTAAAGTCAAAATCAATACAAAAAAATAATAATCTATTCATAAATGGAGCATAAAAACGAACATAATATTTAATTTATAATCATATTCTTAATTAAATTGATACCATAAAATATTATTTATTGATATGACAACGAGGCACATGTCTCGAAAATCAAAAATTTTTAACTATTAATAGCTTTACTGGATTGGTTTTAGCGGTGGCAAAATTGGAAGATATGACGTTTGATTTTAGGTGTAATGAATTCAGAATATTAATTGAAAGAAATAAAAACTTTTTTGGTATACCCTTTAAAATACCTAAAATCGATCAGGAGATATATATTAAGGTTATTGTACCTTTCATATGATTTAATTTTATTTAAATATCTACAACGCCGTGGATGCGATCTTAAAATGGATATGGACGAAATACTTAATTTTTGTCTAGTTTTCTGGTCGCTCCAGAGACCGCATTTATGGCCCATACATCGAGAATTATATATAAAGTAGAGGATCGGGCCAAAAAAGAATCATGCCTATAAAGGTCGTTGAATATTTAGCGGGTCAAATGAACCCTCAATTTTATCGTATATACTTGGATGTGGTAGTTATATTTAAATATTTTCAGGTGCTTACGTATTCAGATATTATTTAGTAACGCAGGACGGAAATATAGCGCTGATAGCTTTGAAATTTTCCATGAGGATCCAGGTGTGGTCAAGGACAACGCTTATAATTGTCAATGCTGATCAGATAATGATATATGAATGAAGTGGACCGAAAACTTTTTTTTATTTTTTCGAGTCGATCTATAGGCCCAATTCAATGTGAATTGAATCTGGACAAATACTTAGAATCGATGTACTGAATATTAGTAATATTTCTTGACCTCTAGTCCGTTAAGAAATTGGAATATAGAACCACAGAATTTTAGATTTTCGTGGAAGTTGTGTAGGGTATCATATGGTCGGCTCCGTCCGACTATACTGCTCCGCTGCTCACTGTTTTTATACCCTCCACCATAGTATGGAGGGTATATTAGTTTTGTTTTTCCGTTTGTAACGCATCGAAATAATCATTTCCGACCCTATAAAGTATATTTATTCTTGATCAGCATACAATTCTATGACGATCTAAGCATATCCGTCTGTCTGTTGTAATCACTCTTGCGTCTAAACGAATTGAGATAGAACGCTAAAATTTTGCATAGAGTCGTCTTTTGTCTGCAGGCAGGTCAAGTTCGAAGATGGGCTATATTGGTCCACGTTTAGGCATAGCTCCCATATAAGGGTACCCCCCAATTTTCGGTATTTTAGGGTTCTTGAGCGCGGTTTTCAATCGAATTCGCTGAAATTGGGTACATTGGGTTCTTATTGGGTACCAAAATTCCCCACTAAAAATTATAAATATAGGTCCACTTTTTCTGATAGCCCCTATATAAGGGTACCTCCCTATTTTCTGTTTTTGGGGTGGTTTTGACCAGATTTTTTCACTGAATTGAATGTAATTTAGTAATTTGAGTTCTTATTGGGCAGCAAATCTCTCCACAAAAAAATTATAAATATAGGTCAATTTTTCCGGTAGCCACCATATAAGGGTACCCCCCAATTTTCGGTATTTTAGGGTTCTTGAGCGCGGTTTTCAACCGAATTCTCTGAAATTTGGTACATTGGGTTCTCATTGGGTACTAAATTTCCTCACTAAAAATTATAAATATAGGTCCACTTTTTCTGATAGCCCCCATATAAGGGTACCTCCCAATTTCCAGTTTTGGGGGGTTTTGACCGGATTTTTCACCGAATTTGCTGTATTTTAGTAATTTGAGTTCTTATTGGGCAGCAAATCTCTCCACAAAAAAATTATAAATATAGGTCAATTTTTTCGGGTAGACCCCATATAAGGGTACCCCCAATTTTCTATATTTTGAGGTTCTTGAGCGCATTTTTCAACCGAATTTGCTGAAATTTGGTATTTTGTAGTGGTATGTGGCAACAAATCTCCCCACCAACAATTATTAATATTCACCCCTGTTTAGGGGTAGTCCCCATATAACCCCCTTTTTTATATTAAAATAGTTAGCTGATTTGTTCCATGTGTTGGGATTGGGTAGTCGTTACGTGAAATAGTCAATTTCTACCCTACAAAGACGTTTTAAGCATCTGTTGTAAGCATTCCGTCTTCTAAGGATAAGAAAACTCAAACATGACAATAATGAAATATATCGGCAGACATATATCCTCAATATAGTGATACCTCCTGAAGGAAAGAATTGAGATAAACAATTAAAATATTGCGTTCAAAATTGGCATATACCGGTCATTAATTAGGTATAGCCCCCATATAATGATATCCCCAAATATTCACTACTTCCTACACTATGTAATCAATATTGGTCCCCCAATATCAGTATCAGTCCACTTTTTGGAGCTTACAGATTTTATGAAAAATCCCCATTTAAATTTCTGAAATTTGTATTTGTGTGTACATAATGGTTTACATAAATCGTTTTGTAGAATTATCGGTATATCCCCACTTTTTGGTATGTTTCCTATATTTTCATTGCACGTATCTGTCAGTATAACTATGGTGGAGGGTACCCAAAGTTCGGCCCGGCCGAACTTAACGCTTTTTCACTTGTTTTTTTAATTTTCTAATTTTTGAATATGAAACGTAATAATGAAGTTTGTTATAATTTCACTCTTCAATATTTGTAATATTTGTTTTTTTTTTAATTATTTGCTGGTCATAGTAAAGTAGATTATTTACTCTTTCATATGAGACCATTGTTGTTGAAATAACTGTTCAAAAGTTATGCGCTTTGAAGGTCGGACTTAAAACTTATTTCCAGGATTTAGATGGCGCTGCATTCACCAAATCGCCAGGCCGTTAGGGAAAATCAAGGTATGGTATAACTACAATAACTTTAAAATGAGCTAAGATATTTTTAAAAAATATAATGGTTATTTAAAGCTTAAAGGATCCTTTATTCCTACTTTTGAATTAGTATGTCTAAAAAAATCAAAATTGACAGTATTTTTACTTATGATTGGGATTTTACATTTATTTTACGGCACAGCGGGTAGCAATGTTTAAGCTTCTCATAATCGGTAAAATTTAGCAAATATCACAATTTGTTAAACAGTTATTTAAATTTACCGAATACCTTGTTTTTTTCTAACGATCTGATAATTTGGCAACCGCGGCGCCATCTATTGATGGTATAGATGGAATGAAGAAAATTATTTTACCACACAGCGGATCAGCGAGCTTTAAGCTGCACATGACCGTTTAAGTTTTCAAAAGATCACAATTCGTTCAGATTTTTTATCAGATTTTCCAAATAACTTGATTTTCACTAACGACTTGACGATTTGGCGAACACAGCGCCATCTATTGATGTAGTAGATTGAAATGGCGAAAATTAACAACTTAACGCCGTTTAAGTTTTCAAAAGATCACAATTCGTTCAGATTTTTTATCAGATTTTCCAAATAACTTGATTTTCACTTTTTGAAATGGCGAAAATTAACAACTTAACGCCTCGGTTTTTGTATCATAACTTTTAAACTACTTGAGGTATTGTAATAAAATTGGTGTCATATGAAAGCAGAGCTGTCCAGCTGTCTATTTCGAAATTTATTCGTAATTTCATGAAATATGAAATGTTGTATGTGGAAATTTAGTTATATTGTTTTGTGTGAAAATGATTACCTGAACTAGTTTTTTTTAATATTTATTTATTCGAGCAATTTTTTTTTAAGTTAAAGCCAGTGTAAGACTACTCTGAAACGAATGAAGGAAGGATAGGAAAAGGAGGACGGAGGCCACTCAACAACATATTAGACACAAGACATTTTCTTACGATTCTTTTTGTAACCGACAGTAATAAGAATTTGAACAATAGTATGGTAATACATAACTTATATCAGATTAGGTGGACCTCTGTAAATATTTACATATGACCTTTAGAGGTAAATTATACTCCATAGAATGCAAATTTTATAATATGGGTGCATTTGACCCGCAAAAGATTGACCGAAGAAATATCTATGATTGGTCCTTGGTCAGGCCCAATATTTCGCGGCGATAATAAAGTCTTGAGGCCACACAAGGCTATAATACCCTGACAACAAAGTTGTGTAGAGTATTAACATCAACTTCTTGATGTGTAGAACGCAATTTTGAATTTAAGCACCTACGATCGATCTCATACAATGTTTTTATTGATTTAAATTGTATTTATTATTTTTTTATTAGAAATGATAAATAATTATCTAAAAAGCAGCTGATCTACATTGAAATTTGTTTTGTTTATTTGTTATGAACAAATCGAACTAATAATCAATTTTTCAAGATCTGTGGCAATTGTCGATTAATTCTCTAGAAAATTAGACCAATTTAATGGAACCCGAAAAAATTGGAACTAGATAAACAGGTCAATTCTAATTTGGAGATACACAAATCGATGTCGTTTGTTTTGGTGGTGGGAGTAATTTATTCGAATCGTTCTATTCTAAATATGTATTGACGTTAGGCGTCTTATCGATAATTAAATGCAAGTAAAAGATTAAGTGTTTCAAGATAATTAAGTTTGGACATAATTAGGTGCTTTGATATAGAAGCTGTGAAATGCTAAAGAATATAAATTTTAAAGTTAAGGTATGGTTATATAAAAAAATCAAGTATATCATGTCAATAAAATAATCATCGGTCTCATCATATATTCGAAAGTGAAAGATTCCAGATGTCAGTTGTCCGACAATTTTTTAGTATAGTGGCGAAAAGAGAATAAGAGAACACATGGTAAAAATGAAATATATTTTTAAACGAATTTGAACCTAAATGTCATAATTTATTTGAAATTATCATTATAAATTGAATACAGGTTTCATGCTAATTTACTGATTATTTGGAATAGAAATGATAGAATTATACAATTGTAGCAGTTAATTAAGATGATTTATATGTAAACCAGATGAATCGAAAAAGTATATTTGAACCTGGCTAGAATCAAGTCACAATTATGGATTTTATAGAATATTTTTCGAGGACACAACAGAGCCTCAAGTTCTTGATTTTTAAAGAATTTTGTGCGAAGACCAATAAAACCACATTAGAAAAAAAATCCAAAAAATTTAAAAATATTTTTTAGGACCGTGATTTTTACTGAATATTTTCACGCAGTCAAATAGGGATGGATTTTAAAAAAAATAGGTTTCAAACTCAAATAGTCTTGGATTTTTAATTTTTTTTCTTTTTTTTTTAAGTGATTATTAATACACATTCGAGTCGAGCTTGATGATCTAAGTTTTGCAATGAAAAGGAAAGCCAGGAGATTAATTATCCATCGATACAACAAAAAATCTGCTTTGAAAAGGACTGTTCCTAGAATGAAGACAAATGTCGAACTTAGACAAATTTGGATTTAATTCGCATATGCAAGTTTCGCATCAGGGCGGAATAAATACAAGTTATCAACGTACGACCTTTGTAAAGCCACATAGCCCAATATGGCTGATGGGCCGCTTAACCAACGGCGAAACGCGTCGCATAATGGTGGGTACGTTGTTGTGATTTTTTATACCCTACACAACTATGTTGTCAGGGTATTATAGCTTTGTGCAGCCCCAAGAGTTTGTAACACCACGAAATATTGGTCCTAGACCCACCTTTAAGTATACTGATCGTCATATCTCGACTAGCTGAGTCGATCTAGACATGTATGTCTGTCCATTATATTTTGTAAACATGATACAGGCCACAGTTATGGACCAATCTTCACGAAATTTGGTTTTGGTAAAGGTCGGTTAATATTTAGGGGATGAAATGGACCAAAAACTGTATTTTTGTCTGATTTTCTGGTCGCTTCAGAGGCCGCAATTATGGCCCGGACATCGCGAAATTGTACATGGAGAAAGGGATCAGGCTAAAGAACAAGCATGCAAGTTTTGAAAAAGATTGTTTAATATTTGGCGGTTCAAATGGATCCTGACTTTTTTGTGAAAAAATGTACAAAATTTGTATTCTATGATATATATACTTGCTCCTGAAGAACATATAGGCGAGAAGTTAGTAGTATATTCAAGTAGAGTTGTTGGCCTTCAAATTGATACCAATTATATGGCTGTATGTACTCTGATGTGGGAGTTATACGTAATTAGGTAAATGTGACTCTATGCATAGCATTACTATTACTCCATTAGAGGACGGAAATGTCGCGCTCGTGGTTTTGAAATTGTACATATATTTCCGATTATTTTGGACGAATATTTTTTAAGGAGATTTAATTCAGGGGTGCAATTAAGGGAAAAATTTTTGAAGAAGCCTCTCGAGGCAATTTTATAGCAATTTTTTTTACAAAATGGCATCTGACCAAATAGTAGAGCGACTGTTTATGATGATAGACAATATTATAGGCAGAAAAAAAATTGTGAGATTTTTAGAAAATACATTTCGGTAAAAATAATGCAAATATCACGAAATATTGCCCTGGCTCAGAATATAGAACAGAAAGTTTGGTAGTTGTGTAGGGTATCATATGGTCGGCCCCGTCAGAATATAGAACAGAAACTTTGGTAGTTGTGTAGGGTATCACTGGTTTTAAAGGATATTTTTTAAAATTTTACAAATATGTTTTAAGGAGTAGAACAGGCACTGGTCTTAAGGGTAAATTTTTGAAGAAGCATACACGAATCTAGATTTTATAGCAATTTTTTTTAAAAAAGACTAAAAGTAGTCGATGATTATTTAGACAATATTATAGGCAAGGTGAGATTTTTAGAAAATACATTTTTCAAGAACCGAAAATGAGTGGATTTTCAAAGAATGGGGTTTCAAGAAACCAAACAGGTGTCAATTTTTTAAAAATATGTTTTAAAGGAGCAAAATGGGCGAGGATTTTTAAAGGATATTTTTTAAACGAGCCTAATAGGCGTGGATTTTTAAAAGAGTATTTCTTCCAGCAACCAAAGATTTGTAGATGTCAAAAGAATATTTTTTCAAACACTATTTTAAAAAATATATTTTTCAGAAACCAAACCGGTGATGACTTTTAACTAAATTTTTTTTTTAAGAAGCCACTCCTGGAATATTGTGAATAATGTTTTTTTCAATGAGTAATCAAGCATAGATTTAAAAAAAATTATTTTTTTGACAGTTAATTGAAAATCTGACACATCCATAAAATTACTAAGTGTTAGGTTGCTAATTAGATTATGTCTTGATTTTACCGGCACTATTTAGTATAGATAACGACAAATCATGGTTTTGAAAAAAAATTGATAAAAAATCATGTTAATTAATGCGACAAATAAAGAACCCAGTAAATAAAAAACTTGTGCATAGTATGCAATTTTAAATTTGTATCGACTTAAAAAATCCATATTATCACTTCTAAAAATAATACACTTTTAATTTCAATTAAGATTTATGTCCATTTATGGTGCTGGCCACCAGCAATCAAATTAAAATGATTACATAATTAATACGCCGTAATTGCTAAAACATGAATTAGTGACATTTCCGATCATAGATTCTAACTACATATTTACATACATAACTGCATAGATTTGAAATTGACATTTAATGGTAATGTCAGTACAGGTGTTTTCGGACAACAGCTAGATAAATTAATAAAAACAAAATCTCATTAGAATTTGCTGTTGTTGTTTTTGTTTTTTCTATTCAGAATAGAGATGGCCAGTCTGTTGGACTGTCACCGACAGACGAGTGTTTTGGCGCTGGCAATATATTGCAGACTTTGTTCTAAGTTTACAAAGCAATTTTTTTTTGTTAATATCAATGATTTACAACAACACCAATAACAGTGTTGAAGTTTCATTGATGAGCGTGGTTTATGACGTTTAGTATTTTGTTTCGCAACAATTTTTAGTGGGGGAAGTTTTATGACCATCATTGGTTGCTATGATATGTTCAAGCATCAAGAATATAAATATTCGAATACTTGGCATCATGTTCGAAATCATAATTGCAAAATGATGCGAATTTAGTTGGAGATACATACGATAGGAACAGTGGGTGGAAAAGGTAAAATGTTTTTTTTTAATTATTACAACCATAGATTTTAGACCAAAAATAGGCGTGGATTTTTAAAGAATATTTTTTAAGACCAGAAATAGGCTTCGATTTGTATACCCTTCACCTCACTGTGATACAGGGTATTATGTCTTTGTGCATATGTTTGTACCAGGCAAAAGAAAAAGAGATAGACCCATACTTCCTTTTGAGAATATGCACAGATCACTTTTTGAGTAGATTTATGCATGACCGTCCGTCCATCTTTCCGTATGTTGTGTTCAATTGTACAAATTAAGCCTACTCCGGATTGTGTAAAATTTGCCAAGTTTCGTGAAAATCGGTTCAGATTTAGATATAGCTCCCATATATATGTTCGTCCGATTTAATGTAAATGGTGCACCAAAGTCCCTATATATCTTTCGATTTGCACGAAATTTGGCACAACGTACTGAATTAAGCCTAGAATGACGTGTGCCAAGTTTCGTGATAATCGGTTCAGATTTAGATATAGCTCCCATATATAATATCGTTCGATTTAATGTAAACGGTGTATTTAACACCGTATATATCTTTCGATTTGTACGAAATTTGGCACAACGTACTGAATTCACCCTAGAATGATGTGTGCCAAGTTTCGTGAAAATCGGTTCCGATTAAGATATAGCTCCCATATATATTTTCGTCCGATTTAATATAAATGGTGCACCAAGGTCCCTATATATCATTCGATTTGCACGAAATTTGGCACAACGTTCTGAATTAAGCCTAGAATGACGTGTGCCAAGTTTTGTGAACATCGGTTTAGATTTAGATATAGCTCCCATATATATTTTCGTCCGAATGGTGTACCAAAGTCCCTAAATATCTTTTGATTTGCACAAAATTTGGCACAACGTACTGAATTCAGCCTACAATGAGGTGTGTAAAGTTTTGTGAAAATCGGTTCAGATTTAGATATAGCTACCATATATATTTTCGTCCGACTTAAGGTAAATGTTACACCAAAGTCCCTATATATCCTCCGATTTGCACGAAATTTAATCTATAATGATGTGTGCTAAGGTTCGTGGAAATCGGTTCAGATTTACATGTGTGGTACGTTTCGGGAAAATCGATTCAGATTTCGATTGATACTTGAATGACATTATTGCGTTTTGTTGAAATTGGTACAGATGTAACTAGCTTCCATATGTATTTCGAACGGGGGGTCTGATTGATATTAAATTTTTTACAGTGCCACGTACCGAATAGCCGGGATCAAGGCATGAGTATGTTCCTTGGAGGGAAAATTGACATGCAATTGTGTATCCTTACAATATACCCAATGTGATGAAGGGTATCATATAGTCGGCCCAGTCCGACTTTACTACTTTCCTTACTGGTTTAGTCTTTTGTAAATGGAAAACTAACTACCTAATATATTTACAGAAGTAGGTCTTCTTCTGCGTTCTTCAATTTGAAAATTTCACCTCTAATCTCCTATGGAGGATATCTTCCCTGGACATTTATTGAAGAGTAGTTTCATTTGACTTCTATAAAAGAAGTTCTACTATTCATTTTTTATACGGCATTATGTATATATATATATATACCTTCTCAGATCTTCTATTAAATACGTTATTAAGCTTCTAAAAATATTTTTTATGAAGCATGTGAATTTGGGAAAATATTTTTGAAAATGTTTAAAAAGTATCATTTTGAGTCATGGGTCATGTTGCGTATACATAATAATATTAAGCCTGTATTGGTGCGTATACCTAACAATATCACTCATACTCCCTCTGAATGTATTAAAACCTATTTTTTTACAATTATCGCCCACTGTGTATAATTCTGCAAACAAATTGGCGGCGTTACAATAAACATTTCAACCAGCAACTTGACAAAATATTTTTGTGCAACATTTATTGTCAACTACTCAGCCTGATAATAATTATGGAAATATCTGTCAGGCCAACAAGCCGCCAGCAGCATGACTTGATCATAACTAACCCGGGTATTGTTGGCCCGTGACTGTCTTGCTTGTTTTTGTTGGATAATGATGACACTAAACTAAACGTTGGCGATTCACTTTAACCTATTGCCCAATACGGCCATTACAATGCCGCTGATGAAGATGACGGTGATGTTCCGATGATGCTGGTGGTGGCGTTGTGTCACAATATTTTTTTTTTTTTTTTGTTTTGAGACCGGTAACAGATTTGCAAAATCATTTAATTGTGAATATGGCAGAAATGGCCTTCAGACATACCTCTTGATTCTCGCCGATGTTGCTGTTCATCAATTGTAAAACCAAATTTATAAGGACGCACCGTTGTCGACTGAGCGGAACATTGAGGGAGCAGTAAATTGCTGCAACACACTGCCACTATGAACTTGAAATGAAACGAGGATAATTAGAGGATTGATTTTTTTATTGGTTGTTGGTTTTATTGTTTGTTACACTTACAAAACTGGCAGTGATTTTAATAAGCCTTGTCATTATCACGGCTTATATATGACGAATTGAAATTAAAACAATTGTAATTGATTTTCTATTCTTCTTCTTCTTATTTTTTGCAATTTTTATTTCCGAGTGGTAACAATAAATTGTAATATTTAGCACTTGTTGTTTATTTTTTCTACTGTAGTCTAGGTTCCACAAATCTGCCTCACTTTTATTTGTTTATTTATTGCATTTATATATATGTTTTCGAAATTCTTTATTTGATTTTCTTGTTGTTGTTGTTTTTTTTTTTAATTTCTCGTTATTCCTTTTTGGAAGCTGGCCACTTGTGAAACACACCTTACGACAGCCGATTCGTTATTGACTGGGCTCAAAGCATTAGGTAAACATTTTAAAACATTAGAATCGTAAAAATTCTGTTTATAGCCTCTGAAACAAAAAAATCTCCTCACTCACACTCACACCACTACCAGCAACGCTACTCGAAAATAGGAGGGAGACCAGAAACGTTGGATGTTGTTTGCAATTCTATATCACTGATGGCAGGCAGATGCTATCAAACCAGCCGTCTGCCAGACCCCAGTATGATGTATTCGCAAGGTATACTGTCAGGGTGTTCTAATGTTTTAAACATTAAAACTCACGCATACATAGATAATTATGCATAATCGAGTTATGAACACCTAGATATTGTAGAAGATAATTTTGTTGGGAGCAAGTATGGAATGTCTTAAGAAGCTGGGAGATTTTTTTGTAAAATTTCTCTCACTCTCTCCTCCATTAAGAAATTAAATAAATTTTGTTGTTAATTTTTAAGTGGAATTATGACTGGATGTGACAATGACCGGATGGGACAATGAAGTCCCAGGAGAAGTAGTGGTATTATAGGGAAGACCAAAGTATCTATTCTTAAATCAGAATATACTTATTTTATTGAAGACCTGAGAATGCCTCATTGAAAAGAAGAAAAAAAATATTTTCTTATAATTTTTTTTATAAATCCACGCCTATTGGGCTGCTAAAAAATTATTTTTTTATAAATCCAAAAAATAATTTTTTTGATAAATCCACGCCTATTGGGCTGCTAAAAAATTTTTTTTTATAAATCCAAAAAATATTTGTTTTTATAAATCCACGCCTATTGGGCTGCTAAAAAATTATTTTTTTATAAATCCAAAAAATAATTTTTTTATAAATCCACGCCTATTGGACTGCTAAATTTTTTTTTATAAATCCTAAAAATAATTTGTTTATAAATCCACGCCTATTGGGCGGCTTAAAAAATTACTTTTTTTATAAATCCACGCCTATTGGGCTTAAAAAAATATTTTTTTTATAAATCCACGCATATTGGGCGGCTTAAATTTTTTTATAAATTCACGCCTATTGGGCGGCTTAAATTTTTTTTATAAATTTACGCCTATTGGGCGGCTTAAAAAATATTTTTTTTGTAAATCCACGCCTATTGGGCGACTTAAAAAATATTTTTACAAATCCACGCCTATTGGGCGGCTTAAAAAATATTTTTTTATAAATCCACGCCTATTGGGTTGCTTAAAAATGATTTTCTTAGAAATCCACGCCTATTGGGATGCTAAAAAAATAAATCCACGCCTATTGGGCGCTTAAAAATTATTTTTTTTTAAAAATCCACGCCTATTGTGCTGCTTAAAAATTATTTTTTTTATAAATCCGCGCCTATACAAATATAAAATTTTTCCTTTCATTTCATTATACCCTACAAAACTGTGTTGTCAGGGTATTATAGCTTTGTACAGTCCCTGAAGTTTGGGGCTGAGTCGATCTAGACATGTGTGTCCGTCCGTCCGTCCATTATAATTTTTAAACACAATACAGGCCACAATTATGGACCAATCTTCACGAAAATTTGCATGTAGTATGGGTTCTGCCCAAAGTTTTTGATAAAGATCGGTTAATATTTGGGGGGATGAAATGGACCAAACACTTAATTTTTGTCTGTTTTTCTGCTCGCTCTAGAGGTCGCAATTATGGTCCGAACATCACAAAAGAATAAGCATGTCTGTTTTGATATAGATCGGTGAATATTTATCGGGTCAAATGGACCCTGATTTTTGTGTGAAAAATTACAAAATGTGTGTTCCATTGCGTATAGATTTACCCTGAAGGACATATACCTGAGAAGTTGGCAGTATATCCAAGAGGAGTGGTTGACCTTTAAATTGATACCAAATATATTGTCGTATGTGGGATTTAAATATTTACAGGTAAGTACCTGTACTCAGATATTATTTAGTAACCCCATACCACGCCAGAGTGCAGAAATATAGCGCTGATCTCTTTGAAATTTTCCATAAGGTTCCAGTTAGGGCCATGGACGACGCCTACAACATTCGGTGATGATCAGATTATAATTATGGGATGTTTTTTGAAGTGGATGCACGGAATAAACATAATTTTTTGTGTTTTTTCGAGTCGATCTATATATCCACAATTGAAAGCCGAACATCACAACACAACCCACGGCGAAGGGAAACTGGACAATTAATTAGAAGGGCTGTACTGAATATGAATAATAATATTCGGAAAATATGTCAGTGTAAGGAAAAGGTGCTGTTGACCTCAAATCGGTCTAGAGGGAGCAAATATCACGAAATATTGCCCAGGCTCGGAATAAACATCCGCAGAAAGTTTGAATTCCGTGCTAGTTGTGTAGGGTATCGTATGGTCGGCCCCGTCCGACTACACTGGTCCGCTCACTGGTTTTCATATATTTCCATTTTTCCCTTTTCTAGTTGCCTATAGGAAATATATTTTATTTTAGCTTCCAAAAAATTAAAATATTTTGTTAATATACATTTAAATGTTTGCATTAATTTGTGTTTCCTTTCGTTGATAACTTTATTTTTAATAATTTTCAAACACCTAATAATTAAGACACTAACAGCTACAAATTTAATAAAGATATTATATTCCGCACTTGTTTAAGTTAAGTTCCTGAAATGTAGACAAGAACAACATTTCAAAATTTATTATTCTGGCATTCAATCACATCGCCACCATCATCGGCACTCGATCTAGACAAGCAGAAGAGATTGAAATGTTAGGCATTGCTCTCTTGAGCAATGATCACAGAAAAAAACCCAATTCGTCAAACAAGCTATTCCAACATTTGAACAACAAATCACTTGTGATTGATCTCACAGCTGATATGAATGATCTACACATATTTTGACAACGCTCAGCGTCATTAGTGTCAAAGTATGTTGTCTACCAAAAAAAAAAAGTGGATTTTGTAGAGAATCAGAAAAGTTTAATGTCATGATGCCGTCGACATTCATTTTTAAAATGTATGCGGAAATTTGTTTGAGTTTTTTTTTCTATATATATTTTTGTTTTTGGAATGTCCATTGCGTATTTCTAGGTGATGACAGTTTGCCAAAACCCATTAAAGTTGTAAGTTACAAGCCTGCGCCAGATCACTAACCAGCATCCAACACACACACGCATAATTTATAACATTTGCTGCCCATCAACATTCAAACATCATATTTCACACGTTCTCACTTCTGGCTTATTTATGGTCTATCTATTCAAAATTATGTACATATTGACGCGAGCACACACACATTACCGTTCATGCATGCATGCATCAATGGATGCACGCATGCCTTGTCATCTGAATGGTAAACGATCGATCGATGATGCTGGCGGACTTTAACGGGGGATATGTAAATAACAAATGCAACCGGATCCAGATGACAATGACAGTGGTTTCAAATGAAAAAATAAAAAACAAAAATCATAAAATTATTTTTGACGACCCAAAGGCAAATGTTGGCTTTGATTTTTAAAGAATATTTGGACTTTTTAAGAACATTTTTTTTCAAGCAACCAAACAGGCGTGGACTTTTTAAGAACATTTTTCCAGCAGCCAAACAAGCGTGAATTTTTAAACAATATTTTTTCAAGCAGTCAATTTTTATACTCTTCACCGCACTGTGGTACAGGGTATCATGTCTTTGTGTATATGTTTGTAACAGGCAAAAGGAAACGAGATAGACACATGGTTCTTTTTGAGAATATTCTATGCATAGTCGATTTCTAAGGCGATTTATGCATGTCCGTCCGTCCGCCCGTCTGTTGGTGTTAAATTGCAAACAAAGTACAGGTCGCATTTATAATCTGATTTGGATGATATTTGGTACAGCTTATTTGTTTGGCCCAAGGACGAACCATATTGAAAGTGGAGAAAATCGACCCAGAGTTAGATATAGCTCCCAGATTTAGATATAGCTCCCGGTTCAGATTTATATATTTTCGTCCGATTTTACGTAAATGGATTTATATATGCTCTCAATATACCCTATAAATCTTTCTATATATTTATGCACGAAATTTGGCACAGCGTACTGAATTAGGTCCAAAGTGATGTGTGTTAAGTTTTGTGAAAATCGGTCCAGAGTTAGATATAGCTCCCAAATATATTTTCGTCCGATTTAATGTAAATGGTGCACCAATGTATCTATATATCTTTCGATTTACACGAAATTTGGGACAGCGTACTGAATTGAGTCTAGAATGATGAGTAGATATAGATATAGCTCTCATATATATTTTCGTCCCATTTAATGTAAATGGTGCACCAATGTCCCGATATATCATTCGATTTGCACGAATTTCGGCATAGCGTACTGAATTGAGTCTAGAATGATGAGTACTAAGTTTCGGGAAAATCGGTTTAGATTTAGATATAGCTCCCACATATATTTTTGTCCGATTTTATGTAATTGGTGCACCAATGTCCCTATACATCATTCGATTTGCACGAAATTTAGCACATCGTACTGAATTGAGTCTAGAATGATGTGTGTCAAGTTTTGTGAAAATCGGTCCAGAGTTAGATATAGCTCCCATATATATTTTCGTCCGATTTTATGTAAATGGTGCAACAATGTCCCTATATATCATTCGATTTGCACGAAATTTGGCACAGCGTACTGAATTGAGTCTAGAATGATGTGTGCAAAGTTTCGTGAAAATCGGTCCTGATTTAGATATAGTTCCCATATATATTTTCGTCTGATTTTATATATTATTTACACGAAATTTGGTACAGCGTACTGAATTTCGATTTGCACGAAATTTGGCATATATATTGCGCAGTCCATATATAATGATTTGAAATTTGCATAGCGATAAGCTAGAATGATGTGTTCGTGAAAATCGTCCAGAGTTAGATATTATATATATATATCTCGAAATATATCTTTCGACTTGCACGAAATTTGGCATAGCGCAGAATAATGTGCAGAATGATATATATTTCATCCGTGAAATTCGGTTCAATGAAATAAAATTTAGCATAGGTTCCAGAAAGGCATAATAATCACATAATCAAGTTCGTTCAATTTCATGCCAATGTTCTTTGGAAAGGCGGAGTCTGTTAGGAGACATATGCAGAATATACCCAAAGTGGTAAAGAATCAATCCGACTTTACTACTTTCCTTACTGGTTTCTATATAGAAAATCCTGAATCGCGTAGATTTTTGTTAGAAAAAATATTTTCTGTGTACCACTGTTCCATTTGGTCATAAAATAAAAAAAAAATCTCTCGCTACCACAATTCACCTTTAAAGTCGTACAATTGACTTGATCAGCTATTTATTTATGTTTTATTTTGTTGCTGTTGTGACCATTGTTGTTATTGCTATTTTATCGATAATCTTGTATTTTATTTAGTTAATGTGCCGCTAAACAACGAACGAATAAAGCAGTTAACATATCTTTTGTTGAAGTGCTTCTTCTCCCCTCTCTGTGGTAATTGACAAATTGAATTGCTTTGAATTGGACAATGAAAAAACGAAGAAGGAGAGGCAATATGGCCTAAAGGCACAGTGTCGCTTCATAATTGCTAAATGTCTAAATATTTATAAATTTAATATTTTTATGTAAATTAAAATGAATTGGAAATTGCAGTTATCCACATGGCTTATTTTTAATTGGAATTTATTTAATTAAAATTGCTATTATTTTTAACATAATGACATTAAATTACACTGTGGTACAAGTATGAAAATTTTAATTTTGATTTTGTTAATCACGATAAATTCAAAATCTCACTTAAATGTTTAAATATTTTGAATATACCAAAATTGGATAGCCTATCTCTCTTTGATATTGTGGCTGATATAATATAAATTTAAAATGTAGTTTCATAACACTGTGCGAATTTGTCACACTGTACACACCCACCTCTATTCACATATTTCAAGTTTAATAAACAAAGCAATCATCAAACAGTTTTTGTATACAAAAAATGTGTTTCAGCGGCACCTAAGGGGTTAAAAACGTTTAAAAAAATAGCAAAAAAAAAAAAACATTTCGTCTAATCTTGTTTTACACGTCTTTATGTCATTTGCATTAATGAATTAATTTGTGTGCCATTGAGACACTACAACCACTACGACTACCCGCAACTTATGTTAGTATGTATGCTACTATTTTTAGTTAATGAGCATAATAATAATGATGCTGCAAATGATGTCGATAATGATCATCATTGTCATGTGCAAAAGCGACAATTTATTATCTATTAATTATGTTAATTATATATGTAAAAAACATATGGCAGTTGGCTAATTTAAAACAATTTCTGCTTAGATTTTAATAACAAATGAGATTCTTGCAAAAATTAACAACAACAGCACATATCTTTACATGGTTGTTGTTTTGTTTTGTAATTCAGCATTGCATGATGATACACGATTTGTTGTCTGAAGGTCACCAAAATGTTGCAGGAATTATGAAGTGAATATTTCCTGGTTTCAGGCAAAAAAATTGCATATTCATCATTGTATTGACATTTGACTTGAAGATTTTAGATGATTTAATATATTGTTTATTTTCATTATATTTTTATATATAATGTATTTGCAGTAAAATTACAGGGATTTGTTAAATAGATATATTAAAAAAATAAAAAAATACACGATTTACTAGAACAAATTTCAAGAAAACATATTTGGCAAATTATCAAAACATTGTTAAAATCCACACCTTCTAGGCTACTTGAAAAAAAAAATTAAACTCCACGCACTAAATAAATATATAAATATTTTTTAATATCCATGGTTTGGCTACTTGAAAGAAAAAAAATATTTTTTAAAAATCCACGAAGAGGCGTGAATTTTCAAAGAATATTCTTTTCAAGCAGCCAAGAGGTGTGGATTTTTAAAGAATATTCTTTGAAAATCCACGCCTTTTTGGCTATTTGAAAAGAAAATTGATTTATAGCAAACTTAATACGAGATATTCGGTACGCCGCACTCTTCAAAACTTAATTTCAGTCAGACACCCGTGGTGCAACATTTACCTAAAATCAGACGAAAATATATATGTGGGAGATGTTCACGAAACTTAGCACACATCATTCTAGTCTTCATTTAGTACGATGTGCAAATTTCATGCAAATCGAAAGATATATAGGTACTTTGGTGCACCATTTACAAGAAATCGGACTAATATTTATATGGGAACAATATCTAAATCTGAACCGATTTTCGCCAAACTTTCGATTTTCACGAAACATAGACTCAATTCAGTGCGCTATGCCAAATTTCGTGCAAATCGAAAGATATTTAGCGCACCATTTGCCTTAAATCGGACGAAACTATATATGGGAGTTATATCTAATACTGACCCGATTTTCATGAAACTTAGCACACATTATTATAGACGCAATTCAGTATGCTATGCTAAATTTCGTGCAAATCGAAAGATATATAGGGTCTTTGGTGCACCAATTACATTAAATCGGACGAAAATATATATTTGGGAGCTATATCTAAATCTGAACCGATTGTCACAAAACATTGCACACATTAAAATGATGTGTTCAAAGTTTAACTCAGTACGCTATGCCAAAATTCATGCAAATCAAAAGATTTCCAGGGACTTTATTGGACTATTTGCCTAAAATCGGCTGAAGCTATATCTAAATCTGAACCGATTTTTACGAAACTTTGCACACATCATTCTAGACCTTATTCATTACGCTGTGCAAAATTGCGTGCAAATCGAAAGATATATAGGGTCTTTGGTACACAATATACCTTAAATCGGACGAAATTGTATATAGGAGCTATATATAAATCTGAACCGATTTTCCCAATATCAATAGGGTTCGTCTTTGGGCCAAACAAATGAGCTGTACCAAATTTCATCCATATCGGATTATAAATGCGACCTGTACTTTGTTTACAATTTAACACCAACAGACGGACAGACGGACAGTCATGCATAAATCGATTCAGAAAGTGATTCTATGCATATTCTCAAAAGGAAACATGGGTCTATATCGTTTCCTTTTGCCTGTTACAAACATATGCACAAATACATAATACCCTGTACCACAGTGTGGTGAATGGTATAAAAATCCACGCCTATTTGGCTATTTGAAAATAATATTCTTTAAAAATCCACTCCAATTTAGCTAAAAATCAGCCGCATTCCCTATTTCGCTAAACCGTTATTGTATACATATATATGTATATGGTCATCAGGCCTTTTTCATGATTGATGAGCAACAAATCAAAGATGAATGATTTAGTGAGATTTGTACCCCCAGTAATTTCTATGTAAACGACATTTATCGAAACAACTGGTCATTCACAAACGAATTTAAACGACATTTAATTAAAAATGAAAATAATCATTGCCTGTAAATCATGTTTTAGCATATATGGCAATGTCCACCATAACTATGATTCAGTGGTCTTTTTTGTAATTGTTTTCATGGAAATATTAAGAGATTGATTGTGTTATTGACACCAAAGTGTCACGGGGTGGGGAGATTACTTCAAAGGGAACAACTTTTCATAATAGGCATGGGAATTTGATGCATACGACTATTGTTTAGTTTGAAAAGTGGTTGGTGGCCATTGTTTATACATTTGTGGAGATATATGACGATTTCTATATGCACACATTTTTCAAATAAAAAACTTATTTTTATTAAACTTTCTGTTTAGCCACGAAACAAATACTCTTTTAAAAATTTCACACTATGCTAAACCTTGAAAAAATTCCCAAATAAAATCCTCGCATATAGCTACCATACATATGACACCGTATGTTAGAAATCGAATAACTTTCAATCACAAACAAAAATTGAAGTCAATTTTAGGCTTAAACGTAAAATACAACTGATTTTACGATATTTGATTTTGTGGACAGTCGTACATCCTAAAAGTATGCTATAATAATTTTTCAAAGTCTGTCTTAAACACCAAGCTAAACAAATAACATGTGAATAATTGATAATAATCACTGGTGGTGGTTGCTGAATTCTACAAGTTACCTACGAGGGCTACAAAAATTGCAGAAGAGTTGAGGAACACCAAAATAAGATCCCTATAGAAAATAATTAAAAAACCTAACTCATTCGAAAGCTAGAACGAAATTACTACTGGGTATGAGTAAAAACATCTCAGGAATCATTCCTCAAAATTTACAGCATTTTAAATAAAAAGTTAAAAATGTACCCGATTATTGATCGTAGGGTTTAAGAAGGGGACCTCACCCATTCTCTATTTCAAATTTAAACAAATGTTCAACCGACTGACAAATAAAATGTAACTTTGTATACATATATTTGAAGACTTTAAAAAGAAGAAAATAACCCCCAGTAGAAAGTGTCTTGAAGACAACATCAACGAATCGGGTAAGACAATGGCAATTCCTTGAAGACACTTTGTAGACAGCAATGTGAAATCGTTGACGATATTTTCACACAAGTGTCGCAGTATTCATGCAAGACAACTTGGGCGACAAGGAAATGATATTGTTGTTGACGACAACTTCGGCGACTAACCTCCCTACCTTTCGTTAACGACATATTCAATTCCTGTCGTTTACACATTCGTTGATGACGGTACACCTATCGTACCCCATTTAAAATTCAAATAAAAATACATATACATATTTTTCATTTATATTTTTTAAAGCTGAAATTTATAGACCATTTCAAATCGAATTACAAATGTCCGCCCATCTTTCTGTCTGGTATGATAACTTTCGAAGGGAGTAACCGATTCTATCCAAACTTTGCACATCATTACATTTCTTCCAAATTTAGATCAAGTTAGATAGATATGGAATATAAGTCCATTCTTTCAGGTACCTACCCAACAAAATGGTAAAAAAGTTGAGTGAAAATTAAATTTATAATATCATGCGAACGGATTACCCGATTAGAACCAAGCTCTGCGCTCCGAATATGAGATCGTATATGAGACGTATCGGTCCACACTTAGAAACTCACACAAAATGGGTCAAAATGTTGAAAATATTTAAATCTCATATCAAACGAAGGAAGTATCGGATTCCACATTCTTGGATGGTGAAAGACATTTGAGGATAAAATGTTCAATATTAGGTCATTTCACGGCATATACCCCCTATATAAGTTTCGTCTCATTTTCAGCATTATTTAACCTTTTCGGGCTCGTGTACATGGAAAAGACCTCATACAAATTTCTTGGTAATGGTTCATTTTTTAGAAACCCTCGCATAAGTGTATCTCTCCATAGAAGGATTTAGCCGAATTATCCCTCAGAAGCGGCTGTAATTTGTATTCCGTTTTCTTGGAGATTAAATCAATTTTTTGCATAAATTTGTTGATATGGTTCACATGTTGGACCACCATAGATAAAGCACCCACACTATTTTGCGCGGAATGAAGTTCCTAGCTCAGTTTACCCACCTGAGTACCTGTAATTCGCAGAGCATAAGAATCTACTAAAGGACATAGTCGCCACAGAAAAGTGACAGTTGATATTGTCGAAAGATCTATACCCTCCTCTGCCTATGGTTTGTGGAGGTCTTCGGAATAATACACAGGTTTTGTTATTCGCTTATATAATGTTTTTATCAAAAAGGATTCGGATATAATGTTGATTAAATTGGCTATTCAAAACGCTTCAAACTACATTCACTACCTCCCCCACAATTACGGGGGAGGTACCAGATAGAGAAAACCGACGGGTCCCATCTTCGGACTCGAACTAGACATGGCAAAGATAATATCTTGTACAGAATTTGCTTCGCATGGTATTATAAAATTTATTTTCAGCACAATTTCGACCATTTTGTGGACGAGGTTCCAGAAAGAGTGGGCCTATATTCCCCCTCTTGGAAGAAATATTATGATCTACAAAGGCTGGATGAAATCGGTTACTCCCTTCGAGAGTTATCCTACGCACCAGCCAGCCACACACATATGAACGAACCGACATTTATAAAATCGTCTCAAAATTGTCTGAAACTAAAGTTGTTATAATTACAGAATGCCCAAAAGTCATAGTTAAATAATAATACTTAGATATTTTTTAATAAACTTTTTTATTTTTTAACTAAACAAAACAACAACTACATCTTAGGCTTCAGGGGCAACGGGCAAATGAGCACCTTGGGGTTGGAAACCGTTTTCATCAGCAACATAGGTGACGGTGTAGGTTTGGCCATCATCAGCAACGAAGGAGTAGGAACCACGGACAACAATAGCTTCATCTTCAGCACCAACGTTCTTCAATTGACCTTCAGCTTCAGTCTTGCTGCCATCGCTGGTTTCGGAACTATTGGAAGGAAGAAGAATATTGAAATAAATATTTGCAAATAGTTTTTTTGGTTAATTTAGTTTTCACTACTTACACATATTTGAAAGATTCAGGACCAACGTCAGATTCGCTTCTGACAATTTCAACATCAGCGGGGGCGGCCAAAGCCAAGGCGAAGAGAGCAGCGAAGACAATGATGAATTTCATTTTGATTGTGTTTTTAGCGTGGCTTACTACAAGAGTTGCTAACGTTTGAGTGATACCAATCGGAGAATTGTCTCCGCAATTTATACAAAATTTTAGAATCATAAAATTATTTGCATATTTATGTTAATTTTTTTTTTGTTTTTTTGAATGCGTGAATACAAAAAAAAAAAAAATAAACAAAATAGTTTCGAATTATTTATTACGTAATTTAGTGCAAATTTGTTTAATATAATTTGAATATTCATATAAGAATTCATATGGAAAACAGAAGAAAAGCAAATGGGAAAGAAACAAATTAATATTAATAGAAATATTTAAATAAGAACCATCAGATAAATAATAAAATCGAAAAAATAGTAACATTAAAAAAGTCAAACCTGAGATCGAAATTAAAACGTGGTCGCTTGGAAAGAAGGCATATTCTTTGTCAATAAATAACAACAACACCAATGAACAATAGCAACTATTGTCTATAAATTCGCCATATATGTTTTAACAATATGATAAAAATAATATAAGTTTAGTATAGTTTGTAAGCAATTAAATAATTAAAATTTTCAGCAATTCTAGGGGAACCCCCTAGAAATTACTTTTGGAAATATATTGGGCATCCAGTTTGTCATTAGCATATATGTTAGAATCCATACAAATAACATTAAACCGAGAAAGAGAAAAAAGATAACAAATATTTTTAAAAAAATACATGCTGGAATTGAAAAAAAAATCTATTTAAAAATTCACGCTAGAAGATCGACCATAAAAAATATTTTCATAAAAATAAAAAAAATATATAATGAGTTAAAACCTTTTAGAGGATCCGGGATTTTTAACAAATATTTTTAAACAATTTGCACTTTAAAATCGATTTTAAAAAAAATCCGAGCTTATGCTCGACAACAAATATTTTAAAGCATGTTAAGTTTGGCCAGACCGAACTTTTTATATCCTTAATCATGAGATAGTCATTCAATATACCTAAAATAGATCGAGGCATTTATAAAAGGGACGCCATGGAAAATTTCTGCAAGGAAAAAAGGAAAGCACACTTCTGGAAATCAGTTTGGAAAACCTTGAAAATGATGAAAGTGATGCGTGACTAGAGCTTACCCTAAAAAAATAGACCAATATTAATAATTTTTGGTAGGAAAATTTGGTACCCAATGAGAACACAAAATAACAAATTCGAACCGTACCTCGTTATATAGGGGCTACGCCGAAACTTGATTATTTTTTGTTAGGGCAATTTTCCACCCTATTAGAATCCAAAATTACACCCTATTTGTTGTAATTTTAGGATGTACCTTAATATGATAAGAAACAGAAGGAGTTGACCAATGACCCGCATCTTGGAAATTGATCTAGACTTGCTAAAGATAATATGTGGTACAAAGTTTGGTTCAAATCGGTCATTCAATTCGCTTCAAATTAAATTTTTAAAATACTGACCATTTGTGGGGGAGGTAGCAGAAAGAGTGGACGAATGGATCCCATCTTCGTACTTAATTTAGACTTGGTACAGATATTATCTTTTCCAAGTCTAAATGAAGATAATATGTTGTGTAAAATTTGATTCAAAAAAAGATAGTCAGTGCGCCAGATCGTATAAACTTAATTTTTAGCACAATGTTGACCGATATTCACCATCTTGGAACATAAACTAAATTTGGAGGAAATATTACGATGCACAAAGTTTGGATGACATAGGTGATGACTCCCTTCGAGAGTTATCGGGCACACCAGCCAGATAGACGGACGGACATATGTAAATCAACTCCAAATTGTCTAAAACGGATTTGGTCCAAAGAAACATGGGATATAAAACCAATATTTCGATGAAGCGCATTGTTTGGGTAGCAAAGTGTATAGACCCTAATTTGCCACAAGAGTGGGGGTCCAATATTGACATTTTATGTGAATAAGATATTCACCAACCAAAAAGAGATTGGAAGTCCTTGAATATATAATTTTTATATGGGATAGTCCTTGAATTTTATATACATTGGTACCGAAATAAATAAAACGAATGACATCAGTTTTGAAATTCGGAGAAGGATAGTGATGGCCAACGGATACTACTATGGTCTGAGCAAATAACTCAAAAGCAAGGCCTCTCCCCCCAGACCAAACTCACATTCTACAAGACGCTGATACTACCCGTGCTGTTATATGGATCTGAAGCATGGATTGTTTGGGAGAAAATTTCTCCGAAAAATCTATGGGCCGATCTGCGTTGACGGTGAATATCGCCGTCGAATGAACCCTGTGTTGTACCAGCGATTCTCGGACATCGAGATTGTTAGACGTATTGAGTTGCAGCGACTACGTTGGCTAGGTCATGTTGTGAGAATGGATGAAGATGCCCCAGCCCAGAAGGCATATAAAAGCGAACCAGCTGATGGTGCACGCAGAAGGGGAAGGACACGAATACGATGGAAAGATCAAGTCGAAGATAACATTGCCGAAAATGGTCTATCCAATTGGAAAAACTGCGCAAAAGGGCGACGCGCCTGGAAATCTTTTCTAAGCTCGTAAGTAAGTAAGTCCTTGAATAATATATGTGAAAATAATAAGACGCTTGCATAGCGGTCGTTTCTATAAAACCCCATTTTAAAGGTCCTCAGTTTAGAAAACTTTTTGAAACGTATTATCTCTAAAGAAATCCTTTTGAAAAGTCCTCAGGTTATATAAGACCAGAGAAAGGACTTATTTCTATAGAAGATCTTTCCATAAAGGAAAGACCTCTTTGGGGAAGACTTATGAAAAAAGATTTTGTCCATAGATGACACATATAGGCATTATAGGCAGACAATAGACTTTTTTATAGAAGAGGACCCGATAATGAGTCTTCACCTTTCAAAAATATTATGTCTATAATATTTATATACATAATAGGTGAACCGGCAAAGCTCCTGCTGGCTTTCAAAAGGCCTTCTACAGACAGCATATATTCAATCTATGAAAGCCTTTTTCTCATTGATGTTCATGAATTGCATCAAATCTATAGTTTGTTGGTGAGAGAGTTAACGGAATGGCAAACCGTCACCACTCTCGCCCACAAACTGAGAATTGCACAATGTAATTTTGGCCATACAGGTAAATACCTTTCAGCAGATATTTAGCCTATTGTAGCAACTTTCTTTAACAAACAGATACTATCGGAATATTATAACAATAAAACGCCAAATGTTTTGTAATTAAACAAAAAAAATATTGTTTTTTTTCTATTTCATTTTGGTTTTTCTTTTTTCAATATCTTTTGACTTATTCTACTAAGTTCAAATAACAACTTCGATACATACACTCAGCTACCACTGACAAATATTGCCAGCAATAGAGAGGCCATTTATAACATTTTACAAAAATAAAGGATTTAAGGAGTTGGATGAGGAGGGGTATGGTAAGGGATTGGGTGGGGAACAGGGTGTATAAGGGTATTAGTCTTTAGGATGAAAAAACTTAAGCTTCAGGGGCAACGGGCAAATGGGCACCTTGGGGTTGGAAACCATTTTCATCAGCAACATAGGTGACGGTGTAAGTTTGACCATCATCACCAACGAAGGAGTAGGAACCACGGACAGCAATGGCTTCTTGTTCGGTACCGATGTAGTTCAATTGACCTTCAGCTTCAGTCTTGCTGCCATCACTGGTTTCGGAACTATTGAAAGGAAGACAAGTATTGAAATAAATATTTGCAAATAGATTTTTCAATTTGCTTGTCACTACTTACACATATTTGAAAGATTCAGGACCAACTTCAGATTCGCTTCTGACAATTTCAACATCGGCGGGAGCGGCCAAAGCCAAGGCGAAGAGGGCGGCGAAAACAATGATGAATTTCATGTTGATTTGATTTTTGTTTCTAGTTGGTTCTATGTCGACCTGCTAAAGTTGAATGATGCTGAACTCTGATCTTTAGTTATAATTTATACTTATTTTTGGGGGTTTTAATCAAAATTTGAAATTTGCATAATTCTATATTGTTTTTATTTCTTTTGCTAAATTTGAACTTGAATTTTAATGCTTTAAAAATCATCAATGTTGGTGGTGATTTTATGTAAAGAATTCACAAAACAGAAACAACACAAACACACACATACGATTAAAATTATCAATTCGATACTAAACACTTTGATAACACCAATAACGCTGACAACAATTCGCAGCAAGCTATTGTGAATAAATCTATGGCAAAAACCAGAATTCCATCCATTCGATGGCCTTATGAAGTTGCGTGCCAAAAAAACGATAACCCAGAAGAAGAAAACGATATTAAAAGTCCAAAATGTCCAAAACCACTTTTTGTATAATATGGCCTAATACGGATGTTTCAATGCAAAAATCACCAAGATATTTTAGTTTGCTTAAGGTGAGAACACGAAAGGCCGTTTTTTTATTGACGACCCTTTCAAAGGGTTATTAGACTAGAGAATATTCTTTAAAAGAAGAATAAATTTAAAACATCATTTTGTCTATTGAAGTGTTTTGGAAAAATTCCTTTCCTCTATTGAAGATTTCTTCAGTCTTAGTTTTTAGATAGATGACATTTCAAACGGCCTTATATAGTTCAGTTCTAAAAAGAAGGCCATGGAGCCATTTTTCTGAAAAGGGACTTCGTCTAGGGTCTTCTATAGGAAGGAATATTTTAGTGGACAGAAAACCCTTTCAAATCGTCTCTGAACACCTTCCAAGGGATCTTCTATAAGTTGAAGTTTTTTCAGAATGTCCTGAACAAAAAGAAGACATTTTAAGGGATCTTCTATAAGGCGCACCGTGGTACAGGGTATTATGTATTTGTGCATATGTTTGTAACAGGCAAAAGGAAACGAGATAGACCTATGGCTCCTTTTGAGAATATGCATAGAATCACTTTCTGAGTCGATTTATGCATGTCCGTCCGTCCGTCTGTCTGTCCATGTTAAATTGTACAGGTCGCATTTATGATCCTAATTGGATGAAATTTGGTATAGATCACTTATTCGGTCCAAGGACGAACCCTATTGAAATTGGGAAAAATCGGTTCAGATCTATATATATATAGCTCCCATATATAATTTCGTCCGATTTTTAGAAAATGGTACACCAAAGAGTCAAATTTAGGCCGATAGGGACGAAATTTTGCACAACGAACTAAAATTTGTATAGCCTTAAGTGTGCATAGTTTCATTGAAATCGGTTAAGATTTAGATATAGCTCCCATATATATTTTCGTCCGATTTTTAGAAAATAGTGCACCAAATTGTCAAATTCAGGTCGAATGACAGGAAATCTTGCACAACGTACTGAAGTTACGGTAATTTAACGTGTGCCAAGTTTCATTGAAATCGGTTCAGATTTAGATATAGCTCCCATATATATTTTCGTCCGATTTTTAGCAAATAGTACACCAAATTGTCGAGTTTAGGACGAATGACACGAAATGTTGCACAACGAACTGAAATTTGGATAGCCTAAGGTGTGTCAAGTCTCATTGAAATCGGTTCAGATTTAGATATAGCTCCCATATATATTTTCGTCCGATTTTTAGCTAATATGCACCAAATTGTCAAATTTAGGCCGAATGACACGAACTTTTTCACAATGTACTGAAGTTAGGACAATTTAACGTGTGTCAAGTTTTATTGAAATCGGTTCAGATTTAGATATAGTTCCCATATATATTTTCATCCGATTTTTAGAAAATGGTGCACCAATGTGTCAAATTTTGTCCAATTGGCACAAATTTTTTCACAACATACCGAAGTTAGGATAGCCTAACGTGTGCCAAGTTTTATTGAAATCGGTTCAAAGTTTGATACAGCTTCTATGTGTAAGATATCGAAATGGGTCTACAGTAACGCCTGATAAGTAAGTTTCGATGAAATTGGTTGAGATTTAAATATAGCTCCCAATATATTTTTGTCCGATTTTACGTGAGTCGTGCACCAAACTCTTCATGATTTTTTCGATTGACACAAAATTTTACACTACGTTCTTAAGATAATATAGCCTAATATGAGTTAAGATTCGTAGAAATTGGTTCAGAGGCAAATATTATTCCTATATATATTTTCGCTACATATATTTTCGACTGACTTCATGTTAATTGTCCTCCAAATAATGAATGAAGTGTCCACCTGAGTCTCTGTGTTGTAGCATAATGGATAGTTTGATTCAAATCAATTTATGTTGTCCCTTTCGCACTGATACAGAATATATACGCTATATAGGGTCGGAAATGATTATTTCGATGAGTTATAAACGGAAACACAAACTTCATATAGCCTCCAAATATAGTGGAGGGTATAAAAAGGAACAAATGTACCCGGTTATTGATCGCAGTAAACCTACGATCGATAACGTCGGTTCACATGTAATCACATTTAATTTAGTCCAATTTCATGTACTACTTTCCTTACTGGTTTTAAGAATATTTTTAGCCAGTAGACGTAAGACCTTCAATAAACAACAAATATTTTATGACAGTGCTCTATTACTGCTATTGTAAATGTGGTACATCGACCTCATTTTCGGTACTTTGGAGTATTTTTCCATCCGGCTGTAATTAGGTATTCCTGTTGCTTGGAGGTTTTGAAACATCGTTGCAGAAATTTGTTGAAATATGTTCATGTTTTCTCTTAGCGTCCATACCAGGACCAGCATAAACTCCTGACTATTAAAAGGCTTCAGAACAAAAATAACTTTCTAGCATAGAAATTAAAACTCAACAACATCTGAAGCCACTCCACATGTTGTAGATTATAAAATATTCGGTTAGGTTGAACTTCATTATGTTTTTAATGCCCTTGAATCCAATATGTCATTATAAATAAAAATAATAATGTTGTTTTATGATTCTTTTCTATTTCATTTTTTTATTTTGTCACTTAGTCTATTTTTTTTCGTTTTGTCAAATAACAACATTGATACTGCTTCTCAATAATTATAGAACAAATATTGTCCATAGAGAACAGAGAGCAATTTTTATAACAGAGAATATTTGGATTTGGAGGGATACGGAAATAGGTGAATTTGGTATTAGGATGGGGACGGGATGGGATATTTTGGGATAATAATAACAATTCGTTATTTACAACTTAGGCAACGGGCAAATGGGCACCTTGGGGTTGGAAACCATTTTCATCGGCAACATATTCGACGGTGTAGGTTTGACCATCATCAGCAACAAAGGAGTAGGAGCCACGGACAGCAATAGCTTCTTGTTCGGTACCGATGTTCTTCAATTGACCTTGAGCTTCAGTTTTGCTGCCATCGCTGGTTTCGGAACTATTGGAAGGAAGGGAAAATCGTTGTAAATATTTGGAAAGAGATTTTTCGACTTGCTTTTCACTACTTACACATATTGGAAAGATTCAGGACCAACTTCAGATTCGCTTCTGACAATTTCAACATCAGCGGGAGCGGCCAAAGCCAAGGCGAAGAGAGCAGCGAAGACAATGATGAATTTCATTTTGATAGTGTTTTTGGTTTTTACGTGGCTTACTACAAGAGTTGCTACAGTTGAATGATGTCGAACTCTGATCTTTAGTTACAATTTATACTCTTCTTCCGAAATTTTGTACAAAATATTTTGCATATTTCTTTCATGTTGATGGTTTTGATCTTGAAACTGTTAATGGTGAATATTCAAAGAATTCACAAAAGAAACCAAAAAGCAAAGGAAAATAAAACAAATTATGCTACAACATATGTACAAATCAAGTTATCTGAACATAGCCATAAGCAAGAAGAATATGGTGGAGAGAAGATGGGTGTAAAAGAAAATGTTAAAACAAAAAGAATATTATGGCAAGAGCCACTAAATGGTAACTTATCGCACGAATAATTTATATGGACACATCCGAAGATTTGATACCTTACTGTGTCCACGGTTGTTGCTTCTTGAAAATATATTTTTTAAAATCCACGCCTGTGTAGCTTTTTGAAAAAAACTATTCTTTAAAAGTTCGTGAAAAAATCCCCGCCTGTTTGGCTTCGTGAAAAAATCTTTAAAAATCCGCGCCTTTTTGGCCTGTTAAAAAAAATCTTTAAAAAAAACTTCTAGAAAAAAATATTCTTTGACAATTCATGGCTCTATGGTTTTTATACCCTACACATGTTGTCAGGGTATTATAGCTTTGTGAAGCCCCAAGAGTTTGCAACGCCGCGAAATATTGGTCCTAGACCCACATTTAAGTATACCGATCGTCATATCTCGATTAACTTTGTCGATCTCGACATGTGTGTCCGTCCGTCCGTCTGTACATTATAATTTGTAAACAAGATACAGGCCACAGTTATGGACCAATCTTCACGAAAATTTGCAAGCAGGATGGGTTCGGCCCAATGAAGGCCCCTATTGTTTTTGGTAAACATCGGTTAATATTTAAGGGATGAAATGGACCAAATACTTATTGTTTGTCGGTTTTTCTGGTCGCTTCAGAGGCCGCAATTATAACCCAAACATCTCGACTTTTTACATGGAGAAGGGGATTGGACCAAAGAATAAGCATGCCTGATTTGATAAAGATCGGTCATTATTTAGCGGGTCAAATGGACCCTGAATTTTGTGTGAAAAATGACAAAATTTGCATTGTATATATTTACACCTGAAGGACAGGAGCCGAGATGTTTATAATATATCCAAGAGGAGTGGGTGACCTTTAAATTGATACCAATTATATTGTCGTACGTACTCGGATGTGGGAATTACACGTAAATATTTACAGGTGCTTACTTATTTAGATTTTTTTTAATAAACCATTATCATACTTGAGGGCGGAGATATACCGCTGATCGCTTCGAAATGTTCCATGAGGTCCCAGTTATGGTCAAGGACAACGCCTATAATTTTCGGTGATGATCAGATTATAATTTTGGGATGAAGTGGACCGAAAACTTAATTTGTTTTGTGTTTTCTAGTCGAATATAAGACGGACATCACAACACAATGCACCTTAAAGGGAATCTGGACATATAATTAGAAAGGATATGCGGAATATTTGTAATATTCGGAAAATGTAAGGAAGATGTGATGTTGATCTCTAATCGGGCAAGTCGGGGCAAATATCACGAAATATTGCCCAGGCTCGGAATAGGCATCCAGTTAGAGTTCCGTGGTAGTTGTGTGGGGTATCGTATGGTCGGCCTCGTCCGACTGTACTGCTCCGCTTACTGTTTTAAAAATATATTTTTTAAAAATCCGCACCTGCTTGGCTTCTTGAAAAAATATTATTTGAAAATCCATTCCTCTTAGGCTTTTTAAAAAAATATTCTTTAAAAATCCACGCCTGTTTAGCTTCATGAATAAAATATTCTTTTAAAATCTACGCATTTTTGGCTTCTTAAAAAACATACTCTGTAAATATCCAGGCCTGTTTGTCTTCTTGAAAAAAAAATATTCTTTAAAAATCCACATCTGTTTGGATTCTTGAAAAAAATTCTTTGATAATCCAACCTGTTTAGCTTCTCAAAAAAACATTCTTTAAAAATCTACGCCTGTTAAGCTTCTTAAAAAAATATTCAAAAACTTATTGGTTTCTTGAAAAAAAAAATATTATTTAAAAATCCACTCCTGTTTGGCTCCTTGAAAATAAAAAATATTTTTTAAAAATTCACGCTTGTTATTTTCGAAAACCACAAACAACATAGCAAACCTAAAATAAGCAACTTTCAACATAGCAACACATATATCATTCAAATAAATATATATATAAAAGCACCCAAACATGTTCACCCATATGGTCGGTTCGTACAACATTAATATCAGCTCACGCGACTTTAACAATTGGCAACAACTTTTTGTTTTGTTTTTGGTTGTGGCAACTAAAGGTCATGTTTCCCACATCCAAAAAAAGAAAGAAGAAGAAACATAAAACAACAACAAACAACTGAGGAACAACAAATAATAATGAACTACCAATTAGGGCATCTTAAATTGATCTGGCTAAGTGAACCACAAAAAAAGTGATCTTCTTAAGACTACTTTGGATAATAGTTGTCATCTAAAAACCGTCGTCCAAAAAATCCATTATCAAATTCAAAAAAGTAAAAAAGCGTTTAAGAAACAACAACTACAACCAATGGAGATCGTTTTGGGAGTCATCAGCATCATCATTCGATCGTTTATTTTTTGTTTTGTTTTTTTGTGAGATACTCATAAATTAATAAGAGCATGTGGTTGTTCGGACATTAGGACAGGTCAGACAACTTCCACAGTCCCCACGTCTCCTCACCATTGTGGTTAGTGATAATATGAAAATTAATAATCGAAATAATTTCTTGTTTTGTTCTTTTTGGAAAACAAAACACGAAACACAAAAAAATTCTATTCTATGTTTTTCCGTAATCTGCTTCTCAGGAATAAATTAAGCAAATTTTCAAAAAAAAAAAACCGGTACTACTACCAGTCAAAACATGGTAGCACGTTTAACGTAGTTTATGTCACCGCCAGCAGCGTGACCTTCAATTTCTTTCGTTAGTTTTTAGTATTTTGTATTCTGTTCTTTTTTTATTTTTGGGTACAAATTTCTTGTTGTTGTTTATAACTTGTTTTCTTTGATATATTTAAGGATCAACACAAACACATAGAAGGCTTGGATTTTTAAAAGAATATTTTTACAAGGCCCATAGAAGGCGTGCATCTTTAAGGGGACCCCCCCCCATTCTCGGTGTCAAAAATTTTTTTGATTTAATTCGAATCTACTCTAATTCTAGAATGTTCCTACAAAATTTCAAGTAAAAATCTCAAGAACTCTTAAAGATATAGCCGATTTATTGTGTCAGCATCAAGTGACGGCTAAAGGGCTTCTCAAATTTTAAACGCGTTTTTCTCAAAACGAATGGCGGGCACGATAACTCAAAAACTAGTAATCCAATCGGTTTCAAATTTTGACACGTTTCTCTGGGAGTGTGTAGCTCTCGTATGAACTAGGATAAAGCCAATCGGTGAAGATCTTCCTTATTTTTAACTTAGTTTGTGGTAAAAAATAGGCGATTTTCCATAAAAAAATTTTCAAAGTTCCGCCATTTTGTTAATTGTTGTGCGAAGTCAATAATCCTAGTTCATACGAGAGCCAGACATGTCCTCTTTCTAACACAGTTGGAATTTTCGGATTCCGATGTTCCAGTGAGGAGTTATCATGCCCGCCATCGAAAATAAGGACTTTTCGTTGAACCCAAAAAACAACAACAAAACAACAACAAAAAATTTTGGTAAATTATTTTTCTTCCTTTTTAAATCTTCAAACAAGCATTGGTATTCATTTACCAGCCCATTTAAAATCTTAAAAATAAAAAATCGAGAATGGGGGTGGGGGGGGGTTTTAAGAGAATATTTTTACAAGGCCTATAGGCTTACTTATAGCGTGGATCTTTGAAAAGAATATTTTTCATGGCCTATAAAAGGTCTGGATTTTTTTAAAAATACTTTTTCAAGGCCTACATACGGCGTGGATTTTTTATAGAATATTTTTTCAAGGCCTACATAAAGCGCGGATTTGTTAGGAATATTTTTTTCAAGACCTATATAAGGCTTTAATTTTTTTAAGAATATTTTTTCAAGGCCTACATACGGCGTGCATTTTTTAAGAATATTTTTTCTAGGCCTACATACGGCGTGGATTTGTTTAGAAATATTTTTTTCAAAGACCTATGTAAGGCGTGAATTTGTATACCCTTCACCACACTGTGGCCATATGTTTGTCCGTCCGTCCGTCTGTTGGTGTTAAATGATTAAAAAAGTACAGGTCGCATTTATAATCCGATTTGGATGAAATTTGGTACAGCTCATTTGTTTGGCCCAAGGACGAACCCTATTGAAATTGGGGAAAATCGGTTCAGATTTAGATATAGCTCCCATATATATTTTCTTCCGATTTAAGGGAACCCCCCATTCTCGATTTTTTTATTTTTAAGATATTAAATGGGCTGGTAAATGAATACCAATGCTTGTTAAGGTTTGTAACTTGGCACATATATATTTGAAGATTTAAAAAGGAAGAAAAATAATTTACCAAAATTTTTTGTTGTTGTTTTTTGGGTTCAAAGAAAAGTCCTTATTTTCGATGGCGGGCATGATAACTCCTCACTGGAACATCGGAATCCGAAAATTCCAACTGTGTTAGAAAGAGGACATGTCTGGCTCTCGTATGAACTAGGATTATTGACTTCGCACAACAATTAACAAAATGGCGGAACTTTGAAAATTTTTTTTATGGAAAATCGCCTATTTTTTACCACAAACTAAGTTAAAAAATAAGGAAGATCTTCACCGATTGGCTTTATCCTAGTTCATACGAGAGCTACACACTCCCAGAGAAACTTGTCAAAATTTGAAACCGATTGGATTACTAGTTTTTGAGTTATCGTGCCCGCCATTCGTTTTGAGAAAAACGCGTTTAAAGTTTGAGAAGCCCTTTAGCCGTCACTTGATGCTGACACAATAAATCGGCTATATCTTAATGTAATTTATGTAATTGGTGCACCAAATGATGTGTGCAAAGTTTCGTGAAAATCGGTTCAGATTTAGATATAGCTCCCATATATATTTTTGTCCGATTTTATGTAAATGGTGCACCAATGTCCCTATATATCATTCGATTTCCACGAAATGTGGCATAGCGTACTGAATTGAGTCCAGAATGATGTTTCGTGAAAATCGGTTCAGATTTAGATATAGCTCTCATATGTATTTTCGTCTGATTTTATGTAAATGGTGCACCAAAGACCCTATATATCTTTCGATTTACACGAGATTTGGCATAGCGTACTGAATTGAGTCTAGAATGATGTGTGCAAAGTTTCCTGAAAATCAGTTTAGATTTAGATATAGCTCCCATATATATTTTCGTCCGATTTTATGTAACTGGTGCACCAAAGTCCCTATGTATCATTTGATTTGCACGAATAGCGTACTGAATGGAGGCTAGAATAATGTGTGCAAAGTTTCGTGAAAATCGGTTCAGATTTAGATATAGCTCCCATATATATTTTCGTCCGATTTTATGTAAATGGTGCACCGAAGTCCATATATATCTTTCGATTTGCACGAAATTTGGCATAGCGCAGAATGATGTGCGATAAGCTTCGTGAAAATCGTTCCAGATTTATATATATATATATATATATATATATCTCATATATATTTCGTCGGTTCAATGAAATGAAATTTAGCATAGGTTCCAGAAAGGCATAATGATCACACAATCAAGTTCATTTAATTTCATGCCAATGTTTTTTGGAAAGGCGGAGTCTGTTAGGAGACATATGTAGAATATACCCAAAGTGGTGAAGTGTATTATATAGTCGGCCCAGTCCAACTTTACTACTTTTTATTACTGATTTTAAGAATATTTTTGCAATGCCTATATAAGGCTTGCATTTTTTTTAAAGAATATTTTTTCAAGGCCTATATAAGGCGTGGATTTTTTAAAGATAAACATATTCAAGGCCTATATAAGGCTTGAATTTTTTTAAATTATATTTTTTTTCAAGGCCTATATATGGCGTGGATTTTTTATAGAAAACAATTTTCAAGACCTATATAAGGCGTGGATTTTTTAAAGAGAACAACTTTCAAGACCTATATAAGGCGTGGATTTTTTTAAAGAGAACAACTTTCAAGGCCTATATATGGCGTGGATTTTTTATAGAAAACAATTTTCAAGACCTATATAAGGCGTGGATTTTTTAAAGAAAACAATTTTCAAGACCTATATAAGGCGCGGATTTTTTAAAGAAAACAATTTTCAAGACCTATATAAGGCGGGGATTTTTTAAAGAAAACAATTTTCAAGACCTATATAAGGCGCGGATTTTTTAAAGAAAACAACTTTCAAGACCTATATAAGTCGCGGATTTTTTAAAGAAAACAATTTTCAAGATCTATATAAGGCGCGGATTTTTTAAAGAAAACAATTTTCAAGACCTATATAAGGCGGGGATTTTTTAAAGAAAACAATTTTCAAGACCTATATAAGGCGTGGATTTTTTAAAGAAAAACGTTTCAAGGTCTATATAAGAGAGAGATATCCACTGCAAATGTAAGTTCAGTGGCAGTTATAAGGGGCCATTCCCGTTCTATTCCACTTCTCCGCTCACTGGTTTTAAAATATTCATGCGGCTCGTAGATATTTTAAGTTATTTTTTAAATCGTGTTTTTTTTTGGAACAGTCGCATTTTTAAGAATATTCTTAACGCGAAGTCCCTATTATTTTTTTTTTTATTTTGTACTGAGATTTTACGTCATCTAATATCAGTTTCACATACTAATAAAAATTCTTCGGATTGATTTAATTTGCCGTTTTATGTATTTATTACTTAAAATGTGTATTAAAATTCCACTTCTTTTAATTATTTCAAAAAATTCTTCAGCCATTTTGCAAAAATTACGACGCAGACTTTCAGCCACACAACACCAGACCATTTACCTTAACAACAATTAAAGAAATTTCTGATTTCATTTGCAAATTAAATTGTATCAGATTTTGTCACAGCCGGCAGATGGATCGTCATGCATGTATCACGTGATTGGTTTAATGCCATTTCAAAAAAAGTCATGAATATTAAAAAAACTAAAAGATATATATAAATAAATTATATAATACTACGACAATATGATGCCAAAAAATATTCTTGGAAGCCTTAATCAATAAATAATGAAGACGACCAATCTACAAAGCATGTTTAAACAAGTTTTAATGGATGCTGTGATGTTGCTTTCCATTGTTCGTCTCTGGGCAAAACTAATGTCTGGACTTGTTTTGCGTCGTTGAAGATCATCAAGTATGAGTTCACAGTTTGAACAGACTGGCTGGTTAAGCGAGCTGGCTGTTCGGCTATTAACTTGGCGATCGTAATCTAGTTAATAAATTTGGGTGTAAGTTACTTCGTTGAGACATAGCTATAATGTAATCTTCGCCTTAGAATCATAATAAAATTCTATTGAAGTCGACGAAACCTAACAATAAAAAGTTCTTTGATCCCCGTGTTTATTCCAAAAATGGAAAGCATTTTTAAATTTCGCATAGTTTTGCACATTTTACATAAAAATGTTAATTTTATTGTGTGGTTCATAAAATTAAAATAACTCCACACACACACATGTTTAGCCATTAAATGACATTGACCCTCTAAAGTAAAAAAAAATATGAATTATATATTTATATGTTTAAATTTGTGGGGGGAATTACATTTAAAAATAGAAGAAAATAATATAAAGACAGAATGATTTTTTTTATATTTTTGCATCCATAATATGTTAGAAGTTTCCCAAAAACCCCCGCTTGGGATAAAATATTCTTTAGAAATTTACGCTTATTAAGGTACGTTAAATACCACGGTACTTCAAAATAAATTTATTTAAAAATCCTCGCCTATTAAGTTACTTATAAATCCACGGCACTTCAAAAAGTTATTATTAAAAATCGACGTTCGTTTTGATCCAAAACAAACTATAAATACCCCATGTTCGGTTCCTATTCGGGTCTTTGAAAAATGTTCTTTAAAAATCCTATTCCATTGGACTCCTTGATAAAAAATGTTTTTTTTTTAACCACACCTATTTAAGTTCTATTCAGGTCTATTTGGCACCTTCAAAATGCATTCTTAAACCAGTAAGGAAAGTAGTAAAGTCGGACGGGGCCGACTATATGATACCCTTAAACACTGTGGGTATATTCAACAGATGAATCCTAACCTAAAGATATATAGGGACTTTGGTACACCATTTACATTAAATCGGACGAAAATATTATGCGAGATATATCTAATTCTGAACCGATTTTCAGGAAACTTAACAGACATCATTCTAGACCTATTTCATTACGCTGTGCCAAATTTCGTGCAAATCGGAAGATATATAGGGACTTTGGTACACCATTTACCTTAAATCGGACGAAAATATATATGAGAGCTATATCTAAATCAATACCGATTTTCAGGATACTTTGCACACATCATTCTAGACCTATTTCATTACGCTGTGCCAAATTTCGTGCAAATCAAAAGATATATAGGGACTTTGGTACACCATTTACATAAAATCGGACGAAAATATATATGGAAGCTATATCTAAATCTGGACCGATTTTCAGGAAACTTAACACACACCATTCTAGACCTAATTCATTACGCTGTGCAAAATTTCTTGCAAATCGAAAGATATATAGGGACTTTGGTACACCATTTACCTCAAATCGGACGATAATATATATATGAGAGCTATATCTATATCAAGACCGATTTTCAGGAAACTTTGCACACATCATTCTATACCTAATTTAGTACGATGTACCAAATTTCGTGCAAATCAAAAGATATATATGGACTTTGGTACACCATTTAAATTAAATCGGACGAAAATATTTATGGGAGCTATATCTAAATCTGGCCCCATTTTCACGAAACTTTGCACACATCATTCTAGACCTATTTTAGTACGATGTACCAAATTTCGTGCAAATCAAAAGATATATAGGGACTTTGGTACACCATTTACATTAAATCGGACGAAAATATATATGGGGGCTATATCTAAATCTGGACCGATTTTCCCCAATTTCAGTAGGGTTCGTCCTTGGGCCAAAAAGTGACCTGTGCCAAATTTCATCCAATTCGGATTATTAATGCGACCTGTATTTTGTTTACAATTTAACATGGACAGACAGACGGACGGGCGGAGGGACGGACATGCATAAATCGACTTAAAAAGTGATTCTGTGCATTTTCTAAAAAGGAACCATGTGTCTATCTCGTTTCTTTTTGCCTGTTACAAACATATGCACAAAGACATAATATCCTGTACCAAAGTGTGGTGAAGGTTATAAAAACCAAGCCTATTCGGGTTCTTCTTTTTACAAAATCCACGACTTAAGAAATGGACCCTTCTTGGGTCTATTGGTTTTTGCTTTAAAAAAATCTATAAAAAACTTTGTTTGACTTGGTCTTTACGTAAATCCATAAAAAAATCCACACTTTTGGCTCTTCAATATATATTCTTTCAGATCTCGCAGATCGCCTTATTTCTTTAATTCCGCTTTTGTTGTTTTTATTAACACTTAAGTGTCCAAATTCTAAGTGTATACTGGTAGCAATTATTCCATACAATTAGCAATTACCACTAAATGGATCCATCAAAAGCAATTCCATTGTATTTTTAGACAATAATCCCCAAAGAATTATAATGCATTATTAATAATAATAACGACAACAACAATATACTTGAGTTTGGATGACTTATGGATTGAGTATTGGTTGTTGTTGTTGCCGCTGCCGTTTAACTTGTATTGACCATTTAAGGTTATCAACACTTTAACATCAAAAACTGTGCTTGGATACTTACCAGACTTGCTGCTAAAGAAGCTCTGAAGTGCTTTTTGAAGTACCGATTTTTAAATAGCCAAATCAATTGAAAAAAAATATTAGATATGTTGAAAATTGTAATTTAGAAGCTTTGTGTCACATCGGCTGTGGCCGCCATAATAGACAATACTATATATTTTATATTCAAATAGGTTGCATAAATATTTCCCACAATAATTCAAATATTTCTGAAGAACTTTAGTTGGCGAGAAAAAAACAAATTCTGGAAATTTTCTATTCCGATGTTTTTTTAGATAGGTATGAGACTTCTGCATATAATAACGCAGTATAGATCAAAAATTGTATAACAAACCCACAAATGATATTTAATAATAAAAAATTACTTGTTGTCGGTCATTGAAATAAACAAAATTGTATCGTTGTCCCAACAAGAAACGGGCGTGACTGTCTGCGCGCACCACAAATATGTCTTTAATCAATGTTGTGTCAACGGTAATTTGGGAGAGTATGGCACAACAACAAAAGATGTTATAAAAAATTACATGCCATCACTAACGAGATGAACCATAATTCATCAGGGTTTTATAGAGAAATTTATTGCTTTACTGTATGGTCGAAGTGACATAAACCCTACATCCTAAACTTACTTGAAAATACGATTTTTAAATTCACAACTTAACGGTCCGTCAAAAAGTATTCTGTAAAAATTCACGCCTTATTGGTGCCTTAAAAATATTCATTTAATAAATTATTGCCTTAATGATCCCCCAAAAAATTCAGTAAAAAATCTATGGTCCTTCGAAAAATATTCTGTGAAAAATCGATGCCTGAATGGCCCTCCGACAAACATTCTGTAAAAAATCGATGCCTTAATGGCCGTCCGACAAACATTCTGTAAAAATCCATGCTTATTGATAGGCATGAAACATAATGTTTGAAAAACCCACGAGAATTTATAGACAAGAGCAATGACAGTTTAAAAATCCAAGCTTATTTATAAGCAATCAAAATAAGTTTTAAAAGCATGAAAAATAAATTTTAAAAATCCACGCTTATAGATAGGCACGAAAAACAAATTAAAACCAGTAAGGAATGTTCAAAAGTCGGACGGGACCGAATATATGATACCCTTCACCACTTTATATACATACAAGAGATGCTAATATAGAGATATTTGAACCAATTAAAAAATCGGACGAAACTATATATGGGAGCTATATCTAAATCTCAACCGATTTCAATAAAACTTGGCACACATCTGTCTAGACCTAATTCAGTACTCTGTGCACATTTTTTCTCAATCGGACAAATATTGGGAGTTTGGTGCATCTGTGCAAATTTTTTCTCAATCGGATATATATTGGGATTTCGGTACACCATTCACATAAAATCGGACAAAAAATCAGTCTAGACATAATTCAATACTCTGTGCAACACATGTTGTGCCAATCGGCCTACATTTGACTTTTTGGTGCTCCATTTACATAAAATCGGACGAAACTAAAATAGGAGCTATATCTAAATCTGAACCGATTTCAATAAAACTTTGCACACATCTGTCCAGACCTAATTCAGTACTTTGTGCAAAATTTTTTCTCAATCGGACAAATATTGGGAGTTCGGTACATCATTTGCATAAAATCGGACGAAACTATATATGGGAGCTATATCTAAATCAGAACCGATTCCAACAAAATTTCGCATACATTAGTATGGGCCTGATTTAGTGCGCTGTACAAAATTTTGTCCCAATCGGACAAATATTGGGAGTTTGGTGCATCATTCACATACAATCGGACGAAACTATATATGGGAGCTATATGTAAATCTGAACCGATTTCAATAAAACTTGGCACACATCTGCCTATACCTAATTCAGTACTCTGTGCATTTTTTTCTCAATCGGACAAATAATGGGAGTTTGGTGCATCTTTCGCATAAAATCGGACGAAACTGAGACCGATTTCAACAAAATATCGTATGCATTAGTCCAGACCTAATTCAGTTTACTGTGCAAAATTTTGTCTCAATCGGATAAATATTGGGATTTTGGTGCACCATTCACATAAAATCGGACGAAACTATATATGTGAACCTATTTAAATAAAACTTGGCATACATCAGCCTGGACATAATTCAGTACTCTGTGTAAAATGTTGTGCCAATCAGACAAATTTTGGGAGTTTGGTGCACCATTTACATAACATCGGACGAAAGTATATATGGGAGCTATATCTAAATCTGAACCGATTTTCCCCAATTTCAATAGGGCTCGTCGCCAAATAAGTAACCTGTGCCAAATTTCATCCAAATCGGATAATAAATGCGACCTGTACTTTGCACACAAAATATATGGACGGACAGACGGACATGCATAAATCAACTCAGAAAGTGACTCTATGCATTTTCTCAAAAGGTACAATGGGTCTATTTCGATTCCTTTTGCCTGTTACAAACATATGCACAAAGACAATACCCTGTACCACAGTGTGGTGAAGGGTATAAAAAGTCCACATTAAAAACCAGTGAGCGGAGCAGTATATTCCGACGGGGCCGACCATATTATACCCTACACAAGTTCCACAAATATTTAACTTTGTGTGGTTCTATATTCTGAGCGATATTTGCACCCTCATGACCGACTAGATGTTAGCAAATAATACCAATATTTAGTACAGCCCTTCTAATTACTTGTCCAGATTCCCTTCACCGTGGGTTGTGTTGTGATGCCCGATTTTCAATTGTGAAAAAACACAAAAAATTAACTTTTCGGTCTACTTCATTCCAATATTATTATCTGATCATCTCCGAAAATTATAGGCGTTGTCTTTGACCATACATGGATCGTTATGGATAATTTCAAAGCGATCAGCGCTCTAGTGTGGTAATGCGTTACTAAATAACATATGAATACGTAAGAACCTGCAAAAATATTTAGGTGTTACTCTCACATCCGAGTACATACGACAATATAACTGGTGTCAATTTAAAGGTCAACCACTCCTCTTGGATATACTACCAACTTCTCGGGTCTATGTCCTTTAGGGGTAAATATATACGATATAAAATACAAATTTTGTCATTTTTCACACAAATGTCAGGGTCCATTTGACCCGCCAAATATTGACCGGTCTTTATCAAAACAGGCACGCTTATTCTTTGGCCCGATCCCCTTCTCCATGCAAAAATTCGCGATGTTTGGCCATAATTGCGGCCTCTTGAGCGACCAGAAAATCGGACAAGAATAAAGTTTTGGGTCCATTTCATCCACTAAATATTAATCGATCTTTCCAAAAAACAATAGGGGTCTTCATTGGACAGAACCCATCCTAAATGCAAATTTTCGTGAAGATTGGTCCATAACTGCGGCCTGTATCGTATTTACAAATTATAATGGACAGACGGACGGACACATATGTATAGATCGACTCAGCTAGTCGAGATATGACGATCAGTATACTTAAAGCTGGGTCTAGGGCCAATATTTCGCTGCGTTACAAACTCTTGGGGCTGCACAAAGCTTTAATACCCTGACAACATAGTTGCGTAGGGTATAAAAAGTTCACACTTATACGCATTAAAAACATTTTTTCATAATCTTTTTTATTGAATTTAAAAATCCACGCCTTAAGGATCCCATAAAACAATATGAATTTAAAAATCCACGCCTTAAGGATCCCATAAAACAATATGAATTTAAAAATCCACGCCTTAAGGGTCCCTTAGAAAATATGAATTTAAAAATTCACGCCTTCAAAAAATATATTTCTTCAAAATCCACGCTTTCAAGGTCCCTTAAAGTATATATTTCTTAAAAATGCACGCCTATATGGTCCCTCCAAATTGTAATAATTTAAAAATTCACGACTTAATGGTCCGTCCAAAAAATAAAAAAAAATTAATATCCACACGTATTGATAGGCATGAAAATAATTTTGGAAAAATCACGCTTCAAAATCCACGCTTATTGGTAGGCATTATAATAGTTTTGAAAAAAATAAATAATCTTTAGAAAACGTATTTAAAAAATCCACTCTTATTGATAGTCCTTAGAAAACATATCTAAAAAATCCGCCCTTATTGATAGTCCTTAGTCTATTGATAGTCCTTATCAAATTATTTAAAAAAATCATGTTTATTGATAGCCTTCAAAACACAATTTTTCAAAAAAATCTATGACTATTGTTAGTCATTAGACAAATTTTGAAAGTCCATAGACAAATATTTTATACAAAACCATTCGTGTTAATAGTCCTTAAAGAAATATTTAAAAAATTTCAAGTTCGCGCTTTGCCTTTACTATGTAGGGTACACGTAAATACATGTGTATAAAACATATTCTAATAAAAAATTAGCTAATTGCAAAATAAAATTAACATATATTTTTAAAATGTATTAAAAACACAAACACGTACCCAAGTACAGTTTTGCAATTCGATTATTATTCAATGTTAGGTTGAATGGATTACGCAGGAGTCATTGGCCGTTTATGTCAACTAAAGGTGATTGCGTGAATCTTTCATTGATGGTACCGAGTTTGGTAATAAATTCGTTGTTGATGTTGTTGTTGTTGGTGGCTAAAGATGTACACGAGTACTTCGTTGTTGTTTATTTATTTTTTTACAAAAATAATAAAATAAAAAATGATATTAATTTTTTTGCTGTTAAAGGTAAAAGATTATAATGATACGAGGACATATTTAATATTACCTGCTAAAAAAAGTAAAAAAATACGTATTTTTTAGATTTAATTCATTTTTGGTATAAATTGAGAGGGTGTCGTGGTATTTGGTATCAGTCAAGTGTTATCGGCTTGTAATAGCAACAACATCTCTTCGAAAAATATTTATCTTTTAAAGTTTCAAATCCTTCTTTTTAAATAAAGAAAAGAAAATGAAATTCTCAATTGCCTTGCTGTTCTGTTTGGTTGCTGTCGCCATTGCTGCTCCCCAAGAGGCTGAACATGATGAACATGGTGCCCAAATTCTACGCCAGGAAGTCGATAATAATGGTGTGGATAAATACAATTTTGCGTAAGTTTCCAACAACAACGAAAACACAACCGCATTCAGAGGATACTAATTCCTAATTTATTTTATAGCTATGACACCAGTAACGGTATTTCCCGCCAGGAAGCTGGTGAACTGAAAACAACCGATGATGGTTCGGCCATTATAATGCATGGCTCCACCAGCTGGACAGCTCCCGATGGTAAAAAATACGAAATTTCCTTTGTGGCTGATGAATTCGGTTACCATCCAACATTCAAACAACTTTCTTAAGCCGAGATTGGTGGCAGTGCCGAAAGAAATATAGAATCATTTTTGTTTTAATCGTTATTGAAATTTTTTTGTCTAGTATTTTCTTTATTAAATAAATTTTTTGTTATATTTTTAAATATCAATAAATATTCGAGTTGCTATTTAAAGGAATATTTTGTGAAGGTAAAAAAGAGTGGATTGTTTAAAAGGATATATTTTTACGAAGCAGAAAGCAAAGCTTCTTTCTTATAAATGCTTGCAAGGGCAATCAGGAATAAAAGTGCATATAAAAATAGACTTTAATGCAATTTTAAAACCAGTAAGGAGAGTAGTAAAGTCGGACTATATGATACCCTTCACCACTTTGGGTATATTCTACATATGTATCCCAACATGAAATTAAACGAACTTAAATATGTGATCTTTATCTATAAGTGAACCGTCTAATATCAATCCATACACATGACAAATTAGACTAAATTTCATTTCAATCGGGCAGATTTAGAGTCGTTTGGGTAAAATGGGATTAATCAATTTGTGCAAATCGGATGAAATATAGGGACTTTGTTGCACCATTTACATTAAATCGGACGAAAATATATATGAGAGCTATATCTAAATCTGAACCGATTTTCACGAAACTTTATACACATATGCTTAATTCATTACGCTATGCCAAACGTCGTCCAAATCGACATATATACAGGGACTTTGGTACAACATTCACATTAAATCGGACGAAAATATAAATGGAAGGTATATGTAAATATGAACCGATTTTCACGAAACTTACCACTCATCATTCTAGACTCAATTCAGGGTTCGTCCCTGGGCCAAATAAGTGCCTATGCCAAATTTCATCCAATTCGGATCATAAAAACGACCTTTACTTTGTTTACAATTTAACATGGACAGACAGACGGACATGCATAAATCGAAAAGGAACCATGTATGAAGGGTATAAAAAGGTGGTTAAATGGGGATTACCCCCAAAAGGGGGGCGAATATAAATAATGACTGGTTGCGAGATTTGTTACCATATGCGTTTACAAAATACCAAATTGCAGCGAATTGCGTTGAAAAACGCTCTCAAGATCCCCAAAATACCGAAAATTGGGGGTACCCTTATATTGTGGCTACCCGAAAAAAAGGAATTATATTTATATTTTTTAGTGGCGCAATTTGATACCCAATAAAAACCGATTGTACAAAATTTCAACGAATTCAGTTGAAAATGCGTTTAAGAACCCCAAAATATCGAAAATTGGGGGGGGGGGGTACCATTATATAGGGGCTATCCGAAAAAATGGACCTATATTCATAATTTTTCGTGGAGAGATTTGGAACCTATTAGGAAATCAAAATAGAAAAATATGACTAAAACCGCCAAAATACTGAAAATTAGGAACTTTGGTGCACCATTTACATAAAATCGGACGAAAATACATATTTGAGCTATATCTAAATCTGAACCGATTTTCCCGAAACTTACCACTCATCATTGTGGACTCAATTCAGTTCGCTGTGCCAAATTTCGTGCAAATCGAAAGATATAAAGTAACTTTTGTGCACTATTTACCTAAAATCGGACGAAAATATATATAAGAGCTATATCTAAATCTGAACCGATTTTCACGAAATTTGGTACAATTTGTTCTAGACTTAATTTAGTACGCTATGCCAAATTTCGTCCAAATCGAAAGATATATAGGTACTTTGGTACACCATTGACCTAAAATGGGACGAAAATATATATGGGACCTATATCTAAATCTGAACCGATTTTTTCCAATTTCAATAGGGTTCGTTCTTAAGCCAAACATAAATGCGACATGTACTTTGTTTACAATTTAACATGGACAGACATATGGACAAACGGACGGACGGTACGGACGAACACGCATAAATCGACTTAAAATTCTATGCATATTCTCAAAAGGAATCATATGTCTATCTCGATTCCTTTTGCATGTTACAAACATATGTACAAAGACATAATACCCTGTACCACAGTGTGGTGAAGGGTATAAAGAGTAGATTTTTTAAAAAACTAAATAGTACTATATATAATATATGCGGAGATTTAAAATTATATGCATATTTTTTAAAGACTATCAATAATTGTGAATTTTTTAAACCCATTTTTTATGGGTTTAATAAATTTGGTAATAAATTTGTCGTGGTAAAGATGTACACGAGTACTTCGTTGTTTTTTTTTCTATTTTTTTACAAAAATAATAAAATAAAAAATGATATAAATTTTTTGCTGTTAAAGATAAAAGATTACAATGATAAGAGGACATATTTAATATTACCTGCCAAAAAAAATTTTAAAAATAAGTATTTTGTAGCTTCAATTCATTTTTGTTATAAATTGAGAGGGTGTCGAGGTATTTGGTATCAGTCAAGTGTAATCGGCTTGTAATAGAAACAACAGCTCCTCGAAAAAATATATTTTTTAAATTTTCAACCCTTTTTCAAATAAAACAAAAAAAAATGAAATTCTCAATTGTCTTGCTGTTCTGTTTGGTAGCTGCAGCCATTGCTGCTCCCCAAGATGCTGATCATGATGAACATGATGCCCAAATTCTACGCCAAGAAGTCGAAAATAATGGTGTGGATAAATACAATTTTGCGTAAGTTTCCAACAACAGCAACAACATCATAACGGCACTTCGAGGATACTAATTTCAATTTCGTTTTACAGCTATGACACCAGTAACGGTATTTCCCGCCAGGAAGCTGGTGAACTGAAAACCACCGATGATGGTTCGGTCATTATAATGCAAGGCTCCACCAGCTGGACAGCTCCCGATGGTAAAAAATACGAAATTTCCTTTGTGGCTGATGAATTTGGTTACCATCCAACATTCAAACAAATTTCTTAAGCCGAGATTGGTGGCAGTGCCGAATTAATTATAGAATCATTTTTGTTTTAATCGTTATTGAAATCTTGTTATTGAATGTTTTTGTCTAGTATTTTCTTTATAAAATAATTTTTTTGTTATATTTTTAAACATCAGTAAATTTTTGAGGTTTTATTAAAGGAATATTTTGTGAAAATAAAAATGAGTGGATTTTTAAAAGAGTTTTTTAAAGGACTATCCATACGGATTTTTAGAAATTTGTTTAAGCCTGATTAAAAAAATGTTTTTATGAATATGATTTAAAAAAACTAAATCGTGATTTTTTAAATTGAGTTATCAATTTTTTTCTAAGGACTATTAAGAAGAAGAAAAAGATTTTTTAAAAATATTTTAGAGACTAAGCATGGATTTAAAAACAATCGAATGAATATCAATAAGCGTACATATTTTAAAAATATTTTCTAAGAATTACCTAAAAGAGTGGATTACTCTAAACATATTTTCCAAGCATTATCAATTGGCTTGGATTTTCTCGGGACTATCAATAAGCGGCGATTCCTCAAAATGTTTTCGCAAGACTTTCTAATAAGTTCGATTTTTTTAAAAATATTTTCTAATGGCTATCAATAAGCGTGGATTTAAAAAAAATATGACCTATGGTCTATCAGAATATTTTTAAATATTTTCTAAGGACCATCAATAAGCGCTATTGCTTTACAAATAATTTCTAAGGACTATCAATAGGCGTGTATTTGTATCTCGTCTAGATGAGTCGATCTAGACATGTGTGTAGGCTTGGTTCTGTTCAATGAAGACTCCTATTGTTTTTGGTAAAGATCGAATACTTAATTATTGTCGTTTTTCTTGGTCGCTCTAGAGCCGCAATTATGTCCCTAACCTCCCGAATTTTTACATGGAAAAATGGATTGGGCCAATGAATAAGCATGCCTGTTTTGATAAAGATCGGTCATAATTTAGCGGGTCAAATAAACCTGACTTTTGAGTGAAAAAGTACAAAATTTTTATTCTATAGCGTATATATTTACTCCTGAAGGACATAGAGCCTAGAAGTTGATAATATATCCAAGAGGAGTGGTTGGCGTTTAAATTGTATTGTCGTAGGTACTCGGATGTGGGAGTTACACTTAAATATTTACAGGTGCTTTGAAGGTTCCAATTATGGTCAAGGACAACGCCTATAATTTTCGGTGATTATCAGATAATAATTTTGGGATGAAGTGGATCGAAATATTGCCCAGGCTCGGAATAAAAATCCGCAGAAAGATAGAGCTCTGTGGTAGTTGTGTAAGGTATAATATGATCGGCCACGTTCGACTATACTGCTCTACTCACCGGTTTAAAAATAATTTACACGGCCTATCAATAAGCGTTGATTTTTTAATACTTTATATAGACTATCTATAAGAGTGGGGGGTTTAAAAATATTTTCTGATGATTATCAAAAAGGGTGTATTTTTTTAATATTCTCTAGATTTGTTTTAAATATTTATTACAGCGTTTCAATAATCATTGATTCTATTTTAAATATTTTCGATGGAATATCTATGAGTGTGATTAAAACAAAAAAAAAAAAACATTTTCCTAAGCAGTTGACCCATCGAATATTAATTTTAAATTTGAAAATATGTAAAATATTTAGAATCACAAATTGGTATAAATTGTAAAGGCCACTCGTCAAATTGTATCACTCAGCTGTAGTAACTCAACAAACCGACACCATGAAATTCATCATTGTTTTCGCTGCTCTCTTCGCCTTGGCTTTGGCCGCCCCTGCCGATGTTGAAATTGTCAGAAGCGAATCTGAAGTTGGTCCTGAATCTTTCAAATATGTGTAAGTAGTAAACCAAAACAAAAAAATTTAAATAAATAATTAAAGCTAAAAATTATAATTTAATCTAATCACTCGAGAGAATTGGCATATTTAACTAAAAATAATTTGTCCTTCCTACCTTCCAACAGTTCCGAAACCAGTGATGGCAGCAATGTTCAAGCTGAAGGTGAATTGAAAAATGTTGGTACTGAAGTCGAAGCCCTTGCTGTCCGTGGTTCCTACTCCTTCGTTGCCGATGATGGCCAAACCTACACCGTCACCTATGTTGCTGATGAAAATGGTTTCCAACCCCAAGGTGCCCATTTGCCCGTCGCCCCTGAAGCCTAAGTTTTCATTGTTATTTAATTAGTTAATAAAAAAAACGATTTGTTTTTAACAAAAAATATTGATTTGTTATTTTACTAAATATTGGACAAAAATACAGGGAATGAGAAATAAAAAATATATTATCTATAGGAAAGCGTGCATTTTTTAAAGACAAATCTGGATTTATTAGAATATTTCTCTCAAAATCAAACAAAAAAATGCCGTAGATTTTTTAAAGACTTTGTAAAATAATTTTTTCTCGAAATTTTTCTTACATTCGGTACCATTACAGGCCTGGATTTTTTGAGGAATATTTTTCAGGGACTATTTCGGATGTCATTACAGGCGTGATTTTTTTAATGAGAATTTTCAGGTGTTATTGCAAGCAAGGATAGTTTAAAGATTAAACGCCTGAATATTTGCAAAGAATATATATTAGAGACCATCACAGGCGTGGATATTTCAAAGCATTTTTTAGACACCATTACAGTAAAGAATATTTTTCAGGTGTGGATAGTTTAAAGAATATTTTTTAAGGACAACCACAGGCATTGAATGTTCAGGGACAATTACAGGCGTTGGTTTTTTTATTTTGAAACATACTCTTTCAGTGACAATGGCAGGAATGCATTTGATTAAGAATATTTTTCAGGTAAAATTTTTAAAAGAATAGCTTCACAGAGACCATCACAAGCGTTGACTGTTAAAAATAATATTTTAAAGTACAAATGAAACCAAAACAGGGTATTTTTTTGGACATTTTGTCGGTTATTTTTAAGCCACCAAAATTATAAAAAACAAGTATAGGAATAGTTACGTTCGGAACTGTAACATGAATGCAAATTACTGGTCGGGTTTCATTCTGGTTTTCAAACTTGACCCAACTCTATACAACAGTAGTGATGGTTCTACTCATTACACAAGCAGCACAAATTGGTATAAATTGTAAACGCCACTCGTCGAATTGTATTACTCAGCTGTAGTAGCTCCACAAACCGACACCATGAAATTCATCATTTTTATCGTAGTCCTCGTCGCCTTGAAGTTGGCCGCCTATGCCGTGAAGTGGGTCATGAAGCATTCAAATATGTGTAAGTAGTAAACCAAAAAATAGAAGTAAATAATTTAAACTAAAAATTATAATTTAATCTAATCACTGGAGAGAATTGGCGTGTTTAACTAAAAATAATTTGTCCTTCCTTCTAACAGTGCCGAAACTAGAGATGCCAGAAATCTTCAAGCTGAAGGTGAATTGAAAAATGTTGGTACTGAAGTCGAAGCCCTTGCTGTCCGTGGTTCCTACTCCTTCGTTGCTGATGATGGCCAAACATACACCGTCACCTATGTTGCTGATGAAAATGGTTTTCAACCCCAAGGTGCCCATTTGCCCGTCGCGACGCGTCGCCCCTGAAGCCTAAGTTTTCCTTGTTATTTAATTAGTTAATAAAAAAGTTTTGTTTTAAAAAAGAAATTATTTGTTATTTTACTAAATATTGGACTTACATACATGCAGGGGATGAGAAACAAAATAATATATTTTGTATAGGAAAGCGTGAATTTTTTTTATAATCTGGATTTAATAGATTTTGTTTCTCAAAACCAAAAAATGCCTATATTCTTTTCAATAATATTTTACTGTACCATCACTGTCGTAGATTTTTTATACACGAAATTTTCCTTACATTCAGTACCATTACATGCCTGGATTTTTTGAGGAATATTTTTCAGGGACCATTTCGGAGATCATTACTGGCGTGAATTTTTTAATGAGAATATTCAGGTGTCATTGCATGCATGTATAGTTTAAAGAATATGTTTCAGGGATCATTAAGGGCCTGGATTTTTTCAAAGAATATATATTAGAGACCATCACAGGCGTGGATATTTCAAAGTCGTGGATATTTTCAAGGACCACCACAGTGGATTGTTTAAATAATATGTTTCAGGGACCCCTAAGTGTGGATTGTTTAATGAATATTTTTCAGGGACAATTACAGGCGTGGGTTTTTTATTTTGAAAAATACTCTTTCAGTAACCATGACAGTAATGCATTTGTTTAAGAATATATTTCAGGTACCATTTTTAAAAGAATAGTTTTTCAGAGACCATCACAAGCGTTGACTGTTAAAAAATAATATTTTTAAAGAACAAATGAAACCAAAACAGGCGATTGTTTTTTTGTACATTTTGTCGGCTATTTTTAAGCCACCAAAATTATAAAAAAAACAAATCGGATCATAAATGCGACCTGTACTTTGTTTACAATTTAACATCTACAGACGGACGGACAGAGGGACGGACGGACGGACATGCATAAATCGACTCAGAAAGTGATTCTATGCATATTCTCAAAAGGAACCATGGGTCTATCTCGATTCCTTTTGCCTGTTACAAACATATGCACAAAGACATAATACCCTGTACCACAGTGTGGTGAAGGGTATAACAAGTATAGGAGTAGCTACGTTCGGAACTGTAACATGGAGGCTATATCATTGTAAATTTTCCACTAGTAATTTATCTATGCTCTGTGACAATTACCATAGTTGGTAAGAACTATGTTATGGGCATGGTGACTAAATGGATAAACACTGATAATTATAAAGATATCTATATATATAAAAATGAATTGCTGTTCGTTAGTCTCGCTAAAACTCGAGAACGGCTGAACGGATTTTTCTGATCTTAGTCTTGAAATGTTCGTGGAGCTTCAGGGAAGGTTTAAAAACCGCAAAAAATTTGCAAAAAAAAAATATTATGAAAAAAAAAATATTTTGAAAACAAATATTCATTTTTCAAATATTGAAAATTTTCAAAATATTTTATTTTATTCAATTGACATTGTAATGAAACTTTTTTTCTAAGAATGCAAAACAATAATTGAGAAGTATACGCGATCATTGTATGTACACGTCTTCCATGAAATTCACGTATATTTTGGGACAAATGCAAGGATGAAAATCTGAAGATTCAGAAAAGAGTTCTGATTCTAAGACACATGCCCTAGATTATTCTTCTTGAAAATAATAATAATAGGAACATAGGAACATGTTGTTATTGAAGTACCTAAAATGTACCATTATATGGTGGAAAACGGGGGGTAAGAACTTCAACATACTGAAAATTAAACGGGAAATATGTATTGCGCCTTTTTATTACATTAAGCCAAATCCATGATCCATCCATTCCGTCAAATTCTTTACAAAACCGAAAATGGCGTGGGACCCGTATGTAGGAGCTATACAAAATTTGGTCCTGAATAGAAATGTTTCCGCAAATGTGTTTTACCCTTTCAATATCACGGAATGATATATGATATGAATGACATACGATACTACAATGGGTATGGATATATACTAATACCACATGAGAAAATACCGAACAATAAGAGTATATCATTATATGTATATCAATATATAGGGCTACCCGGACCAATTTGCACCAATATTGATAATTTTTTGTAAACAGGTTTTCTTCATCCAAAATAAAACATTACAGCACTTCGGCTGAAACACTCCCTAAAATACCGAACTCCTCAAAGTACCGAATATTGTGGGTACCCTAAAGATTTAACCAATATTGACAATTTCAGTACGATTCATTCTACCGAATACACAACCAAACGTGCCCAAATCCCCCACAGTATCGAAAAAGGTGGATTACTATTACATGGGGGATATTTGAAAGCTTGGGCGAACATAACATTGCAGCCAAATACCGGATATTAAGGAATGCCGTTAAATGGGGATATCCGAATACTTGAGTCAATATGGAAAATTCTAATTAGGGAGAATTTCTGCCCAATAAGTATCCCTAATATTAGGTTTGGGAAAAAGAAATCCATTAGACCGGTGGAACGATCGAATTTTACAGGTATGTCGTAACATCGTCCAGGAGCTAAAAATTAAACCATTCAGACAAAGCTGGATTCAAAAAGAAGCTCAATTTTTGGGTGCCTCACCAATTAACAGAAAAAATGGAATGGATCGAATTTCCATCTGCGAAGCCTTGACCAAACGGAATGAGATACTCTAATTTTTATAAACGGATGGTGACTGGAAATGAGAAATGGATCACATACGATAACCCTATGCAAAAAAGATTGTGGTCAAAGAGCGGTGAAGCACCTCAAACGGTGACCAAACCAGGACTAACGACCAGGAAGGTTCGGCTATGCATTTGGTGGGACTGGAAGGGGATTGTATATTATGAGTTGCTTTCATATGGCCAAACGCTAAATTCTGATCTCTACTGCCAACAACTGTACCGTTTGAAGATAGCAATTGACCAGAATTGGCCAACAGGGGAGGTGTCGTGTTTCACCAGGACAACGCTAAGCCATCTTATGAGTAATACAAATGTATGTGCAAATATAAAATTTATATCTTAAATCGTGGAGGGAGCAACAAAACTCACTCATAAACATCAAATTCAGTTTTGTAATGTTACCCTATGTGTGCTCTGATAAATATCAAGATGTTACAAAAATATATACAAATCACCTTATGATGGAGGGTATAAAAACAACCTAAACTGCCGAAAATTATACATCAACAATATTGTTAGGCAAGACAACGTTTGCCGGGCCCGCTAGTAATGAATAATTTTTGTTTCTTTTTTTTCTGCACGAATATTGATCAAAAACCGTATACTCTTTAAAATGCAAATTACTGATCAGGTTTCATTCTGGTTTCAAACTTGACCCAACTCTATACAACAATAGTGATGGTTCTACTCATTACACAAGCAGTTGACCCGTGGAATATAAATTTTAAATTTAAAAATATGTAAAATATTTAGAATCACAAAATTGGTATAAATTGTAAACGACACTAGTCGAATTGTATCACTCAGCTGTAGTAACTCAACAAACCGACACCATGAAATTCATCATTGTTTTCGCTGCTCTCTTCGCCTTGGCTTTGGCCGCCCCTGCCGATGTTGAAATTGTCAGAAGCGAATCTGAAGTTGGTCCTGAATCTTTCAAATATGTGTAAGTAGTAAACCAAAACAAAAAATTTAAATAAATAATTTAAACTAAAAATTATAATTTAATTTAATCACTCGAGAGAATTGGCATATTTAACTAAAAATAATTTTTCGTTCCAACAGTTCCGAAACCAGTGATGGCAGCAATGTTCAAGCTGAAGGTGAATTGAAAAATGTTGGTACTGAAGTCGAAGCCCTTGCTGTCCGTGGTTCCTACTCCTTCGTCGCCGATGATGGCCAAACCTACACCGTCACCTATGTTGCTGATGAAAATGGTTTCCAACCCCAAGGTGCCCATTTACCCGTTGCCCCTGAAGCCTAAGTTGTCCTTGTTATATAATTAGTTAATAAAAATGTTGTTATTAACAAAATAAAATTGATTTGTTATTTTACTAAATATTGGACATAAATACATGCAGGGGATGAGAAACCCTAATTTTTCAAAGACTAATCTGGATTTATTAGAATTTGTTTCTAAAACCATAAAATGCCTATATTTTTTTAAATAATATTTTCCGGTACCATTTTATATACTGTAGATTTTTTATACACGGAATTTTTCTTACATTCGGTACCATTACAAGCCAAGATTTGTTGAGGAATATATTTCAGGGACCATTTCGGAGGTCATTAAATGCATGGATTTTTTAATGAGAATGTTCAGGTGTCATTGCATGCATGGATAGTTTAAAGAATATGTTTTAGGGATCATTGAAGGCCTGGATTTTTTCAAAGAATATATATTAGAGACCATCACAGGCGTGGAAATTTCAAAGAATTTTTTAGACCCTATTAGAATATGAAATAATATTTTTCAAGGACCACCACAGGTGTGGATTGTTTAAAGAATATTTTTAAAGGACAACCATAGGCATTGAATTTTAAACAATATTTTTATAGGACAACCACAGGCATTGAATGTTTAAACAATGTTTTTCCAGGACCACCACTGGCGTGGATTGTGGCATTTTTATAGAACTATTTTTTGGCACCAATAATGGCCTTTATTTTTTATAGAATGTTTATTCAGGGACCACCTCAGTCGATGATGTCTGTAAATATATTTCTCAGAAACCGTTACAGTCGTGGATATTTTTAAGGACCACCACAGTGGATTGTTTAAATAATGTGTTTCAGGGACCCCTAAGTGTGGATTGTTTAATGAATATTTTTCAGGGACAATTACAGGCGAGGTTTTTTTAAATACTCAGAGACCATGACAGTAATGCATTTGTTTAAGAATATTTTTCAGGTACCATTTTGAAAAGAATAGTTTTTCAGAGACCATCACAAGCGTTGACTGTTAAAAAATAATATTTTTAAAGAAAAATGAAACTCAAACAGGGGATTATTTTTTGGACATTTTGTCGGCTTTGAAAATTTTAAATTTAATTCGCATATGCAAGTTTCGCATCAGGGCGGAATAAATACAAGTTATCAACGTAGACCTTTGTAAAGCCACATAGCCCAATATGCCTGATGAGCCGCTTAACCAACGGCGAAACACGTCGCATAATGGTGGGTACGTAGGTTCTTCTCCTGGCTTTCCTTTTCATTGCAAAACTTAGATCATCAAGCTCGACTCAAAAGGGTATAAATAATCACTTAAAATTACTTTGAAATTATCACTGCCTTACAAGGCAAAATTCAAATAACAAAAAAAAAAAAAACAAGTAAATGAGTAGTTACGTTCGGAACTGTAACATGGAGGCTATATCATTGTAAATTTTCCACTAATAATTTATCTATCCTCTGTAAAAATTACCATAGTTGGTAAGAACTATGGTAAGAACAAGAAACATGACCTATGTTAAGATAAAGATATAATGAATAACTTTTGTTTGTTTTTTCGGCACGAATATTGATCAAAAACCGTGTACTCTTTAAAATGCAAATTACTGATCAGGTTTCATTCTGGTTTTCAAACTTGACCCAACTCTATACTACAATAGTGATGGTTCTACTCATTACACAAGCAGTTGACCCATCGAATATAAATTTTAAATTTGAAAATATGTAAAATATTTAGAATGACAAAATTGGTATAAATTGTAAACGCCACTCGACGAATTGTATCACTCAGCTGTAGTAACTCAACAAACCGACACCATGAAATTCATCATTGTTTTCGCTGCCCTCTTCGCCTTGGCTTTGGCCGCCCCTGCCGATGTTGAAATTGTCAGAAGCGAATCTGAAGTTGGTCCTGAATCTTTCAAATATGTGTAAGTAGTAAACCAAAAAAAAAAAAATATATAAATAAATAATTTAAACTAAAAATTATAATTTAATCTAATCACTCGGGAGAATTGGTATATTTAACTAAAATAATTCATACTTCCTTCTTTCCTTCCAACAGTTCCGAAACCAGTGATGGCAGCAATGTGCAAGCTGAAGGTGAATTGAAAAATGTTGGTACTGAAGTCGAAGCCCTTGCTGTCCGTGGTTCCTACTCCTTCGTTGCTGATGATGGCCAAACTTACACCGTCACCTATGTTGCTGATGAAAATGGTTTCCAACCCCAAGGTGCCCATTTGCCCGTTGCCCCTGAAGCCTAAGTTGTAGTTGTTATTTAATTAGTTAATAAAAAAAGTTTTGTTTTTAACAAAAGAAAATCAATTTGTTATTGTACTTACATACAGGGGAAGATAAATAAGAAAATATATTATGCATGAGAAATATTTTCCAGGGACCAATCAAGAATGAAATCGTTAAATATTGATAGGGTCAATTACGGTCGTGGATTTTCTAAAGCATATTTTTCGGTTTCGGTCCATTACAGGCGTAAATATTTTACTGAATATGTTCAGGTGCCATTATATGCATGGACTGTTTAAAGAATATTTTTCAAAGGAATTTCTCAAGGAATATTTGTCTATATGGTGGATTATCTAAAGAATATTTTTAAGTGTTCATTACAGGCGTGGATTTTTTGAAGAATATTTTGAGGGGCCATTACTAATTCAGATTTTTTTTAAATATCTTTATTTCCAAGAAACACCACATGCGTGAGTTATAAAAATCATGTTTTGTCCAGGGACCCTCAAGCGTGGATTTGTTAAGAATATTTTTATGTGCCATTAAATGCATGGATACTTTAAAGAATTTTATTCAGGCACCATTACAGGCCTGGATTTTTTGTGATTTTTTTTAGTACTCAAAATTATTGTTTTCTCGGGAGCAAAGAAAACACTAAATTGTAAATGTTGACAACACAATATAATCTTAAGTTTTGCTTCCTTCTATTAACACTCTTCATAATTATAACGTTTATAAAATAGATGCTCAATAAATTAAACCTTAAACAATGAAGAATCATTTTCTGTGAACATTGCATGCGTGGTTCGTTCTAAGAAATATTTTCAGGGACCATTATATATCTGGATTTTTTCAAGACTATTTTTCAGCGACCATTTTTATACCGTACACAACAATGTTGTCAGGGTATTATAGCTTTGTGCAGCCCCAAGTGTTTGTAACGCTGAGAAATATTGGTCCTAGACCCACCTTATACCGATCGTCATATTTCGACTAGCTGAGTCAATCTAGGCATGTGCGTCCGTCCGTCCCCTGTCCATTATAATTTGTAAACACGATAGAGGCCACAATTATGGACCAATCTTCATGAAATTTTTCATGCAGGGTGGGTTCTGGCCAATAAAGACCCTATTGTTTTTTGTAAAGATCGGTTCATATTTAGGGGATGAAATGGACCAAAAACTTTATTTTTGTATGGAGCGACCAGAAGGACGCTCCAGTGCCGCAATTATGGCTCGAACATCACGAAATGTCACATGGAGAAGGGGATGTGGACAAAGAATGAGCATGTCCTTTTTTGATAAAGATCGGTCAATATTTAGTGGGTTAAAGTGGTTCTATTCTTTGGCGTTAAATATATACGCCTGTAAGATATAGACCCGAGAAGTTGATAGTATATCCAAGAGGAGTGGTTGACCTTTAAATTGATACCAATTATATTGTCGTATATACTTGGATGTGGGAGTTTCACGTAAATATTTACAGGTGTCTCGTAATCAGATATTATTTAGTAATCCAGTACCACACTGGAGGACGGAAATATAGCGCTGATCGATTTGAAATGTTCCATGAGTTTTCAGTTATGGTCAAGGACAACGCCTACAATTTTCGGTGATGATAAGATAATAATTTTGGCATGAAATGGGCCGAAAACTTAATTTGTTTTTTTTTTTTTTTTGATCGTCCTATAGGCCACAATTATAAACCGAACATCACAACACAACCCACGATGAAGGGAATTTGGACAAGTAATTAAAAGGACTGTACTGAATATTAGTAATATTCCTAAAATGTGTCAGTGTAAGGAAGAGGTGCTGTATGTCGCGAATTATAGTCCAGACTCGTATGGTCGGCCCCGTCCACCACAGGCATGGATTGGTTGAAGAATATTTTTCAAGGACCACTACAGGCCTGGAATGTTTAAAGAATATTTTTAAAGGACCACTACAGGCGTGGAATGTTTAAAGAATATTTAAACGGGGATTATTTTATGGACAGACAAACAACGGTTTTTTTTTAAATATATATTATTCATTTAACCGATTTTTTAAACGCCCAGGAAAAAACGTCTAATACCGAGACACAACATTAATAGATAGACAATGAAATGATAACTTTCGCGACGTCAGTATGAAACCAGATCAGTGTTTGCACCAGGTCAGTATAATCACCACACCGTTTTGTTTTTCTTCATATCATCAACGTTCATGTGTGTCATTATCATGCCATCAACTTAAACTATTTTTTTTTTTTTTTTTTTTTTTTGCAAATTCTGGTTTTAGATGACGATTTTATTCATGACGATCATTCTTTCCATCTTCGAAAATATGCAAAATATTTTGAATCACATCTCAAATTGGTATAAATGTTGAACGCCACTCGTCGAATTGTATCACTCAGCTGTAGTAACTCAATAAACCGACACCATGAAATTCATCATTGTCTTCGCTGCCCTCTTCGCCTTGGCTTTGGCCGCCCCCGCTGATGTTGAAATCGTCAGAAGCGAATCTGAAGTTGGACCTGAATCTTTCAAATATGTGTAAGTAGAAGAAATAATTACAATTAAATGTAATCTCTCGAAAGGTTTGGCATATTCAACTAAAAATAATTTTTCCTTCCTTCCAACAGTTCCGAAACCAGTGATGGCAGCAAAGCTGAAGCTGAAGGTAAATTGAACTACATCGGTACCGAACAAGAAGCCATTGCTGTCCGTGGTTCCTACTCCTTCGTTGCTGATGATGGCCAAACCTACACCGTCACCTATGTCGCTGATGAAAATGGTTTCCAACCCCAAGGTGCCCATTTGCCCGTTGCCCCTGAAGCCTAAGTTGTCGTTGTTATTTAATTAGTTAATAAAAAATGTTTTGTTTTTAACAAAAAAAAAACACCGATTTGTTATTTTATCAAATATTGGACTTACATGCAGGGGATGAAAAATATAAAATAAATTTTGTATAGGAAAGCGTGAATTTGTTAGAATATGTTGCCTATACATTTGCCGGCATGTATTTTTAAATAGAGACCATGACAAGAGTGCATTTGTTTAAGAATATTTTCAGGTACCATTTTGAGAAGAATATTTTATCAGAGATCATCACAAGAGTTTACTGTTAAAAAATAATATTTTCAAGAACCAATGAAACCAAAACAAGCGATTATTTTATGGATATTTTATCGGCTCTTTTGAAGCTACCAAAATTATAAAAAACAAGTGATAGCGTCGTTAGGTTCGGGACTGTAATCTGCAGGCTATATCATTGTAAATTCAAAAACTCAATTTGGAAAATTTCAGAAACTCAGGTTGAAAAATTAAAAACTCTGGGGAAAATTTTTTGTTCACCAGGAACTCAGAGTTCCATTTTACAGCCAATTCGTTGAGGAATGGCATATTGACCTATATTGGTATATTTTTTTTTTGCATATTGAAAAAATACTGGAGGCTGGCGTTTTGTCAAAAACGTGGAAAACCCCGGAATGCCACCTCACAGAAACTTCGATTGGGATGTGTGGCTAAAACCTTTAAAGTATTAAAAATTTAATTGGACCTTTATATGGGGGATAGGTCAACACATGGAGATATATAGGAGGAAGTGTAAGCATACATAAACTTTATTTTATATTATAAACTTTATTTTATTATATATATAATATTTATTTAACCAATTTTATAAACGTCCAGAAAAAAGTCTAATCCCGCGGCACAACATTAACAGAAAGACAATGAAATGACAACTGTCGGTGACGTCAATATGAAACCAGATCAGTACTTTACACCACACAGTCCGTGGTTCCTACTCCTTCGTTGCTGATGATGGCGAAACCTACACCGTCACCTATGTTGCCGATGAAAACGGTTTCCAACCCCAAGGTGAACATTTGCCCGTCGAACCTAAGGTCTATTTTTAGTTAATAAAAAATGTTTTGTTTAAAAAAAAGAACGATGTGTTATCCTATAGGGAATGTTTTCAAAAATCAACCAAGCGTGAATTTTTAATGACTATTGGTCCAGTTTTAAGTATGCCAATCGTCATATCTCGACTAGCTGTCCATTGTAATCTGTAAATACCACGCAGGCCACAGTTATCAACCAATTTCCTCGATATTTTGCTGTGGGTCAGCTTAGGGCCGAATAAGACCTCTATTGCTTTTGGATATTATCCTTTAATATTTAAAGGACGAAATGGACCAAATACATAATTTTTATCCGGGTCGCTCCAGACGCCGTACTTATGAACCGAAAATCACAAATGGAGAATGGCTTCAATCCAAAGAATAAGCATGCATGTTTTGATAAGGATAAAAGTCAATATTTGGCGGGTCTAATGGAGCCAGACTTTTATGTAAAATTTGACATATTCTGTGGCGTATATGTGTACTTCCAAAGGATATGCAGGGGTTGGTAGTATATCCGAGAGGATTGGTTGACCTTTAAATTAATACCAATTTATTGTTGTATGTGGGAGTTATTGTTTAGTAGTACCGGATGTGGGAGTTTTTGTTTAGTATTACTATTACCCCACTAGAGGGCGAAAAAGTCGCCATGCTCACATTGAAATTATACATGAAGTTCCGGTTATGATCAAGTACGACGTCTACAATTTTCGATTATTTTTGTCAGATTTTCTAGTCGCTCTGGAGGCCATTATTATATGCAAAACCTCACATATTTTACACAGTGAAGGGGGTCGGACCAAATACCAGGGTTAGAAAGTGAAGATGTTGACCTAAAATCGTTCAAGAGGGTGCAAATATCGCGATATTTTGGCAGACTCAGAATACAGAAGCGTAGAAAATTAAATTTTCTTGGTAGATGTGTAGAGTATCATATTGTCGGCCTCGTCCGACTATACAGCTCCGCTCACTGGCTTAGAATATGTTTTTCAGGACCAAAATAATTTTCCTACTTTTAATAACCTCTACCACTAGGCCGAGTGTATATTAAATTTGTCATTCCGTTTGCAACACCTAGAAATATTCACCCCATAAAGTATACATACTTTATCTGTCTGTTGCAATCACGATAGAGATCGCAATATTAAAGATAGAGGTCTGAAAATTTACACAGTATAGTATTTTGGACGTGGCTTGTTTATAGAATATTTTTAAGATTCCATTCTAGGCGTGGATTTTTTGAAGAATATTCTGCAGGACAGTTTTCTCAGTTTTTTCAAGAACTTCCAAGCGTGGATTTTTTAAAGAATATAGTAACAGGGACAATCACTACTGTGTTTTTATCAATAATTTTCAGGTACAATTTTCTAAAGAATAATTTTTAGGGACCATCGCACACGTTAACTGTATAAAAAATATTTTTAAGGGCAAATGAAACCACAAACGTTGAATATATTATGGAAAGCTTTAAGGCTACTAGAAAATAAAACAAAAAAAACAAGTAAAGGCGTCGTTAAGTTCGGGGCCGTAACCTGGCGGCTACGTCATTGTAAATTGTTCGCTGGTATTTTTTTGTGCTCTGTAAAACATAAAAACCAAATTACAGAAACTCGAGTGGAAAATTGGGCTAGAGACTTCAACGTAACGAACATTCAGCGGGACGATGGCAATGAACATATTTAAAAACACGTAGTGAAATGTTCACGAAAAAGGTATTTTTTCATCCGGTGTTCCAATATCCAGCCAATTTGGTGGGGAATACGCCTAAAATTTTCGAAATACCATAAATGGAGCGGTGATGTTTTTATACTTTTCTGCATAGATGTATTTTAACCTCGGGGTTTGTCAAAAACGTGAAGAAAAATCCGGAATGCCAACTCACAGCCACTTGGGAGGTGTTGCTAAACACCTTTTAAATACTAAAAATTGGCGGCTAGGTCAAGACATTGAGATATATTGAAGTGTAAACATATTTATATACACATAAACATCAGATTTTATTAAAGTATTCATTTAACCAATTTTCTGAAGGCTCCGAAAAAAACTCTAATGCCTAGGCATAACATTAACAGAAACACAATGAAATGACAAATGTCGGTGACGTCAATATAAAACCAGATCAGTATTTTGCACCAGACCAGTATAATCACAAAACAGTTTTGTTTTTCTTCATATCATCAACTTAAACTATGTTATTTGGCAAATTCTGGTTCTACTCATAAATTGGATTTACTAGACTAGTTGACCCATGAAACATGAATTCCATCTTCGAAAAGATGCAAAATGTTCAGAACCACATCAAATTAGTATAAATGTTGAACGCCACTTGTCGAATTGTATCACTCAACTGTAGTAACTCAACAAACCGACACCATGAAATTCATCATTGTTTTCGCTGCTCTCTTCGCCTTGGCTTTGGCCGCCCCCGCTGATGTTGAAATTGTCAGAAGCGAATCTGAAGTTGGTCCTGAATCTTTCAAATATGTGTAAGTAGTAAAACAAACAAAGATAATTAAAAAATAAGATTTACAATTAAATTAGAATTAATCATACGGTATAATTGGCATATTAAACTAAAAATAACTTTTTTCCTTCCTTCCAACAGTTCCGAAACCAGTGATGGCAGCAAAACTGAAGCTGAAGGTAAATTGAACTACGTCGGTACCGAACAAGAAGCCATTGCTGTCCGTGGTTCCTACTCCTTCGTTGCTGATGATGGCCAAACCTACACCGTCACCTATGTCGCTGATGAAAATGGTTTCCAACCCCAAGGTGCCCATTTGCCCGTCGGCCCTGAAGCCTAAGCTGTCGTTGTTATTTATTTATTTAATAAAAAACATGTTTTGTTTTTAACAAAAAAAACACCGATTTGTTATTTTATCAAATATTGGACTTACATGCAGGGGATGAAAAATATAAAATAAATTTTGTATAGGAAAGCGTGAATTTGTTAGAATATGTTGCCTATACATTTGCCGGCATGTATTTTTAAATAGAGACCATGACATGAGTGCATTTGTTTAAGAATATTTTCATGTACCATTTTGAAAAGAATATTTTTTTAGAGATCATCACAAGAGTTTACTGTTAAAAATAATATTTTAAAGAACCAATGAAACCAAAACAGGCGATTATTTTATGGATATTTTATCGGCTCTTATGAAGCTACCAAAATTATAAAGAAATCAACGATTAGTTCGGGACTGTAATCTGCAGGCTATATCATTGTAAATTCAAAAACTCAATTTGGAAAATTTCAGAAACTCAGGTTGAAAAATTAAAAACTCTGGGGAAAATTTTTTGTTCACCAGGAACTCAGAGTTCCATTTTACAGCCAATTCGTTGAGGAATGGCATATTGACCTATATTGGTATATTTTTTTTTTGCATATTGAAAAAATACTGGAGGCTGGCGTTTTGTCAAAAACGTGGAAAACCCCGGAATGCCACCTCACAGAAACTTCGATTGGGATGTGTGGCTAAAACCTTTAAAGTATTAAAAATTTAATTGGACCTTTATATGGGGGCTAGGTCAACACATGGAGATATAGTGATATAGGAGGAAGTGTAAGCATACATAAACATTATTTTATATTATAAACTTTATTTTATTATATATATAATATTTATTTAACCAATTTTATAAACGTTCAGAAAAAACGTCTAATCCCGCGGCACAACATTAACAGAAAGACAATGAAATGACAACTGTCGGTGACGTCAATATGAAACCAGATCAGTACTTTACACCACACAGTCCGTGGTTCCTACTCCTTCGTTGCTGATGATGGCGAAACCTACACCGTCACCTATGTTGCCGATGAAAACGGTTTCCAACCCCAAGGTGAACATTTGCCCGTCGAACCTAAGGTCTATTTTTAGTTAATAAAAAATGTTTTGTTTAAAAAAAAGAACGATGTGTTATCCTATAGGGAATGTTTCCAAAAATCAACCAAGCGTGAATTTTTAATGACTATTGGTCCAGTTTTAAGTATGCCAATCGTCATATCTCGACTAGCTGTCCATTGTAATTTGTAAATACCACGCAGGCTACAGTTATCAACCAATTGTCTCGAAATTTTGCTGTGGGTCAGCTTAGGGCCGAATAAGACCTCAATTGTTTTTGGAAGTTATCCTTTAATATTTAGAGGATGAAATGGAACAAATACATAATTTTTATCCGGCTCGCTCCAGACGCCGTACTTATGAACCGAAAATCACAAATAGAGAATGGCTTCAATCCAATGAATAAGCATGCATGTTTTGATAAAGATAAAAATCGATATTTGGCGGGTCTAATGGAGCCAGACTTTTATGTGTAATTTGACATATTCTGGTTGACCTTTAAATTAAAACCGATTTATTGTTGTATGTGGGAGTTATTGTTTAGTATTACTATTGCCCCACTAGAGAGCGGAAAAGTCGCCATGCTCACATTGAAATTATACATGAAGTTCCGGTTCTGATCAAGTACGACGTCTACAATTTTCGGTTATTTTTGTCAGATTTTCTAGTCGCTCTGGGGGCCATTATTATATGCAAAACCTCACATATTTTACACAGTGAAGGGGATCGGACCAAATACAAGATTTGGAAAATATGCCAGGCTAAGAAAGTGGAGATGTTGACATAAAGTCGTTCAAGAGGGTGCAAATATCGCGATATTTTGGCAGACTCAGAATACAGAACCGTAGAAAATTAAGTTTCCTTAATAGATGTGTAGAGTATCATATTGTCGGCCTCGTCCGACTATACTGCTCCGCTCACTGGCTTAGAATATGTTTTTCAGGACCAAAATAATTTTCCTACTTTTAATAACCTCTACCACAAACGGAATGACAAATTTAATATACACTCCGCCTAGTATATTAAATTTGTCATTCCGTTTGCAACACCTCGAAATATTCACCACCATAAAGTATATATTCTTGATATGTCTATTGCAATCACGATAGAGATCGCAATATTAAAGATAGTGGTCTGAAATTGTACACAGTATAGTATTTTGGACGTGGCTTGTTTATAGAATATTTTTAAGATTCCATTCTAGGCGTGGATTTTTTGAAGAATATTCTGCAGGACAGTTTTCTCAGTTTTTTCAAGAGGACAATTTTTTAAATACTTCCAAGCGTGGATTTTTTTAAAGAATATAGTATCAGGGACAATCACTACTGTGTTTTTTATCAATAATTTTCAGGTACCATTTTGTAATGAATAATTTTTAGGGACCATCACACACGTTAACTGTATAAAAAATATTTTTAAGGGCAAATGAAATCACAAACGTGGAATATTTTATGGAAATTTTGGTGACACTTTTAAAGATGCTAGAAAATAAAAAAAAGAAGTAAAGGCGTCATGTTCGGACCGTAACCTGGAGGCTACATCATTGTAAACTGTTCGCTGGTATTTTGTTTTTGCTCTCTAAAACTTAAAAACCATATTGCAGAAACTCGAATGGAAAATTGGGTTAGAGACTCCAACGGCAATGAAAATATTTAAAAACATGTCGTGAAATGTTCACGGAAAAAGTATTTTTTCATCCGGTGTTCCAATATCCAGCCAATTCGGTGGGGAATGCGACTAAAATTTTCGAAATACCATAAATGGAGCGGTAATGTTTTTATACTTTACCGCAAAGATGTATTTTAACCTCGTGGTTTGTCAAAAACGTGAAGAAAAATCCGGAATGCCAACTCACAGCCACTTGGGAGGTGTTGCTAAACACCTTTAAAATACTAAAAATTTGCGGCTAGGTCAAGACATTGAGATATATTGAAGTGTAAACATATTTATATACACATAAACATCGGATTTTATTAAAGTATTCATTTAACAAATTTTCTGAAGGCTCAGAAAAAAACTCTAATGCCTAGGCATAACATTAACAGAAACACAATGAAATGACAAAAGTCGGTGACGTCAATATAAAACCAGATCCGTATTTTGCACCAGATCAGTATAATCACAAAACAGTTTTGTTTTTCTTCATATCATCAACTTAAACTATGTTATTTGGCAAATTCTGGTTCTACTCATAAATTGGATTTACTAGACTAGTTGACCCATGAAACATGAATTCCATCTTCGAAAAGATGCAAAATGTTCAGAACCACATCAAATTGGTATAAATGTTGAACGCCACATGTCGAATTGTATCACTCAGCTGTAGTAACTCAACAAACCGACACCATGAAATTCATCATTGTTTTCGCTGCTCTCTTCGCCTTGGCTTTGGCCGCCCCCGCTGATGTTGAAATTGTCAGAAGCGAATCTGATGTTGGTCCTGAATCTTTCAAATATGTGTAAGTAGTAAAACAAACAAAAATAATTAAAAAATAAGATTTACAATTCAATTTGAATTAATCACTCGGTATAATTGGCATATTTAACTAAAAATTATTTTTCCTTCCTTCCAACAGTTCCGAAACCAGTGATGGCAGCAAAACTGAAGCTGAAGGTAAATTGAACTACGTCGGTACCGAACAAGAAGCCATTGCTGTCCGTGGTTCCTACTCCTTCGTTGCTGATGATGGCCAAACCTACACCGTCACCTATGTCGCTGATGAAAATGGTTTCCAACCCCAAGGTGCCCATTTGCCCGTCGGCCCTGAAGCCTAAGCTGTCGTTGTTATTTATTTAGTTAATAAAAACATGTTTTGTTTTTAACAAAAAATCGATTTTTTTAATCAAGTGTGAAGTTTTACAAACTTTTAAACACTGTGGGTGCATTCAAGAGATGCATCGTAAGAGACCTCACTTTTTTGAAGGATCATTGACATGAAAATGGAATACATTAAATATGTGATGTGTTTCTATAAGTGAACCGACTTAACCCAACGATCAATAACCGGGTTCGTGCCAAATGACCAAAATTTGACTCCTTGGTACAAAATTTCTAACTTCAGTACATTGTGAAAAAATTTGTGCCAATCGGCATAAATTTGACTCTTTGTTGCATCCTGTACCAGAGTTGTAAAGGGTATAAAAAGACATAGACTTTTTAGAATATATTTTTCAGAACCAAAATAACAGAGTTTTTTTATTAGATTTTTTAAAGAGAAATTTTACTGACGATTACAGTCGCGGATTGCATGGATTTTTTAAAGACTAGAACCAAAGGACCAATACAGGTCAGGATTTTTCAAAGAATATTTTTTTAGAGGCCATTACGGGCTTACGCTTTTTAAAGAATATTTTTCAGGGACCACCACAAGCGTGGATTATTTTAAGAATATTTTTAAGAGTAAGAATTATAGGCGTGAATTTGTTGACCCTTTCCTGACTGGATTTTCTGAACAGTATTTTTTCAGGGCCATTGCTGGCTTGAATTTGTTAGAGAATGTTTTTTAGTATATATATATATATATATTTATATATATATATATATCTCAGGGATTATTACTGGAGTGATTTTTTTAAAGATTTTTTTCATGGACCACCACAGGCGTACATTTTTTTAAAAAATATTATTCAGTGACCATTACAAGCGCGAATGTTTTGAAATATATTTCCAAAGACCTTTTAAAAATGTTTTTTTTTCAGAGACTGTTTAAGGGGACCCCCCATTCTCGAGGTCAAAATTTTTTTATTTAATTCGATTCTACACTAATTCAAGAATGTCCCTACAAAATTTCAAGTGAAAATCTTAAGAACTCCTGAAAATATAGCCGATTTATTGTGACAGCATCAAGTGACGGCTAAAGGGTCCAATCGATTCCAAATTTTTATACGTTTCTCTGTGAGTGTATAGCTTTGAACTAGGATAAGGCCAATCGGTGAAGATCTTCCTTATTTTTTAACATGGTTTTTGGTGAAAAATCGGCGATTTTCCAAAAATATTTGTTCCAAGGTCGGCCATTTTGTTAATTTTAGAGCGAAGTCAATAATCCTAGTTCATACGATAGCCAGACATGTACTCTTTCTAACACCGTTGGAATTTTCGGATTCCGATGTTGCAGTGAGGAGTTATCATGCCCGCCATCAAAAATAAGGACATTTCTTTAATTACAAAAAACAACAACAAAACAATAACAACAATTTGTTGTAAATTATTTTTCTTCACTTTTCAATCTTCAAATATATATGTGCAAAGTTACAAACTTTAACAAGCATTGGTATAGATTTACCAGCCCATTGAAAATCATGAAAAATTAAAATCGTGAATGGGTGGGGTTCCCTTATAGAATATTTGTTTAGAATAGTTTTAAGTGTCATTTAATGCATGGATACTTTAAAGAATTTTATTCAGAATCATTTTCAGTGACCATTACATACGTGGTTCGTTTTGAAGAATATTTTTCAGCTATTATTACATGTCTGGAATTTTTAAAGAATATTGTTTTAGGGACCATTATGTGTCTGTCTATTTTTTAAAGAATATTTTGTCAGGGATCACCAACGAATCAACGTTGGTTGTTTAAGAAACAAATCAACCCACAAACTGGTATTATTTTATCGATCCAGCATTATAAAAAACAAAACAAGTAAAGGCGTCGTTAAGTTCGGGAGCGTAATCTGGACGTTATATCATTGTAAGTTGTCTGCTAGTAATAGCATAGTTGTCTGCTAGTAATGAGCGGAGCAGTATAGTAGGACGCGGCCGACCATACGATACCCTACACAACTACCACAGAAGTCTATCTTTCTGCGGATTTTTATTCCGAGCCGGGGTAATATTTCGTGATAGTTGCACCCTCTTGCCCGATTAGAGGTCAACAGCACCTCTTCCTTACACTGACATATTTTCCGAATATTACCCATAGTCAGTAAAGCCCTTCTAATAACATGTCCATATTCCCTTCCCAGTGTGTTCTGTTGTGATATTCGGCTTATTTCTGCCCTCTAGTGTGGTAATGGTTTTTTAAATAATATCGGAATACGTAAGCACCTGTAAATATTAACGTGTAACTCCCACATCCGACTACACACGACAATATAAATGGTATCAATTTAAAGGCCAACCACTCCTCTATGTTCTTCAGGAGAAAATTTATGCGCTGTAGTATACAAATTTTGAAATTTTTCACACAAAAGTCAGGGTCCATTTGACCCGATCTTTATCACAACAGGCATGCTTATTCTTGGGGCCGTCCCCTAACGGACGGACGGACACACATGTTTAGATCGACTTAACTAGTCGAGATATGACGATCGGTATACTTAAAGGTGGGTCTAGCACCAATATTTCGTGGCGTTACAAACTCTTGGGGTTGCACAAATCTATAATACCCTGACAACATAGTTGTGTAGGGTATAATTACAGAAACTCTGTTTGGAAAATTGTGCAAGAAACTTCAACGTATAGAAAATTAAAACATCGAAATATATTGCAAATTTATGCGGAAACATTTATTTTTTCTCCAGTAACCCAACGTACCAAATTACAGCCAATTCGGCTGTTTCGAAATACCGAAAATGGAGAGTATTTCAAAATATTGAGCTATATTGAAAATTTTCCGCATAGATGTATATTAATCTCCAATAAACTTAAATGTCCAAATAAAGGGAGTTGGCATTTTGTCAAAACCCTCAGGAAAAATCCGGAATACAAGCTCGCAGCCACTTCTCTTGGGAAACCTTTAAAGTACTAACAATTGAATAACGGATTTTAAAAATATATAGAAAAAAGTCTAATCCCGTGGTATAACATTAACAGAAAGACAATGAAATGACAACTGACGGTGACGTCAATAGGAAACCAGATCAGTATAATCGCCAAACAGATTTGTTTTTCTTCATATCATAAACGTTCATATGTGCCTAATTCTGGTTTTAAATGACAATTTTATAAATTGGATTTGATCGATGAAATATGAAATACATTTTCAAAAATATTCAAAATAATTAGAATCCCATCAAATTGGTATAAATGCTTAACGCCGCTGGTCGAATTGTATCACTCAGCTGTAGTAACTCAACAAACCGACGCCATGAAATTCATCATTGTTTTCGCTGCCCTCTTCGCCTTGGCTTTGGCCGCCCCCGCTGACGTTGAAATTGTCAGAAGCGAATCTGAAGTTGGTCCTGAATCTTTCAAATATGTGTAAGTAGTAAAACAAAAAACCAGAATTACAATTTAATTAGAATTAATCATTCGGTATAATTGACATATTTAACTAAAAATATTTTTCCTTCCTTCCAACAGTTCCGAAACCAGTGATGGCAGCAAAGCTGAAGCTGAAGGTAAATTGAACTACATCGGTACCGAACAAGAAGCCATTGCTGTCCGCGGTTCCTACTCCTTCGTTGCTGATGATGGCCAAACCTACACCGTCACCTATGTTGCCGATGAAAACGGTTTCCAACCCCAAGGTGCTCATTTGCCCGTCGGCCCTGAAGCCTAAGCTATCGTTGTTGTTTATTTAGTTAATAAAAAATGTTTTGTTAAAAAAAAGATTTGTTATTTTACCAAATATTGGACTTACACGCAAGGTGAGGGAAATTGGAAAATATATTGTGTATTGGAAATGTTTTCCAAGGACCAATCAAGTGTGAAGTTTTTGCAGATAGAAACCAGTATGGAAAGTAGTTAAAACGGACGGCCGAGGATACCCTTAACCACTTTGGGAATATTCAAGACTGCATCGTAACAGACCTCGCCTTTTTGAAGGATCATTAACATGAAATTGTAATACATTTTTATAATCTCTTTCTATATGTGAACCGATTTAGCCCTATCAATAACCGGTTACATTTCTACCTGATTATACCCTCCACCATAGTATGGAGGTTATATTAAGTTTGTTTTTCTGTTTATAACTCATCAAATTAATCATTTCCAACCCTATAAAGTAAATATATTTTTGACCAATGTCAAATTCTATGACGATATCTGTCTGTCTGTCTCCATCACTCTAGCCTCCAAAAAAAATTGACATCGATTACCAATAGGAGCAAAGAGTTGTCTTTTGTCTGCAGACAGATCAAGTTCGAAGATGAGCTAGATCGGTCCACGTTTAGGCAGGTTACACCCAATTTTCGGAATTTCGAGGTTCTTTTGGTGCAATGTGTTCGTATTGGCTACATTAATCCACACACACTTGTACTCGGTAACCTATGCCAAATTCCATTTCATTAGGGCAGATTTAGAGTTGTTTTTGTGCAATGGGACAAATTTATGTAAATTGATTTAAGGGAACCCCCCCCATTCTCGATTGTAATTTTTCAAGATTTTAAATGGGCTGGTAAATCAATACTAATGCTTGTGGAGGTTTGTAACTTTGCACATATATAATTGAAGATTTAAAAGAGAAGAAAAATAATTTACAAAAAAATTTTGTTATTGTTTTGTTGTTGTTTTTTGTAATTAAAGAAAAGTCCTTATTTTTGATGGCGGGCAATCCTCACTGGAACATCGGAATCCGAAAATTCCAACGGTGTTAGAAAGAGTACATGTCTGGCTCTCGTATGAACTAGGATTATAGACTTCGCTCTAAAATTAACAAAATGGTGGACCTTTGAAAAAATATTTTTGGAAAATCGCCGATTTTTTACCAAAAACCAAGTTAAAAAATAAGGAAGATCTTCACCGATTGGCTTTATCCTAGTTCATACGAGAGCTATACACTCCCAGAGAAGCCTTGCAAAATTTGGAACCGATTGGATTATTAGTTTTTGAGTTATCGTGCCCGCCATTCGCAAAAAAATGTTTAGAGAAAAACTCGTTTAAAGTTTAAGAAGCCCTTCTGTCGTCACTTGATGTTGACACAATAAATCGGATATATCTTCAAGAGTTCTTGATATTTTCACTTGAAATTTTGTAGGGACATTGTTTAATTAGTGTAGATTCGAATTATATCAACAACAATTTTGACCCCGAGAATGGGGGGTCCCCTTAAATCAAACTATTCTACTATAACACAAAGCGCTGTTCAAAATTTAACCTCAATTGAACACCAGTTCATTTTTTTTTTTTTTTTTTGGTGCACAATTAACATGAACTCAGTCGGAAATATATATGGAGCAATATTTGCATCTGAAGCAATTTTTACAAGACGTAATATTCTAGGCTCAATATAATACCTTGACATAACAAATATCAGGCTATACTAACTTTAGAACGTTATGCAAAATTTGGTGTCAATCGAAAAAAAACATGAAGTGTTTGGTGCACCATCCAGCTAAAATCAGACGAAACTATATATTGAAGCTATATCTAAATCTGATCCAATTTCAAAAAACTTGGCAGGCACACGTTAGGCTATTTTATCAGCCTAAATTTGACTCTTTGCTGCGCCCTGCACCAAAGAGTGGTAAAGGGTAAAAAAAGATGTGGACTTTATAGAATATTTTTTTCAGAGCCAAAAACAACGTTTTTTTGATTGCCATTACAGCCCTGGATTTTCTAACGCATATTTTTCGGTTACTGCTACAGACATGCTTTTTTAATGAATATGAGCAGGTGCTATTACATGCATCAATGTAAATTTTCTGCTGGTAATTTGTTTGTGCTCTGTAAAAATTAAAAACCAAATTACAGAAACTATGTATGGAAAATTGTGCTAGAAACTTCAACGTATAGAAAATTAAGCGGGACCATTGAAAAACATCGAAACTCAAGTTCCATATTACAGCCAATTCGGCGGGGAATGCGCCTAAAATTTTCGAATTACCGAAAATGTAGCGGGAACTTTGTTATATGTCCTATTTAAATATATTGTCCTATATTGATATTTTCTGCATCAAACCAAACCCAATAACTTAAATGCCAAAATACCGGCAGTTGGCGTTTTGTGCAAAAACGGGAACTTTGTTATATGTCCTATTTAAATATATTGTCCTATATTGATATTTTCTGCATCAAACCAAACCCAATAACTTAAATGCCAAAATACCGGCAGTTGGCGTTTTGTGCAAAAACGGGAACTTTGTTATATGTCCTATTTAAATATATTGTCCTATATTGATATTTTCTGCATCAAACCAAACCCAATAACTTAAATGCCAAAATACCGGCAGTTGGCGTTTTGTGAAAAAACGTGGAGAAAAACGTAATGCTACCCCACTGCCACTTAGCTTGGGAAATGTTGCTAAAAATCTTTAAAGTACAAAAAATTGATTGTGACCTATATATGGGGACTAGGTCGAGACGTGTCGATATAGTTAAGTGTAAGGATATGTTTATACACCTAAACATCGGATTTTATTAAATATATAGTATTCAATTAAACAATTTTCTAAACGTCCAGAAAGAACGTCTAATTCCGTGGCATAACATTAACAGAAAGACAATGAAATGACAACTGACGGCGACGTCAATATGAAACCACATCAGTATTTTGCACCATATCTGTATAATCACCACACAGTTTTGTATTTCTTTATATCATCAACATTCATGTGTGCCATTATCATGCCCTCAACTTAGATTAAACGAATACAATCATATTTTGTTTGGCAAATTCTGGTTTTAAATGACGATTTTATTCGTTCTACTTATAAATTGGATTTACAAAACTAGTTGACCCATGAAAATATGCAAAATATTTAGAATCTCATCAAATTGGTATAAATGTTGAACGCCACTCGTCGAATTGTATCACTCAACTGTAGGAACTCAACAAACCGACACAATGAAATTCATCATTGTTTTCGCTGCCCTCTTCGCCTTGGCTTTGGCCGCCCCCGCTGACGTTGAAATTGTCAGAAGCGAATCTGAAGTTGGTCCTGAATCTTTCAAATATGTGTAAGTAGAAAAAAATTAACTACAATTAAATCTAATCACTCGATAGAATTGGCATATTTAACTAAAAATAATTTTTCCTTCCTTCCAACAGTTCCGAAACCAGTGATGGCAGCAAAACTGAAGCTGAAGGTAAATTGAACTACGTCGGTACCGAACAAGAAGCCATTGCTGTCCGTGGTTCCTACTCCTTCGTTGCTGATGATGGCCAAACCTACACCGTCACCTATGTTGCCGATGAAAATGGTTTCCAACCCCAAGGTGCCCATTTGCCCGTCGCCCCTGAAGCCTAAGTTGTCATTGTTATTTATTTAGATAATAAAGAAATATTTTGTTTTTAACAAAAAAAATTGATTTGTTATTTTACTAAATATTGGACTTACATGCAGAGGGAGAAAATTAAGAAAATATATTTTGTATAGGAAATGTTTTCCAAAGACCAATCAAGCGTGAAGTTTTTAAAGATTGATAAAAGCGAGGACTTTTAAGAATATTTTTTCAGGAGCAAAATAAAATAATTTTTTTTTTTTTCGAAATTAGCTCCAGGCCATTACCCTTTATAATTATAGGATTTATAAAGGAAAGTCTTAATAAATTTAATCTTACACCTTGAAGAATATTTTTCAGGAACCATTGTATGCGTGGTTAGCTTTGAAGAATATTTTTCAGTTTTAGTTAAAGCCTATTTTGTCAGGGATCACCAACCAGTTAGTCTAGAAACTTGAACGTATGGAAAATTAAGTGGGACCATAACATATTTAAAAACATCGACACAAATTGCACATTTTCGTGGAATTTTTTTTCGTCAGGAACCAGGAGTCCCATTTTACATTCAATTCGGTGGGAAATGCGCCTAAAACCCGGAATGCCACTTCAAAGGCACTTCGCTTGTGAAGTGTTGCAAAAAACGTTCAAATTAAGGGAAATTGGTTGGGACGTTTATATGAGGGTAGAACGGCATATACATTAGAACTTTTACGGGATGAGGATTATGTGGATTTATTTGACATATATGCACTTTTTGAAAATTTATTTCTTATACTCTAAGATTCCGGTATGGATTCTTAGAGGATAGGTCCTCTATGCATTTCGCCTCAAGGTGAAAGGAATAAGAGTTTTTATACTCTACACAACTATATTGTCAAGGTATTATAGCTTTGTGCAGCCGCGAAATACTGGTCATAGGCCCTCCTTTAAGTAATCCGATCATCATATCTCGACTGGCTGATCGATCTAGACATGTGTATCCGTCTGCCAGTCTGTGCATTATAATGTGTAAACACAATACAAGCCACATTTATGAACCAATCGTCACAATATGTTGTATGTAGTTTAGGTTCTGGCCAAAGAAGACACCAATTTTTTTTGGTAATGATCGGTTAATATTTTAGGGTATGAAATGGACTCAAAACGTTATTTTTATATGTTTTCTGGTCGCTCAATTAGATGGCTGTATGGACTCGGATAGCGGAGTAATCCCTAAATATTAGAGGGGATTTGCGTATCTGATATTGTTAAGTATTCCCATTATCACACTAGGGTGGCATAAATATCGCACCGATCGTTATTCATGCCGTTCCGTCAGCTATATTTTTTTGGCGGTGAAAGAATGATATAAGGACAAAAAATAGACCGAAAATATTTTTTCCGCTTTTATATTCGCTTTGGAGGCCACAATTATAAACCAAAGATCACAACACATTTTGGCCAATTAATTCGAAGGCCTGTTTTAATAATGATCGGCCAAAATTCAGCCGGTCAAATCAACCCAAGTAGTATTTTATATGCAAACTTAAAAAAATGTGCAAGCTAAGCCGGAATATAGATCCGAAAACAGTTAGATTTCCGTAGTAGTTGTGCAGGGTATCAATACTCCGACAATACTGTTCCGCTCACTGGTTTAAATGTCTTTTAATGATTTCACACACACACAAATATTTTTGATTTTAAAGGGATATCTTCCAAAGTCCAGTTGGACTGCAATATCGTATCTGTAGGAAGAAATTTAAGTAAGACTTCTGCCTATTTTGAATTTTTATACCTAAATGTTTTTTAAATATATAGTATTCATTTAATCAATTATCTAAACGTTCAGCAAAGAACGCCTATTTCCCAGGCATAAAACTAACAGAAAGACGATAAATTGGCAAATGTTTTTGATGTCAATATGAAACCAAAGTAGTACTCATATTTTGCATTTAAACCACCACACTGTTTTGTTTTTCTTCATAACATCATCGTTCATATGTGCCGTTACTATGCCCTTAACATTGACTAGACTAGCCTATTACGTATGGCTAATTCTGGTTTTAAAACATGACGTAAATTGATACAATGATTTTATTCGTTCTACTCATACATTGGATTTCCAAAACTAGTTGACCCATGAAATACGAATTCATCTTCGAAAATATGCACAATATTTTGAAACACATCTCCAATTGATATAAATGTTAAACGCTACTCGTCTAATTGTATCACTCAGCTGTAGTAACTCAACAAACCGACACCATGAAATTCATCATTGTTTTCGCTGCTCTCTTCGCCTTGGCTTTGGCCGCCCCCGCTGATGTCCAAGTTGTCAGAAGTGAATCTGATGTTGGTCCTGAATCTTTCAAATATGTGTAAGTTGTAAAACAAACAAAAAAAAATAAGAATTACAAATCAATTTAATAACTCGATATGAATGGTATACTAACTAAAAATAATTTTCCCTTCCTTCCAACAGTTCCGAAACCAGTGATGGCAGCCAAGTTCAAGCTGAAGGTGTATTGAAAAATGTTGGTACTGAAGTCGAAGCCCTTGCTGTCCGTGGTTCCTACTCCTTCGTTGCTGATGATGGCCAAACCTACACCGTCACCTATGTTGCCGATGAAAATGGTTTCCAACCCCAAGGTGCTCATTTGCCCGTTGCCCCTGAAGCCTAAGTTGTCATTGTTATTTAATTAGTTAATAAAAAATAGGTTTTTACAAAAAAAAAAAAAAAAAAAAAAAAATTGTTATTTTACTAAAAAAACTATATTTTGTATAGGGAGTGGTTTCTAAGAACCAACCTAGCCCGAGTTCTTTAAAAATTAATATATGTGTGGATTTTTCAGAATATATTTTTCAGGATCAAAAAATGTTGTCTATTTATAACCTACAAAACTATGTTGTCAGGGTATTGTAGCTTTGTGCAGCCCCAAAAGTTTGTAACGCCGCGAAATATTGGTCCTAGACCCACCTTTAAATATGCTGATCGTCATATCTCGGCTAGCTGAGTCGATCTAGACATGTGTGTCCGTCCGTCCGTCTGTCCATTATAATTTGTAAACACGATACAGTTATGGACCAATCTTCACGAAATTTTGCATGTAGGACGGGTTCTGGCCAATGAAGACCCCTATTGTTTTTGACGAAGATCGGTTAATATTTAGGGGATGAAATAGACCAAGAACTCTATTTTTGCCTGATTTTCTGGTCGCTCCAGAGGCGGCAATTATGGCCCAAACATTGCAAATTTTTACATGGAGAAGGGGATCGGGCCAAAGAATAAGGATGCCTGTTTTGATAAAGATCGGTCAATATTTAGCGGGTCAAATGGACCCTGACTTTTGTGTGGAAAATTACAAAATTTGTATTCTGGGGCGTATATATGTACTCCATAGACCCGAGAAGTTGAAAATATATCCCAGAGGAGTGGTTGGTCTTCAAATTGATACTAATAACATTGTCGTATGTACTCGGATGTGGGAGTTACACTTAAATACTTACAGGTGCTCAGGTGTTCAAATATTATTTAGTAACCCATTACCACCCTAGAGGGCCAAAATATAGCGCTGATCGCTTTGAAATTTTCCATGAGGATCCAGGTATGGCCAAAGACAACGCCTATAATTTTCGGTGATGATTAGATAATAATATTGGGATAAAGAGGACAGAAAACTTAATTTTTTTTGAGTCGTTTTATAGGATACAATTGAAAGCCGAAAATAACAACACAACCCACGGTGAAGGTCAAGAGAGGGCAAAAATTGTCCAAGATCAGAATATAGAAACACACAAAGTTAGATTTTCGTAGAAGTTGTGTAGGTCGGTCCCGTCCGACTATACTGCTCCGCTCACTTTTTTTAATATTTTTCGGTGACATCACATACTTGTATTTTTTAAAGAATATTTGTCAGAAACCACCACAGGAGTGGGTTGTTTTTAATATTTGTTTTTTTTCGGGGACAACCATAGAATATTTTTAAGAATTCATTACAGGTGCGGATTTATTGAAGAATATTTTTAAGAATTCATTACAGGCGCGGATTTATTGAAGAATATTTCACAGGGGTCATTACCACCACGGACGTTAATTTTCTTAAAATATATTTCTCGGAGGCCACAACAAGCGTGGATTTTTTTAATGTATTCTGGATTTTTTTTAATATATTTCCAGAACCACCACAGGTTATATATTCTAAATACAGTTTTTTCAGGTAATTCCTTTTTTTAAGAATATTTTTCAGGAATAAATGAAACCACAAACTGCTTGTGCTCTGAAACGTTTACGCAATACATTTACGCCATACGATGTGCATTTTGCCATTTTACGCAGAAAGGTCTTGGTTGATTGGACCCACTGAATATTGTCCGATCACTACGACCATACTAATTAGTTGGTCATATTCCCTTCCCCATGAGATATATTCTGTTCGGATTATTCTTGTGGCATATAGAGCGACTAAAAAACCTACAAAAATTAAGTTTTTGTGCATTTCATCCTCCAAATATATGACCTTAACCGGAACATCGTGTAGAATTTCAATTCGGTAATCAGAATAGGTCGATCCGAGGATATACAACAATATAATATGTATCGAGTTATAGGTCAACCACCCTTCTAGTAAATACTATCAACTTCTGGGATCCATATCAATAGATTTTTTTTTTAATTTTTCACACAAAAGTCTGGATCCGTTTGACCCACTAAATATTGACCGATCTTTATCAAAACAGGCATGCTTACAACATCCTGCCAATGCAAAATTTCACGATGTTCGAGTTATAATTGTGGCCTCTAGAGCGACCAGAAAACAGATAAAAATAAAGCTTTTGACCCATTTCATCCCTACCATAGTAATGGGGCTATCGACATATATTGCAAATTTTCGCGAAAAATGTTTTTTTTACCAGGAAACCGAGTTTCGAATTTAGAGCCTATTAACGGAGACTGCGTAAAAAAAATTATAAATAGCAAAATTGGAGCGGGGACTTTTTATGAAGCCTATTTCAAAATATTGACCTATATTGATCGTTCTCTTCATAAATGTTTATCAAACCCAAAAAAACTTGTACATACATGGAAAACGTTATCTTTTGGAACCTGGAATGCCACCTAACAATCACATCACTTGGGAAGTGTTGCTGAAATCCTTTAAGGTCAAGACATGGAACTATTGTGAACACTTTTTGAAAATGTATTTCATATGCTCTAATATTCGGGTATACCTATTCTTTAAGAATCCAAATTTAATATGCACTTTATATGACCCTTCAGCCTATTTTGCAAGGATTTTAATAAATATATACGTAAGGATTGGGTTTCCTTAAACGTATAACAGTATTCATTTAACCAATTATCTCTCATGCCTAATCCCCAGGCATACAACTAATAGAAAGACAATGAAATGACAACTGCTTGTGATGTCAATACGAAACCAGATTAGTATTTTGCATTTTAACCACCACATAGTTTTGTTTTTCTTCATATCATCACCGTTCATATGTGCCGTTGCCATGCCCTTAACATAGACTAGACTACGAGTATTGCCTATTATGTTTGGCAAATTCTGGTTTGAAAAGATGACGCAAATTGATACAATGATATGAATTATGAATTCCATATTCGATAATATGCAAAATATTAAGAATCACAACAAATTGGTATAAATGCTAAACCCCACTCGTCGAATTGTATCACTCAGCTGTAGTAACTCAACAAACCGACACCATGAAATTCATCATTGTCTTCGCTGCTCTCTTCGCCTTGGCTTTGGCCGCCCCCGCTGATGTTGAAATTGTCAGAAGCGAATCTGAAGTTGGTCCTGAATCTTTCAAATATGTGTAAGTACAAATTAAAAAAAAAAAAATAAACGAATAAGAATAAAAATTAAAAATCAATTAAACCAAAATACTCAATATAATGTTCGTATTTAACTAATTTGAATATTTCCTGCTTCCGACAGTTCCGAAACCAGTGATGGCAGCAAAACTGAAGCTGAAGGTAAATTGAACTACGTCGGTACCGAACAAGAAGCCATTGCTGTCCGTGGTTCCTACTCCTTTGTTGCTGATGATGGCCAAACCTACACCGTCACCTATGTTGCCGATGAAAATGGTTTCCAACCCCAAGGTGCCCATTTGCCCGTTGCCCCTGAAGCCTAAGTTGTCGTTGTTATTTAATTAGTTAATAAAAAAATGTTTTGTTTTTAACAAAAAAAAAATCGATGTGTTATCCTACTAAAGAAAATATAATTTGTATGGGGAATAGTTTCAGGAACCAATCAAGACTGAATTATTTAAAAACTATTACATAGTTTTTCGAACCAAAACAAGTTGCCTATTTATTTAAATAATATTTTTTGGTACCATCACATACTTAATTTTTTTAAAGAATGTTTTCTAAATACCACCACCAGTGTTCATTTTTTAGAGAATGTTTTTCAGGGACCACTGTGTTGTGAGTTTGTTGATTTTTCAAGGATCACCACATGCTTGGATTGTTTAAAGGATATTTTTAAGAGTCCAATGCAGGCGTGGCTTTTTGAAGCATATTTTTAAGAATTAATTACAGATGTGAATTTATTGAAGAATATTTAGCAGGGGCAATTACCACCACAGACGTCAATTTTCTTAATGTATATTTCTCAGGGCCCACTGCAAGCTTGGATTTTTTTTTTAAATATATTTCCAGGATCACCACAGGTGTGAGTTTTTTAAATACGGATTTCAGCTACCTTCAAACGTAGATTTTATTAAATATATTTTCAAAGACGTGGATCCTTAAAGGAAATATTTACAGGGACCTCAAAGCGTGGATTTTTTAAAGAATATTGTTTCAGAGATCATCACAGGCGTGCATTTTTTAAGAATATTTTTCAGAGGCCAACACAAGCTTTGACTGTTTAAGGAACATTTTTAATGGACAAATGAAATAACATACGGGGTATATTTTATGAAATTTTGAAGCCACCAGAATTGAAAAAAAACAAGTAAAGGAATCGTTAATTTCGGGACTGTTATCTGATCTCTGCCAGTAATTTGTTTGTGCTCTGAAAAATTACAAAACTCAGTTAGGAAATTGGGCTAGAAACTTCAAAGTAACAATGGGGATATTTCAAAACATCGACATATAGTGAAATTTCCGCGGAAAAACTTTTTATACCCTACACAACTATGTTGTCAGGGTATTATAGCTTTGTGCAGTCCCAAGAGTTTGTAACGCCGCGAAATATTGGTCCTAGTCTTTAAGTATACCGATCGTCATATCTCAACTAGCTGAGTCGATTTAGACATGTGTGTCCCTCCGCCCGTCTGTCCATTATAATTTGTAAACACGATACAGGCCACAGTTATGGACCAATCTTCACGAAATTTTGCACGTAGGATGGGTTCTGGCCAATGAAGACCCCTATTGTTTTTGGTAAAGATCGGTTAATATTTAGGGGTTGAAATGGGCAAAATACTAAATTTTTCTCGATTTTTCTGGTCGCTTCAGAGGCCGCACTTATGGCCTTTGAAGTAGGGGATCGGTTCAAAGAATAAGCATGCCTGTTGTGATAAAGATCGGCCAATATTTAGCGGGTCAAATGAACCCTGACTTTTGTGTGAAAAATTACAAAATGTGTATTCTATGGTGTATATATTTGCCTCTGACATTGAGCCCAGAAGTTAACATTATATCCAAGAGGAGTGGTTGAACTTTAAATTGATACCAATTACCACACTAGAGGGCGGAAATATAGCTCTGATTGCTTTGAAATTTTTCATGAGGATGCAGGTATGGTCAGGGACAACGCCTTGATGAATTCGACCGAAAATTTTTTTTTGTGTTTTTTTCGAGTCGATCTGTAGGCCACAATTGAAAGCCGAACATCACAACACAACCCACGGTGAAGGGAATCTGTACAGAATATTAGTAATATTTGTTGACCTCTAATCGGTCAAGAGTGTGCAAATATCGCGAAATATTGCCCAAGCTCAGAATATAGAACTACAGACAGTTATATCATCGTGGAAGTTGTGTAGGGTACCATATGGTCGGCCCCGTCCGACTATACTCCTCCGCTCACTGGTTTTAACTAGAAAACCCAGAGTTCCAATTTACAGCTAATTTGGTGGGGAATGCGTCTAAAATTCTCAAAATACCACAGATGTTAATCGATATTGATCATGTTTATATCCTCAACCTTATGCATTATGTGTCTCATCGAAATATTGGTTTTATACCCCATGTCTCTTTGGACCAAATCTATTTCAGATAATTTGGAGTCGATTTACAAACACCCGCCTGCCTGTCTCTCCGATTTTAACCAAACTTTGTACAACCTATTTTCTTTACCAAACCTAGATCAAGTCCGAAGATGAGATCCATTGGTCCACTCCTTCTTGTATCTCCCCACGAATTTTCAATATTTATACATCCAATATCAGGCGAATAGAATGTTCGATTTGAACCAAACTTTGCACAATCTATTATTATTTTTACCAAGCCATCTGGTACCAAACGCAAACCATAGGCTGATGGTATATATCTGTCGGCAACACCGACTGACACTCACAGAAAACCCCTAAACACCCCACACCATTATATGGGAGCTATCCGAAACTTTATTGAGGGTTGTGAGAGTAATGGTCCTTTGCAAATATTCTTTACGAAACCTACTGAAAAAATATTCCTTAAAAATTCAATTAAAAACATTAAACATGTGATGGTACCAAAAAATATTATTTAAATTAATAGCTAACTTGTTTTGGTCCTGAAAAACATATTTTAAAAATTATGTAATAGTTTATAAATAACTCAGTCTTGATTGGATCCTGGAACTATTCCCCATACAAATTATATTTTCTTTAGTAGAATAACACATCGATTTTTTGTTAAAAACAAAACATTTTTTTATTAACTAATTAAATAACAACGACAACTTAGGCTTCAGGGGCAACGGGCAAATGGGCACCTTGGGGTTGGAAACCATTTTCATCGGCAACATAGGTGACGGTGTAGGTTTGGCCATCATCAGCAACGAAGGAGTAGGAACCACGGACAGCAATGGCTTCTTGTTCGGTACCGACGTAGTTCAATTTACCTTCAGCTTCAGTTTTGCTGCCATCACTGGTTTCGGAACTGTCGGAAGGAGGAAATATTCAAATTAGTTAAATACGAAAACTACATCGAGTAATTTTGTTTAATTTAAATTTGAATATTCATTCATATTTTTTATTTTCTTTATTCACTACTTACACATATTTGAATGATTCAGGACCAACTTCAGATTCGCTTCTGACAATTTCAACATCAGCGGGGGCGGCCAAAGCCAAAGCGAAGAGAGCAGCGAAAACAATGATGAATTTCATGGTGTCGGTTTGTTGAGTTACTACAGTTGAGTGATACAATTCGACGAGTGGCGTTTAGCATTTATACCAATTTGATGTGATTCTAAATACTTTGCATATTTTCAAAGGTGGATTTCATATTTCTAGTTAACTAGTTTTGTAAATCCAATCTATGAGTAGAACGACTAAAATCATTGTATCAATTTTCGTCATGTTTTCAAAACCAGAATTTGCCAAGCATAAAACGGCAATAGTTTAGTTTATTTTAAGGGCATGGTAATGAGACGAATAAACGTTGATGATACGAAGAAAAATAAAACAGTTTGGTTATTTAAATGCATAATACCTATCAGGTTTCATTGACGTCACCGGCAGTTGTCATTTCATTGTCTTTCTGATTTTTTATTCCTCCTTATTTAATTTCTATCTTAAAATACAACATTCAATACCAGTAGGCATTCGAATGTATACAGTTAAATTCGTTATTATACTGTTGGTGCATACGCTCAGAAATAGTTTTTTAAAGAACCGTAAAAATTATGTCAGTTCCCCACCTTATATCAGTTCCCCACCAAATTGTGATTTCGTTTGCAACATCTCCAAATTCTCATCTGAGATTTCTGCGGATGTTTATTCCGAGCCTGGGCAATATTTCGTAATAATTGCACCCTCTTACCTGTAGGCCTATTCTGTAACTTTTTATCAATATTCGACATTGTTTATTTTACAACAATTTCATTTGTTGTTTTGTTTTTTTACAATAACAAAAGAAATTTAAACAATATCGAATGTTGTTAAAATTTACAGAATAGACCTACTGATTAGAGGTAAACAGCACCCCTTCCTCACACTGACATATTTTCCGGATATTACGAGTATTCAATACAGCTATTGTCCAAAATCCCTTCACCCTGGGTTGTGTTGTGATGTTCGGCTTTCATTTGTGGAAAATAACACAAAAAATTCAGTTTTCGGTCCACTTCATTCCAAAATTATTATCTGATCATCACCGAAAATTATAAGCGTTGTCCTTGACCATAACTGGAACCTTATGTAACATTTCAATGCGATCAGCGCTATAGTTCCGATCTCTAGAGTGATAATGGGTTACTATATAATATACGAATACGGAGATACCTGTAAATATTTAGGTTTAACTCCCACATTCGAGCACATACAACAATATAATTGGTATTAATTTAAAGGTCAACCTCTCGTCTGGTCTATGTCCTTCAGGGGTAAATTTATACGCTATAGGATACAAATTTAGTCATTTTTTACACAAAAGTCAGGGTACATTTGACCCGCTAAATATTGACCGATCTTTATCAAAACAGGCATGCTTATCCTTTGGCACGATCCCCTTCTCCATGCAAAAATTCACGGTATTTGGGTCATAATTGTGACCTCTGGAGCGACCAGAAAAACCGACAAAAATAAAGTTTTTAGTCCATTTCATCCCCTAAATATTAACTGATCTTTTCCAAAAACAATAGGGGTCTTCATTGGCCACAACCCACCCTGCGTGCAAAATTTCGTGAAGATTGGTCCATAACTGTGGCCTGCATCGTGTTTACAAATTATAATGGACAGACGGACGGACGGACGGACACACATGTCTAGATCGGTATACTTAAAGGTGGGTCTAGGACCAATATTTCGCGGCGTTACAAATATTTGGGGCTGCACAAAGCTATAATACCCTGACAACATAGTTGTGTAGGGTATAAAAAAAAAACTAATTTGTTCGCAATTTGCAATAGCTAAGGGTATCGGTTTCTCAGAAGATTATTATAGAAAATGTTCTCTATAGCCAAGCCTTCATCTGGCCCTTCATCTGTGAAGGGTCGCACCCCATTTTGGATACCTTGAAGATTTCTAGTAACATTCCCAAGCGATGTATCTGGGAGATCGCATTCGAAGAAGATAATTTTTTCGGTGTATGTTCACCTTTTGAAAAAACGCCAACAAAAGTGGATATATTTGGAACATTTTCCATACAAATGTTCCCGCTTCATTTTTGGTATTTTAGAAATGTTAGCTGCATTATGCCGTAACTTTGAATTCCGGGTTCCTGGTGAAAAAAATTATCCCCGAAAATTTGCAAAAGCCCTCTTTCTATGGTCCCGCTTAATTTTCTATACGTAAAAGTTTCTAGACCAATTTTCGAAACAATGTCTTTGTTTTTATACCCTTCACCACACTGTGGTACGGGGTATTATGTCTTTGTGCATATGTTTGTAACAGGCAAAAGGAAAAGAGGTAGACCAATGGCTTCTGTTGAGAATATGCATAGAATCACTTTTTTGGATTTCATACAAATGTTAAACCAAAAAATCCAAGTCCATCCAATTTGAAAATAATCTCAAACATGTCCATAAAATAATTTCCGTTTGTGGTGTTAGTTGTTCTTTGAAACTACGCTTATGAGTATACGTGAAATACACTCTTCAAAAAATCCAGAACGTTAATGGTCTCTAAAAAATATTTTAGGAAATGGTCCTGAATAATAATCTTCAAATAGAAATAAAGAACATTAATGGTCTCTAAAAAATATTCTTTAGGAAAAACTCCTGAAAAATGATATGAAAAAAATCTTCGCATGTAATGATACCTGAAAATATATAATTTAAAAAATCCATGCCTACTATGGTTTAAGGGGACCCCCACATTCTCGGGGTCAATTTTTTTTTTTTTTGATTTAATTTGAATCTACACTAATTCAAGAATGTCCCTACAACATTTCAAGTGAAAATCTGAAGAACTCTTGAAGATATAGCCGATTTATTGTGTCAGCATCAAGTGACGGCTGAAGGACTTCTCAAACTTTAAACGCGTTCGAATGGCGGGCACGATAACTCAAAAACTAATAACCCAATCGATTCCAAATTTTTACACGTTTCTCTGTGAGTGTATAGCTATCGTATGAAGTAGGATAAAGTCAATCGGTGAAGATCTTCCTTATTTTTTAACTTTGTTTTTGGTAAAAAATCGGCGATTTTCCAAAAATATTTTTTCAAAGGTCCGCCATTTTGTTAATTTTAGAATGAAGTCAATAATCCAAGTTCATACGAGAGCTAGACATGTACACTTTCTAACACCGTTGGAATTTTCGGATTCCGATGTTCCAGTGAGGAGTTATCATGCCCGCCATCAAAAATAAGGACTTTTCTTTAATTACAAAAAAAACAACAAAACAATAACAAAAATTTTTTGTAAATTATTTTTCTTCTCTTTTAAATCTTAAAATATATATGTGCAGCCCATGGAAAATGATTTACAAGGCCATGGAAAATCTTGAAAAATTAAGATTAAGAATTGGGGGGGGGTTCCCTGCAATGGGATCTCAATCTGCAATCTCTACGCCTGCAATGGTATCTCAAGAAGTATTTCATGAAAACAAAAACGGTCGCAAACAAATATTCTTCAAAAATCAATGTTTCCTGAAAATATTCTACCTACGACTGTAATGGTCCTTGATGATCTTTAAAAATTTACAATCTTGAAATGGTCATTAAAAAATATTCCTATGTAAAAAAAATTTCAAACTATTCCCCAATTTGTGTTAGCCTTTAAAAAATATCCGCTTTTCTTATATAACTCCAATATTTAGTAAAATAACAAATCGAATTTTTTGTTAAAAACAAAACAGTTTTTTATTAACTAATTAAATAACAATCACAACTTAGGCTTCAGGGGCAACGGGCAAATGGGCGCCTTGGGGTTGGAAACCATTTTCATCGGCAACATAGGTGACGGTGTAGGTTTGACCATCATCAGCAACGAAGGAGTAGGAACCACTGACAGCAAGGGCTTCGACTTCAGTACCAACATTTTTCAATACACCTTCAGCTTGAACTTGGCTGCCATCACTGGTTTCGGAACTGTTGGAAGGAAAGAACAAATATCATTAGTAAAATACGCCAATTTTATTGAGTAAATTGTTTTAATTATAATTATTATTTATTTCATTGTTAATCTATTTTTTCACTACTTACACATATTTGAAAGATTCAGGACCAACTTCAGATTCGCTTCTGACAATTTCAACATCAGCGGGGGCGGCCAAAGCCAAGGCGAAGAGAGCAGCGAAGACAATGATGAATTTCATGGTGTCGGTTTGTTGAGTTACTACAGCTGAGTGATACCACTCGACGAGTGGCGTTTACAATTTATACCAATTCAGTGATGTGAAATAGTTTTTGTATTATTTTTTTTTGTATTAATTTCAAAGATGATCTAAAAGATTTATCAAAACTAAAAAAAGAAAGAACAACAAAACCTTTTTGTAAGTCATCATCAGCCCTAAAAACAAACCAAACAAATTAAAGAAAAAACTTAGAATATTTTAAAAATACGCCATATTCGGAATTTTAATTGGTTGCGTTGCGGGCGCCGTTGTTAGCATCTATAAATTGTATGATTATGAAAATGTGATATGTTGATCAGGTTGACGTTGACGTCATTCGATTATGGGATATAATATATATATTGTTGTTTATGTTAATGATATAAATAACGCGTTAGGGGCGCTCAATTTGATTTTTATCTTATTAAAATTAAATAATTTTTTAATGCTCCTACTGATCTCTTAAACAATGTTCGTGTTATAGCTCAGCTTTATAAATACACCTTATTGATCATATCAAAGATATTCTTCTAAAAAAATATATATATATATATATATATATACAACTTAAGGTAGCTGTTAAATTTCCCTAAAAAAAGTATTGTTAAAAATTGCTCTATTGATCACATTAAATATGCTCTAAAAATCCACCCGTGTGGTTCTATTAATCCCTCAAAAAATATTCTTGAGTACCTCAAATAATAATTGGTTTTTAAAATCGCCGTCTGCAATGCTACTGTTTTTGAAAAAAAATCTTTTTCCAAGGTGAAATTTCGTTCACTACAACTGTGCCGCAACTGTTCCATATACTTGACATTAAGTTGCGTGCGCACATCTTCTTCTTCTACATCATCATCTTTATTTCTAATAAATTGCTGATTATAGATCTGCATTCCTAGACACCAAATCCAAACAATTTACTCACTTCGGAAGTAGTTGTGCAGTTAATTGTTTGGAATTTCCGCCATGGTAGGTGTGTGTGTGTGTATATGTATGGGACATATAGTCGCACCAGACATATCAAATGATTTATGAACACTTCTTTAATAATACACTAGTCAACAAAAAACTATAAGTAAGTTTATTAATAGAAAGAAAAACATATATGGCTTAAGTCTAGTTTAGGGGCTCCACTCGGATCGCTTTGAAATGATACACATATTGCCTTTGTACCCATATTGCCTTTGTGGCATTAGTAAAACGGCCGTTGTAATCAAGATATGCTACGAACTTTCAAAGCCCATATCTCGGGAAGTATGCATTTCCCCCACGTAAAATATATATCACTGTAATCAGCTCAACGAGGACTACATACTGTAAAACTGTAGACTTGTTCCGGCTTTCCACACAAATTGGCTGTAATTATACCCTATACAACTATGTTGTTAGAATATTATCGATTTGTGCAAACTCTAGAGTTTGTAACTCCGCCAAATATTGGTACTAGACCCACCTTTTAGTTAGTATACCATTTGGGGAAGTTGTACTTAATCTGATATTATTTAGTATAACCATTACCTTTAAATTTTTACATGAAGTTCCGGTTATGACCAAAGGCGGGATGATATAGACTGAAATGTTTATTTTTTTCTGATTTTATAGTCGCTCTAGATGCCACTATTATAAGCCAGGGAAGGATACTTGGCCAACAAATTAGAATGGCTGTTTTCATCGCTAAATATTTAGCGGGTCAAATGTGTCAATACTTTTGTGCGTAAAATAACAACATTTGAATCTTATGGCTAGACGGTCCCGTCCGACTATACCGATCCGCTCATTGTTTATACCCTTCACCACTCTATGGTACAGGGTATTATGTCTTTATGCATATGTTTGTAACAGGCAAAAGGAAACGAGATAGACACATGGTTGCTTTTGAGAATATGCATAGAATCACTTTCTGAGTCGATTATGCATGTCCGTCCGTAAGTCAGTCAGTCGGTCTGTCTGTCCATGTTAAATTGTAAACAAAGTACAGGTCTCATTTATCATCCGAATTTGATGAAATTTGGCATATGCCACTTTTTTGGCCCAAGGACGAACCTTATTGAAATTGGGAAAAATCGGTTCAGATTTAGATATAGCTCCCATATATATATATATATTCGCCCGATTTAATGTAAAAAGCCCCTATATATCTTTCGATATGCACGAAATTTGGCACAGCCTAATATTTCAAGTCTAGAATGATGTGTGTTAAGTTTGCTAAAAATCGGTTCAGATTTAGATATAGCTCCCATATATATTTTCGTCCGATTTTTTTGTAAATGGTGCACCAAAGTCCCTATATATCTTTCGATTTGCACGAAATTTGGCACAGCGTACTGAATAAAGTCTTGAAAAATGTGTGTTAGGTTTCGTGAAAATCGGTTCCGATTTAGATATAGCTCCTATATATATTTTCGTCCGATTTAATGTAAATGGGGCACCAAAGTCCCTATATATCTTTTGATTTGCACGAAATTTGGCACAGCGTACTGAATTAAGCCTAGAATCATGTGTGCTAAGTTTCGTGAAAATCGGTTCCGATTTAGATATAGCTTCCATATATATTTTCGTTCGATTTAAGGTACATGTTGTACAAAAGTCCCTATATATCTTTCGATTTGCACGAAATTTGGCATAGCGTACTGAATAAAGTCTAGAATGAAATCGGTTCCGATTTAGATATAGCTCCCATATATATTTTCGTCCGATTTAATGTAAATGGTGCACCAAAGTCCCTATATATCTTTTGATTTGCACGAAATTTGGCACAGCGTAATGAATTAGGTTAGAATGATGTGTGTTAAGTTTCCTGAAAATCGGTCCAGATTTAGGTATAGCTCCCGATTTAAGGTAAATGGTGTACCAAAGTCCCTATATATTTTTCTATTTGCACGGAATTTGGCATAGTGTACTGAATAAAGTCCTGAATGATGTATGTTAAGTTTCGAGAAAATCGGTTCAGATTTAGGTATATGTACCATATATAATTTCGTCCTACTTAAGGTAAATGGTGTACCAAAGTCCCTATATATCTTTTGATTTGCATAGCGTATTGAATAAAGTCTAGAATGATGTGTGTTAAGTTTCGAGAAAATCGGTTCAGATTTAGATATAGCTCCCATATATATTTTCGTCCGATTTAAGGTAAATGGTGTACCAAAGTCTCTATATATCTTTCGATTTGCATGAAATTTGGGCATAGCGTACTGAATTAAGTCAAAATATCTCCCATATATATTTTCGTCCGATTTAATGTAAATGGTGGACCAAAGTCCACATAGTATAACCAAGAAGTTAGATATAAATGCTGCACCAAACTTCACAGGTGGTTGCGAAATTTTATTGAAATGGGTTCAAATTTGGATAGAGCTACCATACATATTTTCTCCCGATTTTAAGTAAATGAAGATTCTGTGACAATTTTCGATTAAATCGGCTAAGATTTCGATATATTTCCGTCCGATTTTAAGTTTATCAGATATGTATCCAAATAATCAACCGGAGTCGGATTGTAAGGAATTCTAAGGATTGTAAGGAATTCTATATCTGACCAAATGAAAAATTTAGTATAGGTAGCGGAAAGACATGTTTATGGGTCCAATTTCATTTTACTGATCCTTCATTTTACTGATCGACGTCCAACCCAAAGTGGTGAAGGGTATTATATAGTCAACACGTCCGACTTTTCTCTTTGTTTTGTTTTTTTGTCATTTGGACACGTTTTTCAATTGGCTGTAATTTATTATTTTCGGTATTTTGAGAATTTTTGGTACATTTTCCTATCAATTTGGCTCTAATTTAATCTTCATAACAAAAATTATATACCTCCGTCAATCTTTATGCATAGCCCCATATACATGTCCTGCATTTTGACGCTAATCGCATTTTCCAACCTAGTCACATTCTTGTATTAACAAGTGTCTGCATTTTGGCGTAGACCAATTTTCCATTTAAATTTCCAACTCATGGTGACGAGTATAAAAATTCCAGCCCTCGTCGAGCTTATCTACATTTTTAATTCTTTAATTACAAAATTTAGTATTATTCAAAATATTTTTTGTAATCTAGTGTAACTTATCATCATATATCATCATATTTGATGATTAGGTGTGTCTTAAATAGACAAGGTGGTTTTCTTAATCATCAACGTCATTGACATTTCAAACCGCAAAGTCCCCCACCTATTCACTTGAAATATGTATTCATACGTTGTGTATGTGTTTTTTTACAAAAAATCATAAAAATATTTATTTTAAATCCACGCCTGTAAGAGTCTATCAAAAAGTAATTTATAAATATCAACGCCTTAATAGGCGCAACAGACAAAAAAAATAATAGTCCTCCAATCGGCTCAAAAAATATTCTTTTAAAAATCCACGCCTTAATTGTCGCTCAAAAAATATTCTTTTAAAAATCCAAACCTTAATAGTCCCTCAAAAATATTCTTATAAAAATCACCGCCTTAATAGCCGTTCAAAAAAATTAAAGTCTACCCCTTTATAGGCCCTAAAAAATATTATTTTTAAATATTCACGTTCATATAAGCCCTAAAGAAAATAATCTTTTAAACATTTACTCCTTAATTATTCTTAAACATTCACTCCTTAATTGTTATTAGAAAACGCCTTAATACTCCCTCACAAAATATTCTCTAAAAATCCTCTAGAAATTATTCTTGAAAAAAAATATTTTGACACCTTTGCTTTTATCACAACATTATTTATTCTTTTTAATATTTCACGCTCGTGTCTTAAGTCTTTCGTTTGCGTCACAACATCACCTCACTATAATCAACTAATAATCAATTTGTCTTTTACAAAAATTGATTTGCAAAATTTCCAATAATTTCAATACTATTATAGATAGCTATCAAAAACAAAATTTAAATTTATATCATTGCTGAATTTAAAGTGTCATTTTAATGCTTTTGTCGCATCTTATAAATTTTATTTTCGTAATAATAATAGTATTACTATGAAATTTGAATTGTGTCTCTTACTTGCCAATGTGTGAATGTGTCTTTCAGCAGCGATTCACCAATTTTCAAGCATATTAAAATACTTGTTTTAATAAAGTTTAGTTCGAAATATATTTCAGGAAACTGGAAATAACATATATGAAAAATATTTCTACGACATGTCAGGGTGGACAGCGGTAAGGTAAACAAAAAAAAATCATTTTTTAAATGAGGGTCAGGCCAATCAACTTTTTTTAAAAGGACAGAGCTATTTATATTATTGACAATTTCCGTAGAAACACACAAAAAATACTGATTGATGGATGGATTTCCATTTAATGAAACTGGAAATGTACTACTGAGCATTTTAGTATTCAAGAATTTATATTTTCGTAAAATATTAAATATATTTTACAATGTAATTGATTTTGAAGGTCTCGCTGAAATTGTGATTGATGAGAAAACGTTTAAAAATTGTTGAAGGAAATTTAATTAAATGAGGGACTATCAAAAGTGTGAATTAAAAAAATATATTTTTTAGAGACTATAACAAAACAAAATTGAAGTTCTAGCCTGAAATAAGAATATATTATGAAATTTTAAACAGTATTTGTTAAAGACTATAACAAGTACTGATTTGAAGGAAATATTTTTTTAAAAAACTATCACCAGCGTGGATTTTTATAAAATGTTTTTTTTGGTTTATCACAATTGGGGATTTAAAAATAGTGTTGCCTTATCGTCTATTACAAATGTGGAATAAAAAAATAATTTTTAAAAGACAATCTCATATGTGAATTAAAAAAATATTTTCACTAGACTGAAACTAAAAAAAGTATTTGATTTGGGTCTGACATTGTTTTCTGTTGAATTCGGTACAATTATTTTCTATAGAAAAATTCACAGAACTTCAGGTGCCATTTTTATATAAAAAAATCACAGACCCAAAGGTCCCATTTTTTTATAAAATTCACTGAACTTCTAGTACTATAATATACAGACCCTCAGATCCCAAGGTCCCATGTTTTCTATAAAATTCACTGACCTTCTAATACTATAATATACAGACCCTCAGATCCTATTTTTATAGAAAAAAATACAATTCACAGACCCATTTTTCATAAAAAAATCACAGACCCCAGGTCCTATTTCTGTTTCTATAGAAATTCATAGACCTTCAGATCACATTTTTTCTATAAAAAAATTACAGACCATCAAGTACACAGGCCTTCAGGTCCGGGTCATAAAGAAAAACATCACAGACCCCCAATTTCTATTTCTGATTCTATAGAAAAATTCAAAAACCCTCAGGTCCCATTTTTTTCTGTAGAACAAATATCATCCCAAAAAGTCATATTTTTCTATAGATCAAATTTACTTTATTGAAAAAAATCACTGACCCCCAAGTCCTATTCCTGTTTCTATAGAAACAATTCATAGACCCAAAGTCCCATTTTTTAAAATACACAAAAAATGCAGACCGTCGGGTTCCATTTTTTCTATAGAAAAAAATCTTCAAACCATGTGATCCATTGTTTTACAGACCGACCCTTAGGTCCCAATTTTTTTTATAGAAAAAAAAATCACTGTCCCTCAGATGCCATTTTTCCAATAGAAAACCAGTAAGGAAAGTTCAAAAGTCGGACGGGACCGACTATATGATACCCTTCACCACTTTATATACATACAAGAGATGCTAATATATAGATATTAAAAAATCGGGAGAAACTATATATGGGAGCTATATCTAAATCTGAACCGATTTCAATAAAACTTGGCACACATCTGTCTAGAACTGATTCAGTACTCAGTGCAAAATTTTTTTCTCAATCGGACAAATATTGGGAGTTTAATGCATCTTTCGCAAAAAATCGGACAAAACCGAAAACAATTTCAACAAAATTTCGTATACATTAGTCTAGACTTAATTCAGTACACTGTGCAAAATTTTGTCTCAATCGAATAAATATTGGGATTTTAGTGCACCATTCACATAAAATCGGACGAAACTATATCTAAATCTGAACCGATTTCAATAAAACTTGACACACATCTGTCTAGACCTAATTCAGTACTTTGTGCAAAATTTTTTTCTCAATGGCACAAATATTGGGAGTTTGGTACATCATTTGCATAAAATCGGACGAAACTATATATGGGAGCTATATAAAAATCTTAACCGATTCCAACAAAATTTCGCATACATTAAAACGGGCCTGATTCAGTGCACTGTACAAAATTTTGTCCCAATCGAAAAAATATTGGGAGTTTGGGGCATCATCATCATCGGACGAAGCTATATATGGGAGCTATATCTAAATCTGAACCGATTTCAAAAAAAAAACTTGGCGTATATCAGTCTAGACATAATTAAGTACTCTGTGCAAAATTTTGTGCCAATCGAACAAATTTTGGGAGTTTGCTGCACCATATACATAAAATCGGACGAACATATATATGGGAGCTATATCTAAATCTGAACCAATTTTCCCCAATTTCAATGGGATTCGTCCTTGGGCCAAATAAATGACCTGTGGCATATTTCATCCAAATCGGATAATAAATGCGACTTGTACTTTGTTCACAAAAATACATGGACGGACGGACAGACGGACATGCATAAATCGATTCAGAAAGTGATTCTATGCATTTTCTCGAAAGGAACCATGGGTCTATTTCGACAAACAAATGCACAAAGAAATAATACCCTGTAACTCAGTGTGGTGAAGGGTATAACAAAATCACAGACCCTTAGGTGCCATTTTTTCTACAGAAAAAAAATACAGACCCTCAGGTCCTATTTTTCTATAGAAATAAATTCATAGCCCCTCAGGAAAAAATTCACAGTCCCTCAGTTGTAATTTTTCCAATAAAAAAAAAAACACAGACCCTCAGGTTCCATTCAAAGACCCAGAGGTGCTATTTTTCTACAAAACAAAATCACAAATCTGGACCTATTTTTCTATAGAATTAAATTCACAAACACTCAGCACCGATTTTTTTCTAAAACACAAAAGTTCACAAACCCTTAGTTTGGATTTTTTTAAATTCAGAACCATGGTTATTATTATAATTACTATTATTTTTTTGTAATATTAAAAATTACTTTGAATAACCATGACTCTTTTGAAGATAATTGTTCGATAAAGAACCGGTCACATGAACCAAGACTTTGGTGTGAAAAGTGATAAAAATGTGCATATTATGGCGAATATGTTCACTCCTGGAATTTTACACAGGCTCAAGATTTCACTCCTTGGAAGTTGTGTAGGGTATCATAATGCCAGTGCCATCTAACCACACTGTTCCGTTTACTAGTTAAAAATAGTTTTAAAATAACTATTTATCAAAACTATTACAAGATTTTTGAGCACCCATTTCGTCTGACCGATACAGAATCAATAAATCAGTCAATAGCTAAACTCAAATATATACAAGCATACAAATATTGCAGCTATACACGCTTTGATGATTTCCAGTGGCAACGTGAAGTGTTTACACTTCCCACCCGCACATTAGTTAGGTGAAAATGAGATCGAGCATCAAGCTCTCAAACATACAGAGATAAGTGTAGATTTTTTTGTATACCTAATCAAATGAACAACAAACGAAAGCGCACCCCAAGAGTGCTAATCAAAAATAAATAACAGAAGCCGCCAGAGATTGCTGGAACTGCAATATGTTGTGTTGGTCTTTGTTGTTGTTGTTGTGGTTTTTATAATTTTTTGTGTTTCATATTGATGGACAACAAACATTGTTTGATGGATGTTATGGGTATGCATGTACGTCTGGTATGTATCTTGCCAGGGCCACGCCTTAATTAAATAAGAAATTAAATTGAACTTGACACACAAACAGCAGACAAATGCAAACTTTGGTATTCCCCCCTCAACCTACCTCAACACCAATCATCTGAAACCATTAAAAAGCAGTAAAAAATTAGCCAAAAAAAACTTGGCGTTTTTTTGTGATTTTGGTTTTGTTTTCGATTTTTACACTTTTTGCTTAATCCAAACCACAAGATTATGATGATAAAGAAGAAGCAGAAGATGACACTACCGATCCGCCGATATTGTGGTATTACAGCCATGAATGAAGAAGATGAAAATGAAAACAAGTTTTATTTTTGGTATTATCAATCGATCGTATGTACAATCAATTGTTGGCTGCAATGTACATACATACAGTGGGGCGGCATAACTAGTACGGATGCCCTGGGAAAAAATTAACTAAAATTAAAAAAAAAAATCAGAAAATAATCTTGTTTAAAAAGCCTAACTTAATATAAAACCCTGAGTAGGTACTTCTAAAAATGTTATTTTTTCGGGCCTTTGAAAAAATATATTTAACAAATTCATGCTGCCAATAGGGCCTGGAAAAAATCAAAATTAAAAGGTACTCGTTGATTTTTGGAAAAATTTTAGTGGAAGGGAATATTTGGCAAGGGTCTTGTATAATATATATATATGAAACTTTTCACACGCTAGGTTATATTAACTTCAGTACGTTTTTCAAAATGTTGTGTAACTCGGCCTCCATTTGGGTCTTTGGTGAACCATTTACTTAAAATCGGACATAGATATATCTAAATCTAAACCGATTTCAACTATACTTGCCACACGTTATGTTATAGTAACTTCAGTACGTAGTGCCGATTGGACCCACCTTGCGCTATGCCAAATTTCGTGCAAATCGAAAGATATATATGGACTTCGGTGCACCATTTACATAAAATCGGACGAAAATATATGGGAGCTATATCTAAATCTGAACCGATTTTCACGAAACTTAGCACACATCATTGTAGACTCAATTCAGTACGCTATGCCAAATGTCGTGCAAATCGAATGATATATAGGGACATTGGTGTTCCAATTACATAAAATCCGACGAATATATATATGTGAGCTATATCTAAATCTGGACGGATTTTAAGGAAAGTTAACACACATCATTCGAGAACAAATTCAGTACGCTGTGCCAAATTTCGTGCAAATCGAATGATATATAGGGACATTGGTGCACCAATTACATAAAATTGGACGAATATATATACGGGAGCTATATCTAAATCTGAACCGATTTTTACGCAACTTAGCACACATCATTCTAGACTCAATTCAGTAAGCTATGCCAAATTTCGTGCAAATCGAAAGATATATAGGGACTTTGGTGCCCCATTTACCCTTAATCGGACGAAAATATATATGGGAGCTATACCTAAATCTGAACCGATTTCCACGAAACTTAGCACACATAATTTTAGGCTTAATCCAGTACGATGTGCTAACTTTCGTGCAAATCGAAAGATATATAGGGACTTTGGTGCACCATTTAAATTAAATCGGACGAAAATATATATGCGAGCTATATCTAAATCTGAACCAATTTTCACAAAACTTGGTACACATCATTCTAGACTCAATTCAGTACGCTATGCGAAATTTCGTGATATATAGGGTCTTTTTTGCACCATTTACGTAAAATCGGACGAAAATATATATGCGAGATATATCTAAATCTGAACCGATTTCCCCCAATTTCAATAGGGTTCGTCCTTGGGACAAACAAATAAGCTGTACCAAATTCATTCAAATCGGATTATAAATGCGATCTGTACTTTGTTTACAATTTAACACCAACAGACGGACGGACATGCATAAATCGACTTAGAAAGTGATTCTATGCATATTCTCAAACAGAACCATGTGTCTATCTCGTTTCCTGTTACAAAAATATGCCCAAAGACATAGTACCCTGTACCACAGTGTGGTACAGGGTACTATAAAATACTGAAAAACAAACCACTGTTCATACAATTTTTTTTATTTGTTCAATTAAATGGAATTTACTTGTAGCTGTAAATATCATCATAACGAAAACAAAAATGATCAAACCTCATCACCAAGTTGATGTTCTTTTGCATTCGATACAACCATCCAACCATTCATGGTCGCATCAAACCCACACTGTGTCATATGTCCATACACTTTATTAACAATTTTTGTATTTTTTGGAGGAACAATCCCTTTTCTCACTTCAATGTATTGGTAAACCAGAAATGGTACTTGTTTCAGAGTACCATGCAAAAAATTCCAAAAAACAAAAACAACAAGAGCATCAGCCAAATAACTGAGGCTGGACAATTGCTTATGTCTGGTGGGATTATGTATAAAATGCCGGTAATGAGATGCTGTAGTTAACATTAATTGTTTGGTACTTGCACGGTTAACAGCCAAAAATCAGCTGCAGTCTCATCTTCGTTTGCCAATTTCTTAACGGATTTTTCGCTATTTACAAAGTTTTTCCTGAACTCCAACCAAATCACACCACCAGCACCATGAAATACTCCGTTGCCATTTTGTTTGTTGCCATGTTCGCCTGTGCCTTGGCTGCTCCACCACAACAAGAGGCCCAGGTATTGCGTTACGATTCGGATGTACAACCTGAGGGATACAAGTTTGCGTAAGTGTTAATTTAAAATAACTGGTTTTTGCCAACAATTGGTTCAGTGGGCCAAGGTTAAAATAAACCAACTGGTTGCCTCATCTTCAAACATGCCTTTTCATTGGTTTCCTTTCTCTCTCTTTTATTTATAACAGCGTTGAAACCAGTGATGGCAAAACACATCAGGAAGAAGGTCAGTTGAAGGACATTGGCACCGATCATGAAGCCATTGTTGTACGCGGCTCCTTCTCATATGTTGGCGATGATGGCCAACAGTATACCGTTACCTATTTGGCTGATGAAAATGGTTTCCAACCCGAAGGTGATCATTTGCCACGTTTGTAAAGACACAGTCACCTCGTCGTAACAACCACCTCACTAAAGTAAATGCTCACTGATTTTTTTTTATTATTTTTTGTGTTAACTAGGTTTAGTTTCTTTAAAATTGTATAATTTCTTTTAATTGTAGTTGTAAATTTTGTAATTGTTCGAATTGAATCAAATAAATGTGATCGTAATTGAAAGAAAATTTAATAATGGATTTTGATTTTTGAGAAATAATTTATTTCTATTACAACAATTGGACTGGGAAGGGGATATTTTTAAATACTACAACAATTACAAGTGTACATTTTCAGACAGCAACATAAGGTTTAGCATTCCTTTGCAAGACCCCATAACGTATCTATATTAGTACAAAAATAAAGTGATTGACTGACTTAACGATTTATCAACGTCCAGAACACACGCCTAAAAGGGCATATACATTAGAACTTTTTACCAGGTTAACCTACTTTATGAGAATTTATTTGACATATATGCAAAGGAATTGGCAATTGAAACCCACTGGGCTAACGAAATCCGGTTAGATGTAAACGTACTGTAACGCTAGGATCTTGAAATTTGGTGTAAGTGTTGGGTTTTTGAAAATTCGTATTAGAAAATCATGAAAAGTACTTAATATGGTGCCATTTGTATTTGCGTAATGGTAGAGCTAGAACTCTTTAACTTGGGGTGCGGGCAACGGATGGAGTGTGGGATAGATGTACCAACCACTAGAACATTCAAAAAATATGTTTTAAACAATTCATGCTTATACTAGATACCTGAAAAAATATGCATATACTAGATCCTTAAAGTATTTTAAAACCATTGAGCGGAGCAGTATAGTCGGACGGGGCCGACCATATGATTCCCTACACAACTACCACGGAACTCAAATTTTGCGGATTTTTATTCCGAGCCTGGGCAATATTTCGTGATAGTTGCACCCTGTTGCCCGATTAGAAATAAACTGCACCAAATATTACAAATATTAATAATATTCAGTACAGCCCTTCTAATTACTTGTCCAGATTGCCACCGTGAAGTTTGTGTTCGACTTTCAATTGTGGCCTATAGATCGACTTGAAAAAAAACACAAAAAATTAAGTTTTTGGTCTAATTCATCCCAAAATTATTATTTGATCATCACCGAAAATTATAGGCGTTGTCCTTGACCATACCTGGATCCTCATGGAAAATATAAAAGCGATCAGCGCTATATTTCCGCCCTCTAGTGTGGTAATATGTTACTAAATAATATATGAATACATAAGCACCTGTAAATATGATTGGTATCAATTTATAGGTCAACCACTCCTCTTGGATGTACAATCAATTTATCGGGTAAATATATACCCTCTAAAATACAAATTTTGTAATTTTTCACACAAAAGTCAGGGTTCATTTGACCCGCTAAATATTAACCGATCTTTATAAAAACAGACATGCTTATTCTTTGACCCAATCCCCTTCTCCATGTAATAACTCGAGATGTTTTGGGCATAATTGCGGCCCATGGAGAGACCAGAAAAATCGACAAAAATTAAGTATTTAGTCCATTTCATCCCCTAAATATTAATCGATCTTTACCAAACATTGGCCAGAAGATTGGTCCTCGCCTAAATATTAACCGATCTTTACCAAAAACAATAGGGGTCTTCATTGGCCAGAAGATTGGTCCAAAACTGTGGCCTGTATCGTGTTTACAAATTATAATGGACCGACGGACGGACGGACACACATGTCTAGATCGACTCAGCTAGTCGATATATGACGATCGGTATACTTAAAGGTGGGTCTATGACCAATATTTCGCGGCGTTACAAACTCTTGGGGCTGCACAATGCTATAATATCCTGACAACATAGTTGTGTAGGGTATGAAAATCGGGCTTATCCTGGACCCTTAAATTTGGTACAATTTGAATTTAAATGATACGATAGAACTGGAATCCTGAAAATTTCGATTATTATCGTCGATATTGGTGTATAAGTTGATTAGATCTTCTCCCACGTTTTTCAATCAAATTGTTCAAAGTAGTAAAGTCGGACGGGGCCAACTATATGATACCTTTCACTACTTTGGGTATATTCAACAGATGATTCCTAACAGACGTCGCATTTTTGAAGGACCAGTAAAATTAAATTGTAGCCTTAAACATGTCATTCTGCAACCTATATTAAATTCTTCATTTGGTCAGATATAGAGTTGCTTCTTACAATGGGACAAAATTATGTAAATAAATTTAAAGTAAATATCAATCGGACACCCGTTGATTATTTGGATAAATATCTGATACACATTAGGATTTTGGTGCACCTATATCTAAATCAACACCGATTTCAACGAGACATGCCAGTGATTAATTTATATTAACTACAGTTCATTGTACAAAATTGTGTGGCAAAAAATTAGTGCACAATTTACATAAAATCGGAAGAAAAATTATATAGGAGCTATATTTAAATCTGAACCGATTTCCACGAAACTTAGCACACATCATTCTAGACTTTATTCAGTACGCTATGTCAAATTTGGTGCAAATCGAAAGATATATAGGGACTTTGGTACACCGTTTATCTTAAATCGGACGAAAATATATATGGGAGCTATATCTAAATCTGGACCGATTTTCAGGAAACTTAACACACATCGTTCTTGACCAAATTCATTACGCTATGCCAAATATCCTGCAAATCAAAAGATTTATAGGGACATTGGTGCACCATTTATCTTAAATCGGACGAAAATATATATGAGAGGACCCATGTGTCTATCTCGTTTCCTTTTGCTTACAAACATATGCACAAAGCAAAACACCCTGTACCATAGTGTGGTGAGGTGTATAAAAACATATTTTTATACAATTTTCGATTTCAGTCGATATTTTGACATTGGTTCGTTTTCTAGTTTCCCAACCTAACAGTCTACATTTTGATTTTTTCAGAGCACGATCATATTTTTAATGGACACTACTTAGTGGAATTATTTTTTTACTTGTTTCAAAATACTTTTATAATCAACATCTGGATGCTTGGATTTTAACCCTCTCAGACCCAGCTTAATCAATTGTGAGATCTGAAAATGTTAGTGTGGTGAGGGGTATAAAACATATTTTTAGACAATTTTCGATATATTTTAACATTGGTTCCTTTTCTAGTTCCCCAACCTAACAGTCTACATTTTGATTTTATTCAGAGCATGATCATATTTTTAATGGACACTACTTAGTGGAATAATTTTTTTTACTTATTTCAAAATATTTTTATAATCAACACCTGGATGCTTGAATTTTAACCGTTTCAGACCCAGCTAATCAATTGTGAGATCTGAACATTTTCCAGAGAAGTTAGTATAAATATGTCTTAAAACTGCCTGTTGTTTCAATTTTTCGACAAATGTGGTTAATGCGACCACATAAGCACACTATTCTAAAGAAAATTATTTTAAATATAATCATTATTACAAGCGTGAATTTCTTAACGAGTTTTTTATACATCAAAATTTCGTCGCCACAATACGCTATTACATTATTTTATTCTTATAATAGAAATAATTTTCGATCTTTAAAATATATTCCAATTTTCGTAGCCACAATATTTTATTTTACCAATAGAATATAATATATGTAATATATAATTTATTTTATTTATTTATTTTTCTTTTTTGCAAAACCTGTTTCTATACCTACCAGATGTTAACAAAAATAATTATATATTGGAACATAGTACGTCATGACGCACAACATAGGCTCTCCTTCAAGGGCGGCCCATACAAGAAATAACAACAACACCACCACCAAACAAGCATGTTCTTTACATCTGAAAGCAAAGAAGAGCAACATTTTAATCCACTGCCGAAAGATGTGTGGCCAGTTTTACTAGTGGTGGCTAGCAACTTATTAAATTAATGCAAATGAAATATGTTAGCGATTTTCATAGTAACAAACTTCTGTTTATTTATTTTTTTTGCCAATTCGCACTATAAATAACCCGGGCAGCATCTCAGTAGTCAGCACACAGTTTTCAAACTTTGAACTAAGCTAACAACAAAGCATCACAACAGTCAACATGAAATTCATCATTGTTTTCGCTGCCGTCTTCGCCTTGGCTTTGGCCGCTCCCGCTGATGTTGAAATTGTCAGAAGCGAATCTGAAGTTGGTCCTGAATCTTTCAAATATGTGTAAGTAGTGAAAACAAAAACGAAAAAACATCAAACTACTGGATATCGTTGGATTATTTAATTAACTTGAATATTTCCTTCTTTCAACAGTTCCGAAACCAGCGATGGCACCCAAGTCCAAGCTGAAGGTCAATTGAACAACATCGGTACCGAACAAGAAGCCATTGCTGTCCGCGGTTCTTTCTCCTTCGTTGCTGATGATGGTCAAACCTACACCGTCAACTATGTTGCCGATGAAAACGGTTTCCAACCCCAAGGTGCTCATTTGCCCGTTGCCCCCGAAGCTTAAGTTGTGATTGTTGTTAAATTAGTTAATAAAAAAAATGTTTTGTTTTTAACAAAAAAAAATATCTATGTTTTTATTAAGTCCTAGCGTAGCATGCAGGGTGTTAAGAACAAATAAGCTAATTTCAGCAATAACTAATTCAAAGCTTGGATATGTTATATAAAATCAATAATAACAGGGACCAAAATATTAATGAATTGTTTAAGCTACCCAAACAGAGGTCGATTTTCTGAATGAGATTTTGTTCAAGGACCAAAACAAGCTAGGAATGTTCCTGGTCTTAAATGGCTTAAATTTCAAAATATGACCCTACAAACATATATTAACCAAGTGAAAATGTCTTTAAGTTTTGGCGGGGCGAACTTTTTACACCCTCCACAATGATAAAAATTAATAAAACCGATCTCATCACAATAACCCTTATATACCGTACATGCGATGGCAACATTTTTATAGGAAGAATTTGCATCCAATGTGATCCCGAAAAAATCATATTACTGCCAATTCGGTAGAAAAGTGTTCCTTAAAATACCGAAATTTAAAAGACCCAATTAGGTTACAACACAACGTGAACCGAGTTTCAATATCAAACATCCTAGGAGTAGAAATTGAAAGCCCAAAATTTGAAAGCCCTATAATAACTATTGTAACATTTATCGTGATTTTATCACACAGGCAAATAGGCGGACATGGCTATATCGTAATTGAATTTTATTCTGTACAAGGGGTCTGTTTGGAGTGAGTTTTTAAAAATATAATTTATGGATCATAACAAACGTGGGTGTTTTGAAGAACCTATCTTAAGATGTCATTCAATTTATAGACTTTTAGGTACAATCATAGTCGTAGATTTTTAATTAGTATTTATTCAGGGGCCATAATAGGCGTGTATTCTTTAATGAATATTTTTTAAAAACTATCATAGGTGTGGATCTTTTAAATAATATATTTTTTTCAAGGGCCAGCACAGGTGTGGTTGTTTTAAATAATACTTTTCAGCTATTATAAATATTTTTTCTGGGTCATCATAGGAGTGGCATTTTATACCCTTCACCACACTGTGGTGCAGGGTATTATGTCTTTGTGCATATGTTTGTAACAGGCAAAATGAAACGAGAGAGACACATGGTTCCTTTTGAGAATATGCGTAGAATCACTTTCTGCATAGAATCACATGTCCGTCCGTCCGTTTGTAGATGTAAAATTGTAAACAAAGTACAGGTGGCATTCATGATCCGATTGGGATGAAATTTTGCACAAGCCACGTATTTGGCTCAAGGACGAACCCTAAAGATTTAGATATAGCTCCCGTATATAGTTCCGTCTGATTCAAGTCAAATGGGGCACCAAATTCCATATATATCTTTCGATTTGCACGAAACTTGGCATAGAGTATTGAATTAGGTCCAGAATGATGTGTGCAAAGTTTCGTGGAAATCGGTTCAGATTTAGATAAAGCTCCCATATATAACTTTGTCCGATTTTATGTAAGTGGAGCACCAATGCCCCTATATATCTTTCGATTTGTGCGAAATTTAGCATAGTGTACTTAATTGAGTCTAGAATGATGTGTGTCAAGTTTCGAGAAAATCAGGTCAGACTAATATATAGCTCCCATATATATTTTCGTCCGATTTAGGGTAAATGGGGTCCAAAGTCCCTATATATCGATTTGCACGAAATTTGGCATAGGGTATTGAATTAGGTCCAGAATAATGTGTGCTAAGTTTCGAAAAAAATCGTTTCAGATTTAGATATAGCTGCCATATATATTTTCGTCCGATTTAATGTAAATGGTGCTCTAAAGTCCCTATATATCATTCGATTTGGCACAGCGTAATGAATTAAGTTTCTAATGATGTGTGTTAAGTTTTCTGAAAATCGGTTCAGATTTAAATATAGCTCCTGTATATATTTTCGTCCGATTTAATGTAAATTGTGCACTAAAGTCCCAAAGTATGGCCGACCGGCACACAATTTTGTACAATGTACTGAAGTTATTATATCCTTTCGTGTGTCACGCTTTCATAAAATCGGTTCAGATTTACATATAGTAAATGGTGCACTAAAGACCCATAGCTAGACCGATTGACACAACGTACTGAAATTAATATAAATTAATCTCTGGAAAGTTTCTTTGAAATCGGTTCATATTTAGATATAGTATAGCTTCCATATATAATTTCGAAATATTCATGTTGATTGTACACCAAATAGTGAAGCATACCAAAAAGCGTGTGTAAAGTTTGCTTTAAAACTATTTACAAAATTTGGAATAGGTTGCAGAATGGCATGTGTTGGAATTGATGTCAGTCGGTTTACTTATAGATAAAGATCGCATTGTAAGTTCGTTTCATGTCAATGTTTCTTCGATAAGGCGACGTCTGTTAGGATAAATATGTAGAATATACCCAAAGTGGTGAAGGGTATTATATACTCTACCCCGTCCGACTTTACTACCTTCCTTACTGGTTTAAATAATATTTTTCTTTGGACCATCATAGGCGTTTTTTTTTAAATAATATTTTTTTCAAGAACCATCATAAGAGTAGATTTCTTAAATATTATTTTTTAAGACCATAATAGGCGTAGATTTTTTTAATATTTTTTTTAATAATATTTTCCATAGGCGTAGATTTTTTTCATAATATTTTTTTAAATAATATGTTCCAAGGACCATCATAGGCGTAGATTTTGTTCATAACATTATATGCGTGTTTTTTTTAACAATATTTCTTCAGGAATAGTCATTGTCAGGGATTTAAAAATACTATTTTTCACGGATCATCAAAGGCGTGGATTTTTTATTGAACCATCGACCATCAAAGACGTATGTTTTTTAAATAATATTTTTATGAGGTCTTCGACTAAGAGTATGTAAAATCTACAAATACATTGTCCTCGACCAAAAATTCCTACATAAATTAATTTATATAATTAATATTCTCTAAAACAAATTCACAGTTGAAAAAGTAATATTCTTCAAAAATCTTCTTTAAAAAATCAAAATATTGATAGTTCTTGCAAAAAAAATTATTCCTTAAAATTTCACACTTAAATTATCCTTGTAAAAATATATTATTTAAAAAACGCACCTCACAAAATATATAATATTTTAAGGAATGTTTGAGATCAGACTTTAAAAAAGTATTTTTAAATATTTTCGATTAGCTGGTTCTCGAAAAACATATTCATAATTCTCATCACAATCCCTTTGATATAATTTTTTAAAGAGATTTCGGAAGTAATGCGGAAATTTATAAAATAATTAATAATTTTTAATTTGTCAAATATATCAAAAACACAACGATATTTTCTTTACAGAAAAAATAAAAAATTGTTGTTAAATTTTGAGCCCTCTTGTTTTTCAGAACTTTTAGTTCTTGTGTTATTTTCTTCTTACTAAATTAATAGCGTCTAAAACTAGTTCCAATGACCATTGCTGATGCCATAGGGCAAACACAAATGGTAATCCAAGAATAGCATCAAACCAAAAGCGGTTGAATTAAAGTCCGGTTGCCAAGCAAATATTCTAGTAGCCAACCAACCAACCAATCACATTCATACATTGTACAATGGTTTCCTGTTCGAGATCGAGTCGTAAAACAACACATGTAGGTGTGAACTGGGATTTATGCTCGATTACAGCAGCCAGCGACAGGGCAAGTCTGTCAGCCAGCCAGTTGCTCATAATCATAAAGAGACAGCAAAGAAAACCAACAACAATGCACACACGCACACGCAAAAAAACCCGTTTAAATCAAAACCATTAAAGATGACAAAATCAAAGAACTAAACGAAAATGAAGAAGAAGATGATGATGATGATGTTTGGCTTAGAAGACACCACTTCAGTTCGACTATAAAATGTGGTGTCGTCGGAGTCCATCAGTCACACATCTAGTACGCTTTGATCAACGATCACAAAAAAACCAAAACACAACCAATCAAAATGAAATTCATCATTGTTTTCGCTGCCGTCTTCGCCTTGGCTTTGGCCGCTCCCGCTGATGTTGAAATTGTCAGAAGCGAATCTGAAGTTGGTCCTGAATCTTTCAAATATGTGTAAGTAATGACAACAAAAACAAAACAAAAAACCTCAAACTACTGGATATCGTTGGATTATTTAATTGATGTGAATATTTCCTCCTTTCGACAGTTCCGAAACCAGCGATGGCACCCAAGTCCAAGCTGAAGGTCAATTGAACAATATCGGTACCGAACAAGAAGCCATTGCTGTCCGCGGTTCTTTCTCCTTCGTTGCTGATGATGGCCAAACCTACACCGTCAACTATGTTGCCGATGAAAACGGTTTCCAACCCCAAGGTGCTCATTTGCCCGTTGCCCCTGAAGCTTAAGTAGTGATTGTTGTTAAATTAGTTAATAAAAAAAATGTTTTGTTCTTAACAAAAAAAAATGGGATTTGTCATTCTATGAAATCTGGGTCTTACATGATGAGGATGGTAAACAAATATGGCACTAAAGGACAAGTTAAGCGTGGGTACTATAAAGCTTAGGCTTTTTGTATCATACATTTTACACTGACAGAGCGAATTTCGAAAAATATGTTGTTAAGACCAAAATATGAATATTTCATGGACCAAACAGTATTATTTTTTCATGCTGCATCATAGGCGTGATTTAAATGAGATTGGTTTGAGCCAATGTGGATTTTTTAAGGAATATAATTTTCTGATGTGTGGATTTTAAAATATATTTTCCTGTAACCATGATATGTGGGGATTTTTTAAGTATATTTTTAAGGATTTTTTTAAGAATATTTTTTAATGAATATTTTTTCAAGGACCAACACAATTGTGGTGTTTCTAAAGAATATATTTTAATTCGAGACCAGTTGTGGATTTTTCAAAGAAAATATATTCTTAGAGACCATCATAAACGTGCTCTTGGCTTTTGACCGCTCCCGCAGATGTTCAAATTGTAGGGACCATCATAGGCGTGGATTTTTCCAGAATATTTTAGGGACCATAATATATAGGGATTTTTTAAAGAATATTTTTAGGGACACTCATTGGTGTAAATTTTTTAAAGAATATTATATATGAATTATATAAAGAATATTTTTAGGGACCGTCATAAGCGTGGATTTTTTAAACATTATTTTTTAAGGGCCTTCATAGGTGTGGAGTTTTTTTTTTCAAGGACTCAAGCCATACAAGGCGTGGATTTTTTAAAAAATATATTTTTAAGCAGCCATACAAGGAGTGGATTTCTTAAAGAATATTTTTTCAAGCAGCCATACAAGGCGTGGATTTTTCACGCAGTCATACAAGGCGTGGATTTTTTAAAGAATATTTTTTTAAGCTGCCATTCAAGGTGTGGATTTTTTAAAGAATATTTTTTCAGGCAGCCATACAAGGTGTGGATTTTTTAAAGAATATTTTTTCATGCAGCCATACAAGGCGTGGATTTTTTAAAGAATGTTTTTTGAAGCAGCCATACAAGGCGTGGATTTTTTAAAGAATGTTTTTTGAAGCAGCCATACAATGCGTGGATTTTTTATAGAATGTTTTTGAAGCAGACACACAAGGCGTGGATTTTTTCAAGAAGCCATACAAGGCGTGGATTTTTTCCAGAAGCCATACAAGGCGTGGATTTTTTAAAGAATATTTTTTCAAGCAGCCATACAAGGCGTGGATTTTTTCAAGAAGCCATACAAGGCGTGGATTTTTTCAAGAAGCCATACAAGGCGTGGATTTTTTTAAGAATATTTTTTCAAGCAGCCATACAAGGCGTGGATTTTTTCAAGAAGCCATACAAGGCGTGGATTTTTTAAAGAATATTTTTTTCAAGAAGCCGTACAAGGCGTGGATTTTTTAAAGAATATTTTTTTCAAGTAGCCATACAAGGCGTGGTTTTTTTTCAAGAAGCCGTACAAGGCGTGGATTTTTTAAAGAATATTTTTTTCAAGTAGCCATACAAGGCGTGGATTTTTTCAAGAAGCCATACAAGGCGTGGATTTTTTAAAGAATATTTTTTCAAGCAGCCATACAAGGCGTGGATTTTTTAAAAAATATTTTTTCAAGCAGCCATACAAGGCGTGGATTTTTTAAAGAATATTTTTTTCAAGCAGCCATACAAGGCGTGGATTTTTTCAAGCAGCCATAAAAGGCGTGGATTTTTTCAAGCAGCCATACAAGGCGTGGATTTTTTCAAGCAGCCATAAAAGGCGTGGATTTTTTCAAGCAGCCATACAAGTTTTTTGGCGTAGCCCTGGATTTTTTATTTAAAGAATATTTTTTCAAGCCTTAACCAAGTCCTGGTTTTTTAAAGAACATTTTTTCAAGACTTAACCAAGGCATGGTCTTTTAAAAAACATTTTTTCAAGACTTAACCAAGGCATGATTTTTTTAGAGAATATTTTTCAAACCTTAACCAAGGCCTGGATATTTTAAGAATATTTTTCAAGGTCAAGTCGTGAATTTTTTTAATATTTCGTGATATTTGCTCCCTCTAGCCCGATTAGATTAGGTCAACAGCACCTCTTTCTTATGCTGACATATTTTCCGAATATTACTATTCATATTCGGTACAGCCCTTCTAATTAATTGTCCAAATTCCCTTCACCGTGGGTGTGTTGTGATGTTCGGCTTATTATTGGCATCGACTCGAAAACAAAAAACACACACAAAAAATTAAGTATTCGGCCCACTTCATCCCATAATTATAATCTGATTATCACCGAAAGTTATATGCGTTGTCCTTGACCCTATCTGGAACCTCATTTAAATTTAAAAGCTCTATATTTCCGCCTTCCTGTGTTGTAATGGGTTAAGAACCTGTAAATATTTATGTGTAACTCCCACATCCGAATACATAGGACAATATAATTGCTATCAATTTAAAGGACAACCAATGCTCTTGGATATACTGTCAACTTCTCGGGTCTATATCCTTCAGGAGTAAATATATACGGCATTGTATACAAATGTTGTCATTTTTCATACAAAAGTCAGGGTCCATTTGACCCGCTAAATATTGAACGATCTTTATCAAAACAGGCATGTTTATTCTTTGGCCCGATCTCCTTCTTCATGTAAAATTCCGCGATGTTCGGACCATAATTGCAACCTCTAGAGCGACCAGAAAAACCAACAAAAAGTATGTATTTGGTCCATTTCACCCTCAAAATATATCCGATCTTTACAATAGGGGTCTTCATTGACCAGAACCCATTCTGCATGCAAAATTTCGTGAAGATAGGTCCATAACTGTGGCCTATATATTATAATGGATAGACGGACGGACGGACTCACATGTCTAGATCGATTCAGCTAGTTGAGATATGACGATCGGTATGCTCTAGGACCAATATTACCCGGCGTTACAAAATCTTGGGGCTGCACAAAGCTATATCAAATTTAATTTCAGTCATATAGGGTATTGCATAAACGACCCAGCCCGGTCCATCTATAATGTTTGATGAGTAAATCTTTTTGCAATGATGATCTTAATTAAGAAGTCAAACAAGAAAATTCTTAACATTGTCTTGTCAATGTGTGATAAGATGACGCCCTGTGCCACTAAAATACATACAAATATAAATAGTTTTTAATTCTTTTATAAATAATATTTTCGCTTGACTTTGACAGCAAAAACAAATACGATTTATTATGTTATCTAGTTTTTTCTTTCTTTTTATTCTTCTTTTTGTTTAATTAATTAAGTACCTGTTGTCTTACAAGTTTTACGCAAATAACCAAAAAAACACACACACATATGCATGTTTGACTCTTCTCAAAATCGGATTTGGTTAAATACCATCTATACAATGCCACACATTCGTATTATTGGACTATTGTTTTTGTTTTTCTAATTATTTTAATAATATTAAAATAATGATTTTTTTGTTTAATTTTTGGTGGCACCATTTTTGTGGTAGTTGGTTTTTGGGTTTTTGATTTGTTGTTGCTTTTGCTAGTTTTTTATTTAATTGTCTTCAGGGCCTCTTTAAGTGGGCTTTCAATTAAGTGAGATAATGATTAATTTGTTGTGGTACCTCACACTCACACACTTTTCGTAAATGAGCTATGCCGAAGATGCGATAATGTGATCAGCTGTGATTTTTTAAATGCATTTTTTGTAAGAGACGACATCAATTTGCTGTAGCACGAGACCAACGATTTTTAAAGGCCATTAACACCGAACTGCTTTACAGCACTTAACCTGGTCAACATTTTAATTGTTGGTTTAACATCAATACCCCAAAAAAATGTCATTTGGTAATGAGTTTGAGTGTGATGTTAGACGAATGGTCAATTTCAGCTATGCTGTTCCAATATTTGTCAATTGAAACGTATTTACAGGCAGTTCCATTAAAAGCCTTAACCTAGGCACGGATTTTTAAAGAATATTCTTTTCAGGCCTTAACAAAGGTGTGTTTTTTTGTAAAGAATATTTTTTCAAGCGCTTAACAAAGCCGAGCCTTAACCAAGGCGTCGATTTTTAAAGAATATTTTTTCAAGGGCTTAACCGAGGCTGGATTCTTTAAAAAATATGTTTTTAAGAGCTTAACCGAGCTGAATTTTTTAAAGAATATTTTTTCAAGCTTCCATAAAAGACGTGGATTTTTTTAAAGCATCCATAAAAGGCGTGGATTTTTTAAAGAATATTTTTTCAGTCAGCCATACAAGGCGTGGATTTTTTAAAGAACATTTTTTTCAGTCTGCCATACAAGGCGTGGATTTTTTTAAAGAACATTTTTTTTCAGTCTGCCATACAAGGCGTGGATTTTTTAAAGAATGCCTTAACCAAGTCGTGGATTTTTTTAAGAAAGGCCTAAACCAAGGCGTGGATTTTTTAAAAAAAACCTAAACAAAGGAGTGGATTTTTTAAAGAAGGCCTTAACCAAGGCGTGGATTTTTTAAAGAAGACCTAAACAAAGGCGTGGATTTTTTAAAGAAGACCTAAACAAAGGCATGGATTTTTTAAAGAAGACCTAAACAAAGGCGTTGATTTTTTAAAGAAAACCTAAACAAAGGCGTGGATTTTTTAAAGAATAGTTTTTCAGTCAGCCATACAACGCCTGGATTTTTTAAAGAATGCTTTTTCCAGCAGCCATACAACGCCTGGATTTTTTAAAGAATGCTTTTTCCAGCAGCCATACAAGGCCTGGATTTTTTAAAGAATGCTTTTTCGAGCAGCCATATAAGGCCTGGATTTTTTTAAAGAATGCTTTTTCCGGCAGCCATACATGGCCTGGATTTTTTAAAGAATGCTTTTTCGAGCAGCCATATAAGGCCTGGATTTTTTAAAGAATGCTTTTTCGAGCAGCCATATAAGGCCTGGATTTTTTAAAGAATGCTTTTTCCGGCCTTAACCACGGCCTGGAGTTTTTAAAGAATATTATTTCAATCCTTAAGCACGGTGTGGAGTTTTTAAAGAATATTATTTCAAGCCTTAACCATAGCCTGGAGTATTTAAAGAATATTTTTTCGAGCGTTAACCAACTCCTGGACTTTTTTAAAGAATATTGTTTTTAAACATTAATCAAGGCCTGAATTTTTAAAGAATATTATGTTAAGCCCTGTTTTTAATATATTCTACAAGCCATAACCAAATAATATTTTTCAAGGGCTTAACCAAGGCATGTTTTTTGGCCTGAAATTTCGAATTAATATTTGTTTACGCCTTAAACAAGGCTTGAATTTTTTAATGAATATTTTTTCAAAGGTTTAACCAAGGCTTGGATTTTTTAAAGTATATATTTCAAGCCTTAACCAAAGCGTGGACTTTTTAAAGAATATTTTTTCAAGCCTTAACCAAGGTGTGGACTTTTTAAAGAATATTTTTTCAAGACTTAACCAAGGCGTGGACTTTTTAAAGAATCCTAAATTTTTCATTAATATTTGTTCAAGCCTTCGACAAAGATTGGATTTTTTTAAAGAATATTTTTTTCATGCCTGAAACAGGGCCTGGATTTTTAAAGAATATTTTTTCAGAGACCTACACAATGAGTGGATTTTTATAGAATATTTTTTCAGGGACCTACACATGGCGTGGTTTTTTAAACAATATTTTTTTCTAGGATCAACACAAGGCGTGTATTTTTATAGAATAAGGCATTGGTTAACGTCTGGACTTTTTAAGCAATATGTTTTCAGGGACCTACACAAGGCATGGATTTTTAAAGAATAAGGCCTTGGTTAAGGCCTGGATTATTTAAAAAATATTTTCCAGGTCTTTGCCAAGGACTGGATTTTTTAAAGAGTTAATTATTTATTTATTAGTTAATTTTTATTCTGCATTGTGTGTTTCGAGCATTTTGTTGTTGTTTTTATGATTAATTTGTGTCGTATGCTAATCAGCTAGCCATCTGTTTATCTCTTCCTATATATCCAAAAAGTATCAGCCCCCAATGAAATGTATTTCCTTAAACATTTTTGTTGCCAGCGATTCTATATTAGCCTTTTGGCCAAATTTGTTTTTGGCTCCTCAACACCATTCTCCCCCCGTTCTTAACTCCATCCAGTTGCTTGTGTACGTAATCTGGCAAAAAAAAAAAAAAAACGCTGCTAGAAAACAAGCTACGTAGATAAACAAAAATAATAATAGAAATAGAAATAGAAATAAGCAAAAAAAATCAACTAAATGAAAACGAAAACGAAGCGTAGAGGAAGATTATCAGTTGTCAGATTAACAATATAATTTTGACAAAGTGTAATTATGAACATCTGAACATGATGATGGATATCTTCTTTTTTGCCTCGGCGTCACAAATTTCGGGTCTGGGAGTTGAAATTAAATACGAAACAAGCAGAAAATAACAAAAATCTCGCTATGAAGAAAGACTTTTAAGTTTTAGATGTCAAACAAAAAAAATTAATAATAATAAAGCAGGTTGTTTTGTTTTTGAGTAATGAAACCCCAGTCAGCACTATTAGCTGCAAAAATTGCTATAAAAATACTGAGAATCTTCGTATTCGATATCATAAAACTTACAACGTTCTTTGTGAATACAACAACCACAACACACACACAAACAACATGAAATTAGCCATCGTTTTCGCTGCTCTCTTCGCCGTTGCTCTGGCTGCACCCGCTCAGGATTATGCCAATGCTGAAGTGTTGCGTTTGGAATCGGATGTCCGCCCAGAAGGCTATAACTTTGCGTAAGTGTGCAAGGAAAATCGACACGAAAGTGTTCATAATTAATTCGAAATTTCGATGTGTTATTTTTTGCAGTTTGGAGACCAGCGATGGCAAAACTCACCAAGAAGAAGGTTCCTTGAAGGATATCGGTACCGAAAATGAAGCCATTGTTGTGCGTGGCTCATACTCCTTCATTGCCGATGATGGTCAAACCTACACCGTCAACTATATTGCCGATGAAAATGGTTTCCAACCCGAAGGTGCTCATTTGCCCAACACCGCCCACTAAATGGATGTGACACGAATTTGAATTGTTTTTTGGACCTCGATCTTTAGTGGTAATTCTAGTGGTAAACAAGAGCTGTTTAAAATCCCTCCCAATAACAAAAAAATATAAAATAAAAAAATTGACAAAAAAAAATAAATATACAAAAGAAAAAATGTTATAGAATTAGTTATTGCAAATAAAGGCATACAATGTTGAAAAATCGAAGTGATCAGTTGAGTGTTCTCAGTGCAAATGTGGTGATTGTCAATATAGATATAGTCTCCGAAAAGATATTCTTTAAAAAATCCACGCCTGATATAGTCTCCGAAAAGATATTCTTTAAAAAATCCACGCCTGATATAGTCTCCGAAAAGATATTCTTTAAAAAATTCACGCCTGATATAGTCTCCGAAAAGATATTCTTTAAAAAATCCACGCCTGATATAGTCTCCGAAAAGATATTCTTTAAAAAATCCACGCCTGATATAGTCTCCGAAAATATATTCTTTAAAAAATCCACGCCTGATATAGTCTCCGAAAAGATATTCTTTAAAAAATCCACGCCTGATATAGTCTCCGAAAATATATTCTTTAAAAAATCCACGCCTGATATAGTCTCCGAAAATATATTCTTTAAAAAATCCACGCCTGATATAGTCTCCGAAAAGATATTCTTTAAAAAATCCACGCCTGATATAGTCTCCGAAAAGATATTCTTTAAAAAATCCACGCCTGATATAGTCTCCGAAAAGATATTCTTTAAAAAATCCACGCCTGATATAGTCTCCGAAAAGATATTCTTTAAAAAATCCACGCCTGATATAGTCTCCGAAAAGATATTCTTTAAAAAATCCACGCCTGATATAGTCTCCGAAATAATATTCTTTAAAAAATCCACGCCTGATATAGTCCCCGAAAAGATTATCTTTAAAAAATCCACGCCTGATATAGTCTCCGAAAAGATTATCTTTAAAAAATCCACGCCTGATATAGTCTCCGAAAAGATTATATTTAAAAAAAATCAACGCCTATATAGTCTCCGAAAAAGATATTCTTTAAAAAATCCACGCCTGATATAGTCTCCGAAAAGATTATCTTTAAAAAATCCACACCTAATATTGTAATAGGTGTGGATTTTTTAATATGACAAAAGAAACAGTTCATTTTTTATATTTTTCAAGACCGAAACAAGCAACAAGTATATTTTTTCAATTTAAAAAAGTGTGATCCTCGCAACAACATTCTTTAACATTCCAGGCCTGATATAGTCTCCGAAAATATATTCTTTAAAAAATCCACGCCTGATATAGTCTCCGAAAAGATATTCTTTAAAAAATCCACGCCTGATATAGTCTCCGAAAAGATATTCTTTAAAAAATCCACGCCTGATATAGTCTCCGAAAAGATATTCTTTAAAAAATCCACGCCTATTGATGTATGGATGGTTGAAAAGATATTCTTTAAAAAATCCACGCCTATTGATGTATGGATGGTTGAAAAGATATTCTTTAAAAAATCCACGCCTATTGATGTATGGATGGTTGAAAAGATATTCTTTAAAAAATCCACGCCTAATATAGTCTCCGAAAAGATATTCTTTAAAAAATCCACGCCTGATATAGTCTCCTAAAAGATATTCTTTAAAAAATCCACGCCTGATATAGTCTCCGAAAAGATATTCTTTAAAAAATCCACGCCTGATATAGTCTCCGAAAAGATATTCTTTAAAAAATCCACGCCTGATATAGTCTCCGAAAAGATATTCTTTAAAAAATCCACGCCTGATATAGTCTCCGAAAAGATATTCTTTAAAAAATCCACGCCTGATATAGTCTCCGAAAAGATATTCTTTAAAAAATCCACGCCTGATATAGTCTCCGAAAAGATATTCTTTAAAAAATCCACGCCTGATATAGTCTCCGAAAAGATATTCTTTAAAAAATCCACGCCTGATATAGTCTCCGAAAAGATATTCTTTAAAAAATCCACGCCTGATATAGTCTCCGAAAAGATATTCTTTAAAAAATCCACGCCTGATATAGTCTCCGAAAAGATATTCTTTAAAAAATCCACGCCTGATATAGTCTCCGAAAAGATATTCTTTAAAAAATCCACGCCTGATATAGTCTCCGAAAAGATATTCTTTAAAAAATCCACGCCTGATATAGTCTCCGAAAAGATATTCTTTAAAAAATCCACGCCTGATATAGTCTCCGAAAAGATATTCTTTAAAAAATCCACGCCTGATATAGTCTCCGAAAAGATATTCTTTAAAAAATGATACAGTCTCCGAAAAGATATTCTTTAAAAAATCCACGCCTGATATAGTCTCCGAAAAGATATTCTTTAAAAAATCCACGCCTGATATAGTCTCCGAAAAGATATTCTTTAAAAAATCCACGCCTGATATAGTCTCCGAAAAGATTATCTTTAAAAAATCCACACCTAATATAGTCTCCGAAAAAATATTATTTAAAAAATCCACGCCTAATATAGTCTCCGAAAAAAAATTCTTTAAAAAATCTACGCCTAATATAGTCTCCGAAAAAAAAAATTCTTTATAAATCCGCGCCTAATATAGTCTCCGAAAAAATTCTTTAAAAAATCCACGCCTGATATAGTCTCCGAAAAGATATTCTTTAAAAAATCCACGCCTGATATAGTCTCCGAAAAGATATTCTTTAAAAAATCCACGCCTGATATAGTCTCCGAAAAGATATTCTTTAAAAAATCCACGCCTGATATAGTCTCCGAAAAGATATTCTTTAAAAAATCCACGCCTGATATAGTCTCCGAAAATATATTCTTTAAAAAATCCACGCCTGATATAGTCTCCGAAAAGATATTCTTTAAAAAATCCACGCCTGATATAGTCTCCGAAAAGATATTCTTTAAAAAATCCACGCCTGATATAGTCTCCGAAAAGATATTCTTTAAAAAATCCACGCCTGATATAGTCTCCGAAAAGATATTCTTTAAAAAATCCACGCCTGATATAGTCTCCGAAAAGATATTCTTTAAAAAATCCACGCCTGATATAGTCTCCGAAAAGATATTCTTTAAAAAATCCACGCCTGATATAGTCTCCGAAAAGATATTCTTTAAAAAATCCACGCCTGATATAGTCTCCGAAAAGATATTCTTTAAAAAATCCACGCCTGATATAGTCTCCGAAAAGATATTCTTTAAAAAATCCACGCCTGATATAGTCTCCGAAAAAATATTCTTTAAAAAATCCACGCCTGATATAGTCTCCGAAAAATATTCTTTAAAAAATCCACGCCTGATATAGTCTCCGAAAAGATATTCTTTAAAAAATCCACGCCTGATATAGTCTCCGAAAAGATATTCTTTAAAAAATCCACGCCTGATATAGTCTCCGAAAAGATATTCTTTAAAAAATCCACGCCTGATATAGTCTCCGAAAAGATATTCTTTAAAAAATCCACGCCTGATATAGTCTCCGAAAAGATTATATTTAAAAAAAATCAACGCCTATATAGTCTCCGAAAAAGATATTCTTTAAAAAATCCACGTCTAATATAGTCTCCGAAAAAATATTCTTTAAAAAATCCACGCCTAATATAGTCTCTTTAAAAAAAAAATTCTTTAAAAAATCCACGCCTAATATAGTCTTTAAAAAAAAAAATTCTTTAAAAAATCCACGCCTAATATAGTCTCCGAAAAATATTCTTTAAAAAATCCACGCCTGATATAGTCTCCGAAAAGATATTCTTTAAAAAATCCACGCCTGATATAGTCTCCGAAAAGATATTCTTTAAAAAATCCACGCCTGATATAGTCTCCGAAAAGATATTCTTTAAAAAATCCACGCCTGATATAGTCTCCGAAAAGATATTCTTTAAAAAATCCACGCCTGATATAGTCTCCGAAAATATATTCTTTAAAAAATCCACGCCTGATATAGTCTCCGAAAAGATATTCTTTAAAAAATCCACGCCTGATATAGTCTCCGAAAAGATATTCTTTAAAAAATCCACGCCTGATATAGTCTCCGAAAAGATATTCTTTAAAAAATCCACGCCTGATATAGTCTCCGAAAAGATATTCTTTAAAAAATCCACGCCTGATATAGTCTCCGAAAAGATATTCTTTAAAAAATCCACGCCTGATATAGTCTCCGAAAAGATATTCTTTAAAAAATCCACGCCTGATATAGTCTCCGAAAAGATATTCTTTAAAAAATCCACGCCTGATATAGTCTCCGAAAAGATATTCTTTAAAAAATCCACGCCTGATATAGTCTCCGAAAAGATATTCTTTAAAAAATCCACGCCTGATACAGTCTCCGAAAATATATTCTTTAAAAAATCCACGCCTGATATAGTCTCCGAAATAATATTCTTTAAAAAATCCACGCCTGATATAGTCTTCGAAAAGATATTCTTTAAGAAATCCACGCCTGATATAGTCTCCGAAAAGATATTCTTTAAGAAATCCACGCCAGATATAGTCTCCGAAAAGATATTCTTTAAGAAATCCACGCCTGATATAGTCCCCGAAAAGATTATCTTTAAAAAATCCACGCCTGATATAGTCTCCGAAAAGATTATCTTTAAAAAATCCACGCCTGATATAGTCTCCGAAAAAGATATTCTTTAAAAAATCCACGCCTGATATAGTCTCCGAAAAGATTATCTTTAAAAAATCCACACCTAATATAGTCTCCGAAAAAATATTATTTAAAAAATCCACGCCTAATATAGTCTCCGAAAAAAATTGTTCTTTAAAAAATCCACGCCAATATAGTCTCCGAAAAAAATATTCTTTAAAAAATCCACGCCTAATATAGTCTGCGAAAAAAAATATTCTTTAAAAAATCCACGCCAATATAGTCTCCGAAAAGATTATCTTGAAAAAATCCACGCCTGATATAGTCTCCGAAAAGATATTCTTTAAAAAATCCACGCCTGATATAGTCTCCGAAAAGATATTCTTTAAAAAATCCACGCCTGATAAGTCTCCGAAAAGATATTCTTTAAAAAATCCACGCCTGATATAGTCTCCGAAAAGATATTCTTTAAAAAATCCACGCCAGATATAGTCTCCGAAAAGATATTCCTTAAAAAAATCCACGCCTGATATAGTCTCCGAAAAAAGCAGGCAATCACTAAATTCTCTCCACTTCTGAAGATAAAAAACTGAACGACACCACCGGAACATCTATTAAAACTAAACTAAATTTGTGTCATAAATGTTCAATGGGAATGAAGATAAAAATATCACTAATTTCCGAATTATGCATATAAATTATGGTAAGCGTGTGCGGTAGGCACGTGAAAATCGCTATCGCGCTTGTAGCTGTCAGGGTTGTTAAAAAAATAATCTTGAAAATAAATAAAAATGCACTTTCAATGTTAATAATTCAATTTCTGTATAATTTTTCTCACTTCGTACGTATTAATTTCATATTGATATTCGAATATGGTTGATTATCACTTTCCGGTTTTGTTTCTATTAAGAAAGTCGTTTGGCAAAACAAGAAATTTTGCAAATTTCATCAAACAAAAAAATGCAAGCTTTAATATCTGCATATCTACCAAAAATGAATGCCATAGTTGCGAATCATAAATTTATATTAAGTACTGAATATTTTAATAAACATACACATATCTATATTACCTGATTTTTTGTCTTTTTATGCTCTAGTTAGACTTATGTATGCAGCCCCCGGGCTAGAACTATATAAAGCCTGACAAATGCATTCAAAAGTATTCAGAAAGTTATCTGCCTTCGAAAGAACAAAATTAGCACCATGAAATTCCTTATCGTCTTCGTCGCTCTCTTCGCCGTTGCCTTGGCTGCTCCTCGTCCCGATGCTGAAATCGTCAAGAATGTCAGCGATGTTGGCCCCGAAGAATTCCAATTCGAATCAGAAACCTCCGATGGAACCAAACATGTTGCCGATGGTAAATTGAAGGATGTTGGCACTGAACACGAAGCCATCGTTGTCCACGGTACCTACAGCTGGGTTGATGAAAAGACCGGCGAAAAATTCACCGTCACCTATGTTGCTGATGAAAACGGTTTCCAACCCCAAGGTGCTCATTTGCCCGTTGCCTAAATTATGAAAAAATATAAATAAATAAAAGTTATCAAACAAAAAAATCCTAAAAAGTGTGTTTTTCTTGTATAAATAACCAACAGTTGAATAAAGATTATTTAAAAGAAACTTCCAATGAGTTATCGTGCATGGATTTGTAGGAATCGCAAAATAAAAAAAGAAATTTTTAACGACCTTTTTAGAGACCATAGGAATCTGAGATTTGTAATTTGTCTAGGATTTGTCTATTTTTCAAGACATTATATTTTTTCAGAGACTCCGTGGTGGTGGACTTTCGAAAGAATATTTGTTTGTAGGCCATAGAGGTGATAGATTTTTTTAAATAAAAATTATTCAGGGGCCATTACAGGCGTCGATTTTTAAGAAATATTTTTTCAGGGGTCATACCAAGCCTGAAATTTTTAAGATTTTTTTTTTCAGGGACCACAACAGTTTTGAATTTTGTAAAGAATATTATTTCAGGGGTCATAGCAGATTTTTTAAAGAATATATTTTTCAGGGGCCATAACAGGCGTGGATTTTTTTTACCCTACACAACTAACTATGTTGTTAGAGTATTATAGCTTTGTGCAGACCCAAGAGTTTGCAACGCCGCGAAATATTGGTCCTAGACCAACCTTTAATTATAAAGATCGTCATATCTCGACAAGCTGAGACGATCTAGACATGTGTGTACGTCAGTCCATTATAAATTATAAACACGGTACAGACAACAGTTATGGAACAATCTTCACGAAATTTTGCATGTAGGATGGGTTCTGGCCAATGAAGACCCCTATTGTTTTTGATAAAGGTCGGTTAATATTTAGGGGATGAAATGGACCAAATACTAAATTTTTGTCGGTTTTTCTGGTCGCTCCAGAGGTCGCAATTATGGCCCAAACATCGCGAATTTTTACATGGAGAAGGGGATTGGGCTAAAGAATTTTGCCTGTTTTGATTATGATCGGTCAATATTTAGCGGGTCAAATGGACCCCGACTTTTGTGTGAAAAATTACAACATTTTTATTCTATGGAGTATATATTTACTCCCGAAGGACATAGACCCGTGAAGTTGATAGTATATCCAAGAGGAGTGGTTGACCTTTAAATTAATACCAATTATATTATCATATGTAATTGGATGTTGGAGTTACACTTACATATTTACAGGTGCTTACGTATTCATATATTATTTAGTAACCCATTACCACCTTAGAAGGCGGAAATATAGCACTAATCGCTTTGAAATCGCCTATATTTTCAGTGATGATCAAATAATAATATTGGGATGAAGTGGACCAAAAACATAGTGTTGGAGTTACACTTACATATTTACAGGTGCTTACGTATTCATATATTATTTAGTAACCCATTACCACCTTAGAAGGCGGAAATATAGCACTAATCGCTTTGAAATCGCCTATATTTTCAGTGATGATCAAATAATAATATTGGGATGAAGTGGACCAAAAACTTAGTTTATTGTGTTTTTTCGACTCGATCTATAGGCCACAATTGAAAGCCAAACATCACAACACAACCCACGGTGAATCCAATCTGGACAAGTATAAAATGGCTGTACTGAATATTAGTAACATTCGGAAAATATTTCATTGTAAGGACCTCTAATCGGGCAAGAGGGTGCAAATATCAGAAATATTTCCCAGGTTCGGAATAACCATCAGCAGAAAGTTAGAGTTCAGTGATAGTGTTGTAGGGTATCGTATAGTCGGCCCCGTCCGTCTATACTGCTCCGCTCACTGGTTTTAAGAATACTTTTTCAGGGGCCATAACAGGCGTGGATTTTTTAAGAATACTTTTTCAGGAGCCATAACAGGTGTGGATTTTGTTAAGAATACATTTTCAGGGGTCATAACAGGTGTGGATTTTTTATAGAATACTTTTCCAGGTTGCCATAACAGGCGTGAATTTTTTTAAGAATACCTTTTCAGGGGCCATACCTTGCGTTGATTTTTTTAAGAATACCTTTTCGGGGGCCATACCTTGCGTTGATTTTTAAAAGAATACTTTTTCAGGAGCCATAACAGGCGTACATTTTTTAAAGAACCCTTTTTCAGGGGCCATGACAGGCGTGGATTTTCTAAAGAATACTTTTTCAGGGGCCATAACAGGTGTGGATTTTTATAAGAATACTTTTTCAGGGGCCATAACAGGCGTGGATTTTTTAAAGAATACTTTTTCAGGGGCCATGACAGGCGTGGATTTTTTAAAGAATACATTTTCAGGGGCCATGACAGGCGTGGATTTTTTAAAGAATACTTTTTCAGGGACCATGACAGGCGTGGATTTTTTAAGAATACCATTTCAGGGGCCATAACAGCCGTGGATTTTTTAAAGAATACTTTTTCAGGGGCAATGACAGGCGTGGATTTTTTAAAGAACACTTTTTCAGGGCCCATGAAATGCGTGGATTTTTTAAAGAATACTTTTTCGGGGGCCATGACAGGCGTGGATTTTTTAAAGAATACTTTTCCAGGTTGCCATAACAGGCGTGGATTTTTTAAAGAAAACTTTTTCAGGGGCCATGACAGGCGTGGATTTTTTAAAGAACACTTTTTCAGGGGGCAGGACAGGCGTGGATTTTTTAAAGAATACTTTTTCAGGGGCCATAACAAGCGCGGATTTTTTAAAGAATACTTTTCCAGGTTGCCATAACAGGCGTGGATTTTTTAAGAATGCATGAATTGTTTTAAATAAAACCTTGTTTTATCAACAATCAGCAAAGCGTGGCGTTGATAAAGAATTTTATTTTCAACTGATGCAGTTAATGAAAACAAATCTATGGATTAGTTGCTATGATATGTTATTTGACAATTTTTTGATTATTTCATATTTCAAGTCAGCATGTTTTTTTCAAATTCAAATTCAAAATAAACTTGTTGCTTTGCCAACTACAATAGGCAATATGCCATTTGTGCAAAATTAGAAGACGAAAAGAAAAAAATTAAATACAGATCAAATATTGGACGTCACAAACCAGTGCACAGACAAAAGCGCCTCAATACCCGTTTGAGTGCAATATTCGAAGATATTTGATATTTTCAAAATCTCGTTCACAGGAGTATAAAATCAAGTGACAATTTCGAAGAAGATATCAAATAAGTTTTAGACTTTCTACAACGAGCCCAAAAAAAAAAACTCAAATCAAAATGAAATTCATCATTGTCTTCGCTGCTCTCTTCGCCGTTGCCTTGGCTGCTCCTCGTCCCGATGTTGAAATTGTCAAGAATGTCAGCGATGTTGGCCCTGAAGACTTCAAATTCGAATCCGAAACTTCTGATGGCTCTAACCACTTTGCCGAAGGTAAACTCAAGGATGCTGGCAGTGAACACGAAGCCATCGTTGTCCACGGTTCCTACAGCTGGGTTGATGAAAAGACCGGCGAAAAATTCACCGTCACCTATGTTGCTGATGAAAACGGTTTCCAACCCCAAGGTGCTCATTTGCCCGTTGCCTAAATAAAGTTTTGGATAAATAACAATAAAAAATATAAATAAATTTGATTAAAAAATGTTGATTTTTGTTGTTGTTTTTTTATAATCTTAATAAAAGATGCAAATCTCTTACGTTAAGACTATATATAGTATTGCAATAGGTCACCATTTTTAGGATGCATAGCCATAATCCTGACAAAGGTTTGGCTACGCCTTCAAGAAATATCTACCATGTTTAGATAACATAGAGCTTAACTATATATATATATGTTTTTATGGAAGAGTTGACCATCTATGGACAGGTACCAGGAATGGCTCAATATGGATACACCTTTCGTTTCATATTAATATTGGATTTATTAAAGAATATTTCTTAGAGGCAATAACAGGCGTGGATTTTTTAAAGAATATTTCTTAGAGGCGTGGACTTTTTAATGAATATTTCTTAGAGGCCATAACAGGTGTGGATTTTTTAAAGAATATTTCTTAGAGGCCATAACGGGCGTGGATGTTTTGAAGATTATTTATTAGAGGCCATAATTTTTTAAAGAATATTTCTTAAAGGCCATAACGGTCGTGGATTTTTTAAAGGAATATTTCTTAGAAGCCATAACGGGCGTGGATTTTTTAAAGAATATTTCTTAGGGTCCTAAATAAGGCGTGGATTTTTTAAAGAATATTTCTTAGATGCCATAACGGGCGTGGATTTTTTAAAGTATATTTCTTAGAGGCCATTAAAGGGGTGGATTTTTTAAAGAGTATTTCTTAGAGGCGTGGATTTTTTAAAGAATATTTCTTAGAGGCCATAACAGATGTGGATTTTTTAAAGAACATTTCATAGAGGCCATAACGGGCGTAGATTTTTTTAAAGAATATTTCTTAGAGGCCATAACAGGGGTGGATTTTTTAAAGAGTATTTCATAGAGGCCATAACGGGCGTAGATTTTTAAAGAATATTTCTTAGAGGCCGTAACGGGCGTGGATTTTTTAAAGAATATTTCTTAGAGGCCATAATGGGCGTGGATTTTTTAAAGAATATTTCTTAGAGGCCATTCCGGCCTGGATTTTTTAAAGAATATTTCTTAGAGGCCATAACAGGCGTGGATTTTTATACCCTACACAACTATATTTTCAGGGTATTATAGCTTTGTGCAGCCCCAAAAGTTTGTAACGCCGCGAAATATTGTCCTAGACCCACCTTTAAGTATACCGATCGTCATATCTCGACTAGATGTGTGTCCGTCCGTCCATTATAATTTTTAAACACGATACACGCCACAGTTATGGCGAAATTTTGCATGTGAGATGGGTTCTGGCCAATTAAGGCCCTTATTGTTTTTGGAAAAGATCGGTTAATTTTTAGGGGATGAAATGGACCAAAAACTGTATTTTCGACGGTTTTTCTGGTCACTCCAGAGGCCGCATTTATGGCCCAAACACCGGGAATTTTTGCATGGAGAAATTTTGCAAAGAGCATGCCTGTTTTGATAAAGATATGTCAATTTTTAGCGGGTCAAATGGACCCTAACTTTTGTGTGAAAAATTACAAAATTTGTATTCTATAGCGTATATATTTACCACTGAAGGACATAGACCCGAGATTTTGATAGTATATCCAAGAGTAAATTGATACCAATTATATTGTCTTAGGTACTCGGATGCGGGAGTTACACTTAAATATTTACAGGTGCTTGGGTATTCATATATTATTTAGTAACCTATTACCACACTGGAGGGCGGAAATATAGCGCTGATCGCTTTGAAATATTCCATGAGGTTCCAGTTATGGTCAAGGACAACGCCTAAAATGTTATATGTTGATCAGATAATAATTTTTCGGATGATGTGGACCGAAAACTTAATTATTTGTACTTTTCGAGTCAAAAGCCGAACATCACAACACAACCCACTGTGAAAAGAATCTGGACAACTAATTACAGTAATTAGAGGGGCTGTACTGATTATTAGTAACATTTGCTGACCTCAAAAGTCAAAAGTGAGCAAATATCGCGAAATATTGCCCAATCTCAGAATATAGAACCACAGAAAGTTAGATTTTCATGGAAGTTGTATAGAGTATCGTATGGTCGGCCTAGTCCGACTATACTGCTTCGCTCACTGGTTTAAGGAATATTTTGTAGAGGCGTGGATTTTTTAAAGAATATTTTGTAGAGGCCGTTATGTAGAAGTCATAAGGGAAGTCGATTTCTAAAGGAATATTTTTCAGGCCAAAAAGGCTTAGATTTTTTAAAAAATTGTTTTTTGGGGCCATTCATTAAATTTTCAGCAACACTATCTAAACCGATTTAGTAATAAAACTTAGCACACTTATTCTTATAAAAAATATGATTTTTTTTAACTTGATATTCTTTGCTTGCCAAATTTAATACTTTTTGCGAAAAATTTGCAACCGTTAGCTTTTTATTATTTGCATAAATTATTATTGAATTGGAAACATAAAACTCGAAACGGACCAAAAACAACATACCAAATATATTTCTGCATTATGACGTTATAAACCGGCTGGGGTAGAGAGAAAATAATAGGCAAAAGCACAATTTATGTGCAACCAGAATGCGGCTGTATCATTTCAAATTTCTAGCTTAATTTTTTTGCAAAATGTCATTCGACCATTGTCTTAGTATAAATATCGGAAGCATTTTGAACCAGATCATCAAATAGGTCTTTGCCTTTGAACAGAAAACCAAATCTAACAAAATGAAATTCATCGTTGTCTTCGCTGCTCTCTTCGCCGTTGCTTTGGCTGCTCCTCGTCCCGATGCTGAAATCGTTAAGAATGTCAGCGATGTTGGCCCTGAAGAATTCCAATTCGAATCGGAAACCTCCGATGGAACCAAACATGTTGCCGATGGTAAATTGAAGGATGTTGGCACTGAACACGAAGCCATCGTTGTTCACGGTACCTACAGCTGGGTTGATGAAAAGACCGGAGAAAAATTCACCGTCACCTATGTTGCTGATGAAAACGGTTTCCAACCCCAAGGTGCTCATTTGCCCGTTGCCTAAATTGGGTAGTTGTTGATTTAATAAAAAAATTAAAATAAATATATTGTGATTATGTGAAAAAAATGAATTTATGTGTTTAATTTTGATTGGTATGAACAGGACACTATGGACGAAGATTGTTTAGCCTAAAGTTGGGAGAAAATAGGGTATATTTGGTCTAGGTTGTGTAATTGGGATACATTTTGAAAATAAGTTAAAAAAAATCTACAAAAAATTTAAAAAAAACAGTGAGCGGATTAGTACAGTCGCACGGGGCCGACCATACAATGCACTTCACAACTACCACAGAACTCTCTGCAGATTTTTATTCCGAGCCTGAGCAATTTTTCGTGATAGTTGCACCCTCTTGCCCGATTAGAAGTCAACAGCACCTCTTTCTTACACTGACATATTTTTCGAATACACCTAAGTCTGTTTTTACACGGTAGATTTTATTTCGCAAAAATTGAATTTGACAAAAAAAATTTAGTACATAAAATTTCAAATCGTGCTAAATGGAATAAAATCGTGTAAAAAAATTAAAAATATTCAATTTTCAAACCGTGTACAAAAAGACCGTGTAAAAACAGACTTAGGTATATTACATATATTCAGTACAGTGCTCCTAATTATTTGTCCATATTCCCTTCACCGTATTGTGTTGTGATGTTTGGCTTATAATTGTGGCCTATAGACCGACTCGAAATAAACAGACACACACAAAATTAAGTTTTCGGTCCACTTCTTCCCGAAATTATTATCTGATCCTCACCGAAAATTACAGGCGTTGTCCTCGACCATAACTGGATCCTCATGGAACATTTCAAAACGTTCAGGGCTATATTTCCGCCCCCCAGTGTGTAAATGGGTTACTAAATAATATCTGAATACATAAGTACCTGCAAATTTTTAAGTGTAAGTCCCACTTCGAGTACATACGACAATATAATTGGTATTAATTTAAAGGCCAACCACTCCTCTTGGATATATTATCAACTTATCGGGTCTACATCCTTCAGGAGAAAATTTATAGAATAAACATTTTGTTATTTTTCACACACAAGTCAGTGTCCATTTGACCCGCTACATACTGTCCGATCTTTATCAAAACAGCCATGGTTATTCTTTGGCGCAATCCCCTTCTCCATGTTAAAAATCGCGATGTTTGGGCCATAATTGTGGCCTCTCGAGCGACCAGAAAAACCAACAAAAATTAGGTATCTAGTCCATTTCAACCCCTAAACGATCTTTAACGATCTTTACAAAATACAATAGGGGTCTTCATTGGGCAGATACATATCATTTTGGAATTATGGATGCTTCATCGACGCAGAAAATTGTCAATGAAGGTCTAGAATCATGGACAATTTTCTGCGTCGATGAAGCATACACAATTCCAAAATGATATGTATGTATCGAAAATGCAAAATTAGAGCTTTGTCGTTGGCTCTAATTTGGCCGCTAAGTCAGAACATATAACTGTATTGATTATTTTCTGTATACATGAATGGCAGCCTCCAAAACCCTGGTAAGGTTTTGGTTGGAAAATACGCCTAATAACGGAAATTAGACGGGACCTTTATATGGAGAATTTTTCAAAACATGCACCTGATTATATCAAAACTTCGAAATCAACATTCAAAACTTCGAAATCACAATTTATAGCCCTTTTGGCTGGAAAATACGGCTAAAAACTTAAAAATATCCAAAATTGGTTCGGACCTTTATATGAGGATCATTAAAAAAGATGTGTAGAGTATATCCATCCCCAAAACCTCCATGTTCCAACCTCTCGGATTGAAAATGCGGCTAAGAGACTGAAAATACTAAAAATTGGGTTAGGCCTTAATACGGAGGCTATTTCCAAACATTGACCTGTTGTGATAATTTTTTTCACACATTATAGCGGTTGGAAACCTTGTGACCTTTATATAATTATTTTTCCAAAACATTGGCCTGTCTTGATATTTTCTGTATATATGTAGCACCCATAAACCTCCAAAAACCAGGTGTGGAAAATTCTAGCTTGTTTGTTTGGAAAAAAGCTAAAAACTTCAAAATACCGTGAGTTAGACAAAAAATTCACTCTTGTATGTAAAAAAATGTTCTCAAAAACTTCGGGTACTTGAAAAATTATTTTTTAAAAAACTTATGCCGCTGTAATTCGATTTCTCTCAGTTCGGATTCGTGATTGATATTAAAATCAAATTAATTCTTATAAACCGTGATAAGCTGTTTTTGGTTATCCATACAACAATCATTACTTGTCTGACAACATTACGAATATAGAGGAATATTATTTTAACAAAAATGCATGCAAATTCTCATAAAAAATAATAAAAGATTATATTTTGCAATAAAAATACTAGTACCGCTATTATGAATTTGCATAAAATTAGATCACATAACAATTTGAATGGAATGCAATCCTGTTGTTATAATTTCAAATTTCTATACATTTGATTTGACTGCATACAAATTCTTGTTTGTTTGTTTCGCTTGAATACGCAAATAATTTTCGGCATAAATAGGCCGAGCGGATGCGATATTCGGCACCAGTTACCAGTGTCAGCTAATTGAAGCATCACACAGCAACCCCAAAAATCAGTCAACATGAAATTCCTTATCGTTTTCGTCGCTCTCTTCGCCATTGCCTTGGCTGCTCCTCGTCCCGATGTTGAAATCGTCAAATCCGAAGTCGATGTAGAGCCCGAGGGTTATGCCTTCAATGTTGCCACCTCCGACGGTACAGCTCACGAAGAAAATGGCAAATTGAAGGATGTTGGTACTGATCACGAAGCCATCGTTGTCCACGGTTCCTACACCTGGGTTGATGAGAAGACTGGTCAAAAATTCACCGTCACCTATGTTGCCGATGAAAATGGTTTCCAACCCCAAGGTGAACATTTGCCTGTTGCCTAAGCACTTGAAACCCCGAAAATATTGAAATAACAAGAAAAACATGAAATAAACTGCATCACAAAAAAAAAAATCAAAATACAAATGTGTTTAAATAACAAGGATAGGAGGGGGAAGAAGGTGGGATTTAAAAAAAATATAGATGGGATATACAAATATTACGTGAAATCGGAGGAAGAAAATTTCATGATACTCCGATCATAATTGTGACCTCTAGAGCGACCAGAAAAGACAAACAAAAAATAAAGTATTTGACCCATTTCATTGACTAAATATCGATCACTCCTAAAAACAATAAGGCTCTTCTTTGACTAGAACCGAATCTAAATGCAAAATTTCATAACGATTTATCGATAACTGTGGCCTGTATTGTGTTTACAAATTATAAGGGGTAGACTGACAGACGGAGACATATGTCTCGATCGACTATGCTAGTCGAGATATGACAATCGATAAACTAAAAGAAAAGGTCCAGGACCAATACTTGGCGCCTTCACAAACTCTTGAGGTCACACAATGCTATAATACCCTTACAACATACACAGAAAAAAATTAATGAATTATTTGATAATTTCATATTGTACATGTACCTCGCTTAGAACCCAATTAAAAATGCTTAACATCCTGAGAAAACCAATATTTTAAAAATTTAACATTTCATTAATATCACATCTGTTTTCCGACTTCACTCTACTACTACTATTTGCGATCATTTATTTCTCGTTCTCCCTTTCTCTCTCTCTCTCTCTCTCTCTCTCTTTTACAAAAACAAATGTATTACTCCCCAGAAAAACACACCACCGAAACAACCGTATCGGAGATTCAATAACGGGCATTCAATAATTACAACAGAGCCTGGTTAATATTTCGCGATATTTGCAACCTCTTGACCGATTACAATTGGTAACTTTAGATTTTGGTTGATTTGACTCTGGGAATATTGACCGATCATCTTCTAAACAGCCGTACTAAATTCTGCATATAATTATGACGCTCTGCATATAATTATTGCCACTAGAGGGACTAGAAAATCTGGCACAAATAAAGTTTTCGGTTCATTGCACCCCATAAATATCATTTCAAGATCACCGAAAATTATATGCGTCGTCCTTAAGACGACAAGTGAAAATTTCAAAAGCTTTTAAAGATATACTCTATATATTGTGTAAGCGAATGGCAGCAGCGAGAGCGTTTCACAAAACTATAATGAGTTCTTCTCAAAACTGTGTATTTACGATTGGCGGGCACGGGCACGATAACAAAAAACCTAGCAATACAATTGGTTCCAAATTTTACAACGTTATTCTGGACCTATATAGCTATCTTATGAATTAGAATAAATTCAATCACTGAAGATTTCTCCTATTTTCCAGCGTAGTTCTTGGTCGAAAACAGGCGAAATTTTTGTTTTTTTTTGCGAAGCCAATATTTCTAGTTCATGTCAGAACCAGATATGTACTCTTTCTAATTACGTTGGAATTTTGAGATTCGGATGATCCACGGATAGCCAATCATCGTCCCAGCCCCAAAAAAATTCTGCATAAATTATGACGCGATTGCATATATTTTTGCCACTAGAGGGACACAAAAATCTGGCACAAATAAAGTTTTAAGGTTTTCACTTTGCACATATCATTGCAAATATATTTCAAGATCACAAAAAATTAAATGCGTCGTCCTAATTTACGAAAAAAAAAAATTTTAATTTTTTAATTTATTATTTGATAAGCGAATGGCAGCAGCGATGCGTTCACTGTAAAATCGGAATCCGAAAATTCCAACGGTGTTAGAAAGAGTACACGTCTGGCTCTCAAAAAACTAGGATTTTTGACTTCGCTCTAAAATTAACAAAATGGTGGACCTTTGAAAAAATATTTTTTTGGAAAATCGCCGATTTTTTACCAAAAACCAAGTTAAAAAATAAGGAAGATCTTCTCCGATTGGCTTTATCCTAGTTCATGCATCAGCTATACACTCCCAGAGAAACGTTGCAAAATTTGGAACCGATTGGATTATTAGTTTTTGAGTTATCGTGCCCGCCATTCGCAAAAAAAATGTTTAGAGAAAAACGCGTTTAAAGTTTGAGAAGCCCTTCAGCCGTCACTTGATGCTGACACAATAAATCGGATATATCTTCAAGAGTTCTTGAGATTTTTTCACTTGAAATTTTGTAGAGACATTCTTTAATCAGTGTAGATTCGAATTATATCAACAAAAATGTTGACCCCGAGAATGGGGGGTCCCCTTAATATACCATAAAACAAACATATTTTAATTTTTTTTTTACATTCTGTTTTAGTATTTCTTCAACAATCAACCCTCATTGTGCGTTAGTTGTAAAATCGGTTAAATAAAAACATTACCACCAATTCGAAATAAAATCAGATAAAAACGCTTCAAATATTTATAATATTTTGTTTTTTATTATTTCCTTAAAAACTAAGAACTATTTTTTAAACAGTCTTTGGTTTAGGCGACGGGCAAATGAGCACCTTGAGGTTGGAAACCATTTCTGTCAGCAACATAGTTGACGGTATAGGTTTGACCATCATCACCGATGTAGGAGTAGGAACCCTTAACGGCGATAGCTTCTTCATCAGTACCCAGATTCTCAACATGTCCTTCTTCTTGGGCCGATTTGCCATCACTGGTCTCCACGGCGTATTGGTATTGTTCGGGTTCTACGTTGGAGTCGTAACGCAAAGTTTCAGCATCTCTGGGATCGGAGGCCAAAGCCAAGGCGAACAAAGCAACAAAGACAATGATGAATTTCATGGTTAGGGATTTTGGTTTTTTGATCTACTTCTTTGTCGATGAGAGCAAAAGCGGTGAGTGAATAGTAGGTCAATGGTCAGATGTGTTTATATACAATTCAAAGTAGCCATCCAATTCAAATCTTTGAGCAGTTAATGTAAATTAAAGCAACGCGACACAACCTACGTCAGAGTGTGGTGGTCAAGTTTAAGTGCGTTATCTATGCAGATTAGGGGTGCAGAGAAGAGACTTCTATTTCAATTTAGTTGTTGTCCGTTACATTAGTTAAATTTATTCATCATTAAATGACAATAAAATTACCATTTTGATTTTATTTTCCAATCCAGTTGTCATAAATCATAAATGTTCGTTATGATTTGGAATACAATGAATGTTCGCTAGATGATGGGAAATTCAATACGCATATTTGGTTATTATAATTTTTGTAGAGTTATCAACCCGTTTCGTTGGGAGTTTATCATAAATATTTCAAAATGTCTCATACGAAATTACTATTATTTTTTAATTTTTACTGGGGTGACATTCAATCAATTCAATCGCTATAATAACAAAATATTTATATATTTTTTAATCTAAGTAAAAAATCAATCAAATCAAAAAAATCAATTTCGTTAAGTTTTGCCGGGCCAAATGTTGTATAACCTCCATCATTCAAAATACATAAAATCTAGCGGGACTTTTATATGTGGACTATGCAGTGGTAAATTGCTGTCTGGAGAAAAATAAATACCAAACTACCCACCAAGGTCCCGAAATCCGTAGAACTTTAACAATTGGAGGTATAATTCGGCTAAAACACGTGCCCAAAATTGCCATAGAATTTTATTCTTATTCTAAAGGTAATATATCAAACAATAAATATATAAATATTTAGGTATAATTCCCACAGTCAAGTATACACATCAAAATGATTTATTTTAAGGGGACCCCCCCATTCTCGGTGTCAAAAAATTTTTTGATTTAATTCGTATCTACTCTAATTCTAGAATGTTCCTACAAAATTTCAAGTGAAAATCTCAAGAACTCTTGAAGATATAGCCGATTTATTAAGCATCAAGTGACGGCTAAAGGGCTTTTCAAATGAGGTCACAACGAATGGCGGGCATTACTCAAAAACTAATAATCCAATCGGTTTCAAATTTTGGCACGTTTCTCTGGGAGTGTGTAGCTCTCGTATGAACTAGGATAAAGCCAAACGGTGAACAACTTCCTTATTTTATAGCATGGTTTTTGGTAAAAAATAGGCGATTTTCCAAAAAAAAAAATGTTCAAGTTCCGCCATTTTGTTAATTATTGTGCGAAGTCAATAAAGCCAGAATGTCCTCTTTCTAACACAGTTGGAATTTTCGGATTCCGATGTTCCAGTGTGGAGTTATCAAACTTTTCTTTGAACCCAAAAAACAACAACAAAACAACAACAACAAATTTTGGTAAATTATTTTTCTTCCTTTTTAAATCTTCAAATATATATGTGCCAAGTTACAAACCTTTACAAGCATACAAATATTAAAAATAAAAAAGGAATAATTCCCACATTAAAAAATCAATCAATCCTCTAGAAAATATTGTAAATTTCTCAGGTCAATGTCCTTCTGGAGTAAATATGTACGCCACAGAATGTAAGTAATTTTCGTACAAAAGTCTTGGTCTATTTGACCCACAAAATATGATATCATCATCAAAACATCAACGATCAAATTTGTTTTCGTGACGATTGGTGCACAACTGCGGTCTTACTTTGTTTAAGGATTGAAGGACGGACACACATGTACACCTGATATTTCTTGAAAACAAAATTTAAAAACCATTGAGCGGAGCAGTATAGTCGGACGGGACCCACTATATGATAGCCTACACAAACTACCACCAAACTCAAATTTTTTACATATCTATATTCTGAGTCTGAACGATACTTCGCGATATTTTCTTAATCAATTAGAGATGCACAGCTCATCTTTCTTACCCTGGAATATTTTCGAATAATGTTAAGCCATACGATTAACATTTGGTTATTTAGTTATTTAGTCTTGGTTCATTTGACCCTAAATAAATGGTTGGCCAGATTTTTCCCCTGTGTAAAATGTATAATGTTCGGCTTACAATAGTGGACTCCAGATCGATTAGAAAACCATACAAAAAAGTTTTTTGTCCATTCCATTCTCATCATCATCGCCGAAATTTGTAGGTATCGTTCTTGACAATTTCCTCATGTAAAATTTCATAGCGATCCGTGCGCCTTCTAGTGTGGTAATGTTAATAATAACCAAATAAAAATACGTAACAACCTTAGTATAAATCCCACAACCGAGTACATACAACAATATACTTGGTGTTAACTTAAAGGTCAACCACTCCTCTTGGACGTGTTATCAACTTCTCGGGCTATGTCCTCCAGGAGTAAATATATACGCCATAAAAAGGAATTTTGTCATTTTTTACACAAAAGTCTGGGTCCATTTGACCCGCTAAATATTGACCGATCTTCATCAAAACCGTCCTGCATAATCCATAGTCAGGCACCTTTCTATGTGTAAAATTTCGTGATGTTCGAGTCATAATTGTGGCATCTAGAGCGACCAGAATAAGAGACAAAAATAAAGTTTTTAATTGATTTGATCACCGGCCGAATCTACATCTACATGAATCTACATGTTTTTGGTCGATTTGATCATCGGCCGAATTTACATGCAAAATGTCCTGGCAATTGGTTCATAACTGTGTCCTGTACTTTGTTTACAAATTATAATGGATAGATAGACGGACACAAATGGCTAGATAGATTTATCTGGTCGAGATATATCAGTATAATAAAAGGTGGGTCTAAGAGCAAGATTTCGTGACATTACAAACGCTTGGGGGCACACCAACATAAAAGATACTCACACCATAGTTATATAGGGTATAAAAATCTACGTCCTCATAATCCCTAAACAATCTATTTTCAGATATTTCTCAAAACATATTTAAAAAATCCATGAATTAATATCCCTTGAAAAAGCAAAGTATAAAAAATTCTACACAGCGATTTTCTTAAAAAAAAATCTATTCTTAAAAAAAATATAAAATCACATATTCCATGAGAAAATATATGAGAAAAAAATTACGAAAAATATGTGCCCTTACGTACTTCAAAAAAATTTTTTTTAAAAATCTTATAAAATATTATATACGCTATATTCCATAAAAAATAATTTTAGTAGTGTTGTTTTTGCAAAATAGTCAGGCTGATCATCCCGAAAATTATGGCGTTTTTAACTTGAAAAAAACAACTATATTTATTAGTGTGGGAATGTAAATGGCATTGTTTGCATCTGTAAATATGTATGTGTAAGTCTCGCATCCGAGTGCATACGACAATATAATTTGTATCAATTTAAAGGTCAGCCACTCCTTTTGAACATACTATCAACTTCTCGGGTCTAGGACCTTCAGGTGCAAATATATACCCCTTACAAATTTTGTTTTTTGTTGGTCCATTTGACCTGCTAAATATTGACCGACCTTTATCAAAACAGGCATGCTTAAGCTGCAAAAATTCGCGGTGTTTTCATAATTGCGGCCTACAAAAAAAACCATTTCTTCCCCAAATGTCTCTTTTCCAAAAACAATAAGGGTTTTCATTGGCCTATCCTACATGGAACCTAACCTACATGCAAAATTTCGTCAAGATTGGTGCCTCACTTCGAGGTTAACAAGGCATTTACGGACACACATTCCATACCTTTCCCACTGTTGTGTGTTGTCAAATTTCGGCGTTACAAATACACACAACAACTTTGTGTGGTATGTCGCTATGTACTTCAAAAAAAAAAAATTATAAAATATTATTTTATTCATAAAAAATAATTTTATCTAAAAATATATACGTTCTGGCATTATTTAAAAAAAAAATCGATGATTCGATTAAACAAAATCGTTATCCCCAATTCGAAATAAAATTAAATAAAAACCTTTTAAATTTTTATAATATATTTTTTTTATTTCCTTAAAAACTAACAGTAACTATTTTTTTAACAGTCTTTGGTTTAGGCAACAGGCAAATGAGCACCTTGAGGTTGGAAACCATTTCTGTCAGCAACATAGTTGACAGTGTAGGTTTGACCATCATCACCGATGTAGGAGTAGGAACCCTGAACGGAGATAGCTTCATCATCGGTACCGGCATATTCCAAATGTCCTTCTTCCTGGGCCGATTTACCATCACTGGTCTCCACAGCGTATTGGTATTGTTCGGGTTCTACGTTGGAATCGTAACGCAAAGTTTCAGCATCTCTGGGATCGGAGGCCAAAGCCAAGGCAAACAAAGCAACGAAGACAATGATGAATTTCATGGTTGTGGATTTTGGTTGTTTGATCTACTTCTTCGTCGATGGGAGCAAAAGCGGTGAGTGAATACTAGGTCGGTGGTCAGATGTGTTTTTATACGATTTAAAGTAGCCAGCCGACTATGCATTGACATGTTAATAATGCATAGCAAAGCAACGCAAACAACCTACGTCAGAGTGTTGTGGTCCAGTTTAGGTGTGTATCCTATACAGATGATTAGAGATTGGAGATGCAAAGATATGCATATTTCACTTTATGTGTTGTTGGTGTTCGGTTACATCGTTTAAATTTATTCAAGATTATAGTTAATAGTGTCATTACTATTCGGTTTGATTTAATTTTACAATCCAGTTCCCGATAAAATAGCAGTTTTCGTTCTGAATTCGGTGGATGCTGGATTCAGTAGGCATATTTGGTTATAATAAAATTTTGCAGAGCAGCCAACCCGATTTGTTGGTAGTTATTTCAGCTGTTAGTTATTGTCAGCTCTTTAGTGGGGAGGAGTTGTCAATATATCGAAATATCGAAAATTGTCCGTAAACTTTATTGTTCAACCTCCAAGAATGTCAATGAATGCAAAAAGGGGCGGCGCCATAATATGGAAGCTATGCCAAAACCGATATCGAAGAAGTTCTATCATAAAAGTTGCAATCCCTATCGTGAGATATTAACATGGCTAAATCAATATTAACTTTTATTCTGCACAAGAATATATGGGTGCCCCATCTAATATTCCGATGTGCTGACAACGAAATGATCACTTTTTAGGCTCCCTTGTACTTTTCCAAAAATATATTTATACCCTACACAACTAGCTGAGTCGATCTAGACATGTGTGTCCGTCCGTTCGTCCGTCCGTCTGTCCATTATTTGTAAACACGATACAGGCCACAGTTATGGACCAATCTTCACGAAATTTTGCATGTAGGATGGGTTCTGGCCAATGAAGACCCCTATTGTTTTTGGAAAAGATCGGTTAATATTTAGGGGATGAAATGGACCAAAAACATTATTTTTGTCGATTTTTCTGGTCGCTCCAGAGGCCGCAATTATGGCCCAAACACCGCGAATTTTTGCATGGAGAAGGGGATCGGCTCAGAGAATAAGCATGCATGTTTTGATAAAGATCGGTCAATATTTAGCGGGTCAAATGGACCCTGACTTTTGTGTGAAAATGACAAAATTTGTATTCTATGGGATATATATTTACTCCTGGAGGATGTAGACCCGAGGAGTTGATACCATATCCAAGAGGAGTGGTTGGCCTTTAAATTGATACCAAATATAGTTATGTGTCTACTCAGATGTGGGAGTTACAGTCAAATATTTACATGTGCTTACGTATTCAGATATTATTTAGTAACCCATTACCACATTAGAGGGGGAAATATCGCGCTGATGGCTTTGAAATTTTCATGAAGTTCCAGTTATGGTCAAGAACAACGCCTAAAATTTTCGGTGATGATCAGATTAAAATTTTGGGATGAAATGGACCGAAAACTTAATTTTTTGTGTGTTTTCGAGTCGAGTATAATCCGAAAATCACAACACAACCCACCGTGAAGGTAATCTGGACAAGTAATTAGAAGGACTGTACTGAATATTCGAAACAAGTAAGGAAGAGGTGTTGTTGACCTCTAATCGGACAAGAGGGGGCAAATATCACGAAATATTACTCAGACTCGGAATAAACATCCTCATAAAGTTAGAGTTCGTGGTAGTTGTGTAGGGTATCGTATGGTCGGCCGCGTCCGACTATACTGCTCCGCTCACTTGTTTTAATATAATTTCAAATATATTTTTAAGGGTTACCAGAGGGTAGATTTTTTTCAAGATAATGTTTCCTTTTCCAAGAGTTTTTTTATTTTCTTCCAAGGTTTTTTTTTATTTTTCTCCCTATTTATTAATATTTCCTAACCTCTATATGCGTATAATTGGTCTCTTAGACATGTTTAATTAGATTATTGTAAAAAAAATTACATTTATATTGAACAATAATGTTTCCTTAAAATATCTCAGAGTATATTTCTATACCCTACACAACCATGTTGTGAGGGTATTATAGCTTTGGGTGGCCAAAGAGTTTGTAAAGCTGCGAAATATTGATCCTTGACCCGTCATCTCTCGACTAGCTGAGTCGATCTAGATATTTGAGTCCGTCCGTCTGTCCATTATAATTTGTAAACACTGTACAGGCCACAGTTTTGGACCAAAAATTTACTCCCTGATATTCCTTGGGAAATATTTAAAAAACTATGATCACATTTCCTATAAAACTCCATACATTTTTGTTTTTTATTTCGAATTTTTTAATCCCTCAAAATATGTTAATAGAGCAAAACAAAAATCAAGTTCAAGTTTATGCACAAACTGACACATCTCTACTAATAAAATGTGACACAAAAACAACAATAGAATATTAACATGCAAGTTTACAACAGCCAAAGAGATTTTCAGTTGGTTTGGGGATTCACTTTGCCCATAACCTAGCACAACAACATAAATGTAAAGCATAGCCCGCCTAATTTTGAATTCAGCCAGCCATCCAGCCAAACAGTCAGTCGATGCGATAATTAACATAAAAATCAATAAATTTGTTTACACGATTAACATAAATATTTGTTTTTGTTTTATTTGTTGTGCGGCGATATGGGTTATGGTATATAAACGGAGGTCAGCGAACGAAAGGTATTCAGTAACATTAACGCTTTTGCATCTTCGCTACACCGTCCAGAAAACGAAAAATCTAAATCCGCAAAATGAAATTCATCATTGTCTTCGTTGCTTTGTTCGCCTTGGCTTTGGCCTCCGATCCCAGAGATGCTGAAACTTTGCGTTACGATTCCAACGTAGAACCTGAACAATACCAATACGCTGTTGAAACCAGTGATGGCAAATCGGCCCAAGAAGAAGGACATTTGGAAGATGTCGGTACTGATGATGAAGCTATCTCCGTTAAGGGTTCATACTCCTACATCGGTGATGATGGTCAAACCTACACCGTCAACTATGTTGCTGACAGAAATGGTTTCCAACCTCAAGGTGCTCATTTGCCCGTCGCCTAAACCAAAGACTGTTAACAAATAGTTGTTGTTAGTTTTTAAGGAAATAATAAATCAATATATTATAAAAAATTGAAAATGTTTTCGTTTGATTTTATTTCGAATTGGAGCTAAAGTTTTTGTTTAACAGATTTTACAACTAGCTCACAATGGGCGGAATTTGTTTATATAATACTAGCAAGGAATTAAAAAATAAAATATATTTGCAAGGTTGTATATCAGACAGAGTATAGGTTTTATTAATTTTTTTCTTTCAGGAATATAAAATTTAAATTTTTTTCATATTATTTTCAAAATATTTTATAAGAAATAGTAGATCGAAGTTTTTATACCCTACACAGCTATGTTGTCAGGGTATTATAGCTTTGTGCAGACCCAAGAGTTTGTAACGCCGCGAAATATTGGTCCCATATCTCAACTAGCTGAGTCGATCTAGATGTATCATGTATGTCCGTCCGTCCGTCTGTCCATTATAAATTGTAAACACGATACAGGCCACTGTTATGGACCAATCTTCACGAAATTTTGCATGTCGGATGGGTTCTGCCCAATGAAGACCCCTATTGTTTTTGGTAAAGATCGGTTAATATTTAGGGGATGAAATGGACCAAATACTTAATTTTTGTCGGTTTTTCTGGTCGCTCCAGAGGCCGCAATTTTGCCCGAACATCGTGAAATTTTACATGGAGAAGGGGATCGGGCCAAATAATAAGTATGTTTTGATAAAGATCGGTCAATATTTAGAGGGTCAAATGGGCACCGACTTATGTGTGAAAAATTACAAAATTTGTATTGTATAGCGTATATATTTATCCCTGAATGACATAGAGTCGAGAAGTTGATATTATATCAAAAAGGAGTGGTTGGCCTTTAAATTGATACCAATTGTCGTATGTATTCGGATGTGGGAGTTACACGTAAATATTTACAGGTGCTTACGTATTTAGATAAGCCATTATCACACTGGAGGGCGGAAATATAGCGTTGATCGCTTTGAAATGTTCCATGAGGTTCAAGTTGTGGTCAAGCACAAATTCTATAATTTTCGGTGATGATCAGATAATAATTTTGGGATAAAGTGGACCGAGAACTTACTTTTTTGTGTGTTTTTTTGAGTCGATCTATAGACCACAATTGAAAGTCGAACACAACCCACGGTGAAGGGAGTCTGGGCAAGTAATGAGAAGGGCTGTACTGAACATTAGTAATATTTGTTGACCTCTAGTCGGAAAATAGGAGGCAAATATCGTGAAATATTCCATGCTCAGAATATAGAACCACAGAAAGTTAGATTTTTGTGGAAGTTGTGTAGGGTTTCATATGGTCGGCCCGTCCGACTATACTGCTCCGCTCACTGGTTTAAATTGTTTCCACTATATTTCCTCATGGAATGACAGGGCTAATATTTTTTAAAATATTTGTTTTTTAATATATTTCTTTTACGAAGAACGTCAGTTCAGGGATTTTTTTTATTATATTTTTCAGAAAAAAATCTGAGAGTATGTTTTTTAAGGAATATCAGGGCGTAAATTTATATACCCTATACAACTATGTTGTGAAGATCTCTTAAGTTTGTGTGGCCCACAAAGTTTGTTATGCCACGAAATATTGATCTTAGGCAACCATTTAGTTCACCGATATATCTCGACAAGATGAATCAATCTAGCCATGTGTGTCCGTCCATCTGTCCATTATAATTAGTAAACTAAGTACAGGTCACAGTTATAAACCAATTGTCAAAAAATTCTCCATGTAGTTTCGGCCAAAGACCATATATGACACATATAGTTTTTAATAATTCTTGTCTGAGACGTGTGTCTGAGACGCTACAGGCCACAGTTATGGAAATTTTCCACGTAGGACCGGTTCTAGCCAAAGAAGGTTGCTTCTGTTTTTAGTAATAATCGGTTAATATTTAGGAGATCAAATGGACCAAAAACTTTATTTTGGTATGTTTTTCTGGTAACAATTATGACCTGAGTGTCAGAAATTTTAAAAGGAGGAAGGAACAAGCAAGGCTCTTTTCATGATAATCGGTCAATATTTAAAGGGTCAAATGGAACCAGATCTTGTGTGCAAAATGCCAAATTTGAATTCTATTGCGTGTATATTTACTCCTGAAGGACAGATACCAAAGAAGTTGACAGTATATTCAAGAGGCGTGGTTGACCTTTCAATAGATATTACAGTATATTGCTATTTTTTATACCCTTCACCACCCAGTGATACAGGGTATTATGTCTTTGTGCATATGTTTGTAACAGGCAAATGGAATCGATATAGACACATGGTTCCTTTTGAGAATATGCATAGAATCACATTCTGTGTCGATTTATGCATGTCGGTCTGTCCGTCCGTCCGTCCATGTATTTTTGTGAGCAAAGTACATGTCGCATTTATGATCCGAATTGGATGAAATTTGGCACATCCCATTGGTATGGCACAAGGATGAACCCTATTGAAATTGGAGGAAATCGGTTCAGATTTATATATATTTAATCCGATTTAACGTAAATGGTGCACCAAAATCCCTGAAAATCATTAGATTTGCACGAATTTTGGGACAGCGTACTAAATTAAGTCAACAACGATGTGTGCTAAATTTCGAGAAAATCTGTTCAGATTTAGATATAGCTCCCATATATAGTTTCGACCGATTTTAGGTAAATGATGCACCAAAGTCCCTGAAAATCAATTAAATCGACAATAATGTCTTGTAAATTTCGGGAAATCGGTTCAGATTTAGATATAACTCCCCTATATAGTTTCGCCCGATTTTAGGTAAATGGTGCGCCAAAGTCCCTGCAAATCTTTTGATTTGCACGATTTTTGGCATAGCATACTAAATGAAGTCTAGAATAATGTGTGCAAAGTTTCGTGAAAATCGGTTCAGATTTATATATAGCTCCCATATATGTAAGTGATGCATAAGCTGCAAAGCCCCCTATATCTTTCGATTTTGGTATAGCGTACTGAATTACGTCTGAGTGCAAAGTTCCGCGACGTCTTTTAGGATACATATGTAAAATATACCTAAAGTGGTGAAGGGTAGCATATAGTCGGTCCAGTCCGACTTTACTACTTTCCTTACTGGTTTATTATTATTACCATTACCATACCAGAAGGCCGAAAATATCGCTTTGAAATTTTACATAAAGTTCCGATTAATGTTAAAGATAAGGCCTATATTCTCGGAGATGATCAGATTATAATTAGGGGATGAATGGACCTTTTTGAATTGCCCATTATCTAAAGGAATATTCATTGTATTCGACTTCAAAACGATAATCCGAAAAAGATTTGTGGCAATTATATTGGAAAATTAAATCAAAATGGTAATGTTATTAAATTGTAAACAACTTTAAATAATGTAAGGGAACACCAACAACACATAAATTGAAATATGTGTGTCTCTAATCATCTGCATAGATAACGCACCTAAACTGGAACACAACACTCTGATGTCGGTTGTTTGCGTTGCGTTGCTATGCATTAACAGGTCAAAGCTAATCGTATAAAAACACATGTAACCATCGACTTACTACTCACTCACCACTTTGCTCTCATCGACGACGAAGTACATCGACAAAAACCAAATCCACAACCATGAAATTCATCATTGTCTTCGTTGCTCTATTCGCCTTGGCTTTGGCCTCCGATCCCAGAGATGCTGAAACTTTGCGTTACGATTCCAACGTAGAACCCGAACAATATCAATACGCTGTGGAGACCAGTGATGGCAAATCGGCCCAAGAAGAAGGACATTTGGAATATGCCGGTACCGATGATGAAGCTATCTCCGTTCAGGGTTCCTACTCCTACATCGGTGATGATGGTCAAACCTACACCGTCAACTATGTTGCTGACAGAAATGGTTTCCAACCCCAAGGTGCTCATTTGCCCGTTGCCTAAACCAAAGATTGTTTCATACAATTAGCTGTTAATAGTTTTTTTAGGGAAATAAATAAAATCGAAAAAATAAGAAAATGTTTTTGTATTTAATTATTTAATATACGTGAGAGGTACAAATTTGAACCTTTTTTATAAATAATGACCACCTTAGATGTGTATTTATACTTTACACAATTATGTTGTAATGGTATTATAGCTTTGTGTAGGCCCAAAAGTCTATACCTCCGTGAAAATATTGATGGTAGACTCACGTCCACTGATCGTCATATTTCGAAAAGCTGAGTCGATCTAGACGTGTGTGTCTGTCCATTATAATCTCTACAAAAGATACAAAGCTCAGCTATGGACCAATCGTCATGAAACTTTGTTTGTATGACTGTTTCTGGCCTAAGAAACGTCTATTGTTGTTATTGTTAATGATCGGTTAATATTTAGGGAATAAAATGGACTAAAACTTTGTTGTTATCCGGTCGGTCTAGAGGTCACAATTATGACCGGAACATCACGAAATATTACACGGATAAAGGGGTCTGGACAGGGAATATTCATGGCAGTTTGGATAGATATCGGAAAATATAATGCGGGTCAAATTGACTCAAAATTTTAATTTAATTTCATTCTATGGCGTATATATTTATTCCTGCAGGGAAATTGACCCGATAAGTTGATAACATTCCTTCAAACCGATACCACTTATATTGTCGTATCTTGAAGTTATACATAAATATTCCGATATTGTTCAGTAGTACCATTACCTCACTAGAATATGAAAACAGATGGCTATACTGATAGATTTCTCGCAAAGTATCGATCAAACAATTTCAGATTTATGCTCGTTGCAATGGTAATAATTCGCAGTAAAAAAAGCGGAGCAGTGTAGTCGGACGGGGCCGACCATATGATACCCTACACAACCACCACAGAACTCTAACATTTGCGTATGTTTACTTCGAGCCTGATCAATATTTCGTGATATTTGCACCCTCTTGGCCGATTAGAGATCAACAGCACCTCTTCCTTACATTGACATATTTTCCGAATATCCCAATATTCTGTACAGCCCTTCTAATTACTTGTCCAGATTCACTTCACCGTGTGTTGTGATTTTCGGTTTTGTAGCCTATAGATTAGTTTTGGGTCCACTTCATTCCAAAATTTTTATCTGATCATCACAGAAATTAGATATAGGCGTTGTCCTTGAACATACCTGGATCCTCAAGGAAAATTTCAAAGCGATGAGCGCTATATTTCACTTCCCTATTGTGGCAATATGTTACTAAATAATATATGAAAACGTAAGCTCCTGAAAATATTTACCTGTAACTCCCACATCCGAGTACATACGACCATATAATTGGTATCAATTTAAAGGTCAACCACTCCTCTTGGATATACTATCAACTTCTTGGGTATATGTCCTTCAGGAGTAAATATATACGCTATAGTATACAAATTTTGTCATTTTTCACACAAAAGTCAGGGTCCATTTGACGCGCTAAATATTGACCGATCTTTATCAAAACATGCATGCTTATTCTCTGGCCAGATCCCCTTCTCCATGCAAAACTTCGCGGTGTTTGGGCCATAATTGCGGCCTCCGGAGCGACCAGAAAAACCGACAAAAATAACGTTTTTGGTCCATTTCATCCCCTAAATATTAACCGATCTTTTCCAAAAACAATAGGGGTCTTCATTGGCCAAAACCCATCCTACATGCAAAATTTCGTGAAGATTGGTCCATAACTGTGGCCTGTATCGTGTTTACAAATTATAATGGACAGACGGACGGACACACATGTCTAGATCGACTCAGCTAGTCGAGATATGACGATCGGTGTACTTAAAGGTGGGTCTAGGACCAATATTTCGCGGCGTTACGAACTTTTGGGGATGCACAAAGCTATAATACCCTGACAACATAGTTGTGTAGGGTATAATTATTTTGCTGTTTGGTGCATTCATTTGTGAGTTACAGGGTGTTAAAAATTGGAAGTGAACAAAGAGAAAATTCGGTACATTTTATAGTTTTTCTTTGACAAAGGCGAAAATGCAAGCCAAGCGGCTAATATTGTGAATGGTGTTTATAGTTCCGATACTGTAACAGCCAATTATGTGCAATTTTGGTTTCGTAGGAATTTTTGATGTTAAAGATGCACCTCGCACAGGTAGTCCGGGCGTCGAAAATTTCAATCGGAGAATTGATCGAAGTTGACCGGTATCTTATCTGTCGTAACATCGCCCAGGAACTAAAAATCAACCATAAAACCATAACAATAAAATAATGTATTTCTTTTTCCCCAACCTAATATATTCTTTAACATCCATATAAAATATGTTTATTTTAAAAATATAAAAAAATCGAACCAAACTTCTGTGATCTGCTCCGAAATATATGTTAAAATATCACACACAAATATGGGGTGCATATGTTTTTGTGTAAACTTTAACCATAACCTATGACACTAAAAGACACCTTAAAAACTAGACACAAAACAATATTTTAATATCATAGGTCTTATAACAGGTCGTTGGCATTGCAACCGCCTCTACACTCTCATCTGAAATGTATTATGCAAATTTTAGTTTAATGCCCGAAAAACTAATGGCATCTTTTTAAATGGAATATACAAGATTCAAAAGATACTAATTGATTGTTGACTTTAATGATCCCGCTGTTACACAGCTAGGTATGCAGCCAGCCACAAAACTAACCTACCTCAACTCCATAGAAATCCATGGAACACATGCAAAACATTAACATAACCCTACTGCAACAACAACAAAAATGGTGTTAATATGCATTTGAATTTATTATTGGACCAGTCAAACCAACAACAAAAAAAAATTGTAAACAAGTCTAGGGTCTCATGCAAATGCTAACATATCATATTAACAAATCATATTTTTCGGATATATAAATAAAATGGAACATCCACACAATATTCACAAATCGCATCGATTCATCGTTGTAAACACATCAAATCGAAAAAGAAAACAAAACAATATCCACCATGAAATTCATCATTGTCTTCGTTGCTCTATTCGCCTTGGCTTTGGCCTCCGATCCCAGAGATGCTGAAACTTTGCGTTACGATTCCAACGTAGAACCCGAACAATACCAATACGCTGTTGAGACCAGTGATGGCAAATCGGCCCAAGAAGAAGGACACGTTGAGAATTTGGGTACTGATGAAGAAGCTATCGCCGTTAAGGGTTCCTACTCCTACATCGGTGATGATGGTCAAACCTATACCGTCAACTATGTTGCTGACAGAAATGGTTTCCAACCTCAAGGTGCCCATTTGCCCGTTGCCTAAATAAAAAATATTCCCAACAATGGTTTTAAGTTGTTGTTAGTTTTCTAAGTAAAATAAATTTAAATTAAAAAACAAAAATTTTTAATTTTTTTAAATGCTGGTTGGTGGGTGAATCCAAGCTGGATAAAGACCGAAAAAAAAAATATTTTTTAAAAAAATCAATTGACGTTGAAACAAAATTTTTTGAAAAAATATGGGATTAAAAAGATATTTTCTCATGGATTTTTGTAAATATTTTTTTAGCAAGGGAATCAACTCAAAGAACCCAAGAATGCCACTGCTCAAATATATCTCTTCGGTGAAAAATTCGACTGGGACCATTAAATACTTGTAAAGGGAGTGTACCTCTATATGTTGTCAGGATATTCTAGCTTTGTGCAGCTCCAAAAGTTTGTAACGTCGCGAAATATTGGTCCTAGACCCACCTTTAAGTATACCGATCGTCACATCTCGACTAGCAGAGTCGATCTAGACATGTGTGTCCGTCCGTCTGCCCATTCGAATTTGTAAACACGATACAGGCCACAGTTATGGACTAATCTTCACGATATTTAGCATGTAGTATGGGTTCTACCCAATGAAGACTCCTATTGTTTTGGGTAAAGATCGTTTAATATTTAGGGGATGAAATGGACCAAAAACTTTATTTTTGTCTGATTTTCGGGTCGTTCCAGAAGCCGAACATCACAACACAACCCACGGTAAAGGGAATGCGGACAAGTAATTAGAAGCACTGTACTGAATATTGGGAATATTCGGAAAATATGTGAGCGTAAGGAAGAGGCGCTGTTGATCTCTAATCGGCCAAGAGGCAGCAAATATCACGGAATGTTGCCCAAGCTCGAAGTAAACATCCGCAGAAAGTTAGAGTTCCGTGGTGGTTTTGTTAGGGTATCGTATGGTCGGTCCCGTCCAACGATACGGCTCCGTTCACTTGTTTTTCATCTCGGCTTGTAATGATCTTCAAAGGATATTTAAAATATCATAAACAAATGATGTTTGTTCGCTTCTGATGATCTTTAATAAATACTTTTTTTTAACATCTTCGCTAGTGATGGTCTACAAAAATATTTTTTTTTTTAATTCTTCTCTGGCAATGCCCGTTAAAAAATATTTAAAAAAATTTTTTTTTCAAAAATTTTCGCTTGTTTTGGTCCTAAAAAATTAAGAACATTTTGCTGTGAAGACTTTAAAAAACTTCATCTCCTTAAAAAAAATTTTTTTTTTTTCTTCGATTGTAATTGAAGATCATTACAATCGAAGAATTTTTAACCAACCTAATATAGGGATGTTACATCCGCGGCTTTCTGAATCTAGAAAAAAATATTCTTTAAAAATCAACTACATGCTGGGCCACGCCTGTTGGGAAAAACGAAATTGAATATAGAAGTCACTTATTAATAACATTTCTCAAACTACAAGAACCCGAGATGGCAAATTCAAATCACTTTGGTGGGAATATGCGACTAATACCTTAAACGACACTGGTCGGAACATCGAAATATTTCTGCGAATTTTCAAAAAAAAAAATTAAAAATTCTTCGCTTGCAATTGTCTTCAAAAAAAATTTTTTTAAGTCTTCTCTTGCGAGAGTCTCATTTTTTCAATCTCAACTTGTGACGGCCTTTAAAAAATATTTAAAAAATTGTTTGTGGTGGTCGTAAAAAAATTTCAATTCTGACCTTTTTTAAATAATAAATAAATAATAAATAAGCTTTAATTTTAATGGACTTCAAAAAAAAATTCAAATTTTTTAATTCTTCACTTGCCTTGTCGTGGTTCTTAATTCTATTTTTTAAGCCACAATATTTTTGATTCTCAAGAAAATTATAAAACAAAATACAGTTGTATCATAATCTTCAGAAAAAATATTATTTAAAAAATCCAGTAAGAATACAAGGACTCATATTATCTTTGAAAAATATTATTTCTTGAGAGCTCTTCCCCAAATTTTTTTTTATTTAATGCATACTATCACCCATGTCCTGATGCTGAGGAATCCATGCCTGCCGCTGTGTCAGCAACCATTTTTTTAATCCACTCCATTCAAAATGTAATCTTTAAAAACAATTTGAATCAATTTGCTCACCTCTATAATATTCCAATTAATAAATATAGACAATAATCCGATTTCTTTTAACACTGACTGAACGCTTTTAATTCACCCAAGAATATTTCACTATTCATAGGGATAACAAAACTTATCCGAAACTATTTACACAAAAAGAAAATGAAAACAGACATTATAATTTAAATTAAAAAAAATAGAAAGAAATTATTATCCAGTATTGCGATGCGAAGAGACAACAGTGGTAGCTTATTTTGGTATATGGGCACCCTCGGGTTGGAAACCATTTTCATCGGCCACAAAGTTCACGGTGTATGTTTGACCATCCGGAGCTACCCATGACACGGAACCCTTCACCGATAATGATTCATTTTCAGTGCCAGCATTGAGAACGGTACCCTCTTCTGTGCGTGTTGTGCCATCGCTTAGGGTGTAACTGGAAGAAGGCAGGGTTTATTACTATGGTTTCCTGTAACATAGATTTCTTTTTATCTTACCTAAACTTATAGCCATCAATGCCGATATTTTCATTGGTTAACTCAACAATTTCCACATCCTTGCCGCCTTGAGGTGCTGCCCAGGAACAGGCCAAGACAATGCAGAAAATACCAAAGACTAGCATCTATTGTGGGTGGAGGATATTCCCCAAAGATGAAGAAAAAACAAATTAGAACTTTTGAAAATAATCCTTTTTGTTGGAACTGCAACAATACGCACCAATTTCATGTTGAAAATTTTTGTTGTTTTGCTAAGCAGCGCTGGCTAAGTGGACTTGAAGGTTTAGTTACAAACTGTAGAATACTTTCAGAACTGCAGCCAAGATGCATTTTATACGATTAGAGGCATTTTTGGCGATTCTTGAAGAAAACGACAGCTTTGAAGAGGCTACCACTGGCTGCAGTCATTGCATGCATGGTCATAAAATCTAAGGTTTGTAATTCTCTGTCTATTTGCAAACACATAGCGTCAGAAAGACGGACGGACGGACGGACAGACATGTATGCATTAAACGACCAGCACACGACATTTGTCCAGCTCCAACAGAGCCAGCCATCTAGCCACCCAACCAACCAATAATAATGTCAGACAACTTCTTTAGCATTTCGTCTAAGTTTAAATGCTAATCGCATGGAAAATGCAGTCAGGCACGCACACTGGCAGCGGCGGGTGCATGGCTCTGCTGCTGCAGCATTGCAACAACTTAACTCAAGCGATGATGAGTAAATATTGTTAAAATCCGTGATCAGACGGACGAACTGGCAGGCTGGCTGGCTGTTGTCTTGACGACAAGCTGTACGACGTGTGCCAGTAATGCAAGTAACATTTAAAAAAGAAAAATAGTCAATGATGCCACCAATCATCCTCCCCATCCCATTCCAATCGTATGAGATTCACACACATACACACTAACATATTTACTTACAAACATTTATTTGACAGATATTACAGTGATACGAGTTAGGTGGTCAAATGCTGATGTTTTGGACATCGAAGAACTTCTTAACGGCTGAAAATTCTCGGCAACGACATTCGGTATTAGCCGTTTATTAATTTCAAACTATGAACTTTTTACAGAAAACAAAACAAAAAAATTAAAAACTTGTCTTTACATGCGTGGCGTCTTCATAATTCTATTCTTAACATTACAAAACAATAACAAAAAGTTGTATACCTTGCAATGTCGTCAATTTTGAAAAAAACAAAAAATAGTCGGATGGGATTTTTACAAAAAAATATTCTCTCAAACAACATTAAAATGGATTTAAAAAATATATAGTTGCTTTTAAAAATCGTAATGGGCGGAGATTTTTTAAAATATTTCTTAAAACCCAAACTTTTGGTATATATTTTAAAATATTGTTCTCAACAAATCTTTCTTTCAAGGACTTGACAAAATTTGGAATTTTTCTACACCCCAAACATGTATTATTTTAAAGAATATTTTTCTAGGGATCATAACAGGTGTTAACTTTTCATGAAATATTTTATGGGGACCGTCAACCGTTTTTTGAAGAATATTTTATAGACTCCATAACAGACGCGGATTTTGTAAGGAATATTTTTAGAGGCCATAAACAATGTGGATTTTTTATAGAACACTTTTTAAAACGGAATGGAATTTTTAAGGAACAGGAATGGATATTTTAAGGAATATTTTTAGAGACCATACCAGGCGTGGATTTATTAAATAAATTTTCATAAGGACCATAACAGGCGTTAATTATACACTTTACCACACTGTGTGCATTTGTTTGTAACAGGCAAACGAGATAGACACATGGCTCCTTTTGAGAATATGCATAGAATCTCTTTCTGTGTCGATTTATGTATGTTCGTCCGTCCGTCTATTGATGTTAAATTGTAAACAAAGTACAGATCGCATTTATCATCCGATTGAAATTTGGTACAAGTCACTTATTTAGCCCAAGGTCGAACACTACTGAAATTGGAGAAAAATCGGTTCAGATTTATTTAGCATCAAATTTGGCACCAAAGTCATTCAATTTGCACGAATTTTGGCACAGCGTATTGAATTAACTCTAGAATGATGTGTACTCAGTTTCGTGAAAATCGGTTCAAATTTAGATATAGCTCCCATATATAGTTTAGCCCGATTTTAGGTACATGGTGCACTAATGTCCCTGAAAATCTTGAGATTTGCACGACTTTTGGCATAGCGTACTGAATTGAGTGTAGAATGACGTGTGCTAAGCTTCGTGAAAATCGGTTCAAATTTAGATATAGCTCCCATATGTAGTTTCATCCGATTTTATGTAATTGGTCCACCAAAGTCCCTATATATCTTTCGATGTGCAGAAATGGTGCACTAATGTCCCAGAAAATCATGAGATTTGCACGGCTTTTGGCATAGCGTACTGAAGTGAATGTAGAATGACGTGTGCTAAGTTTCGTGAAAATCGGTTCAAATTTAGATATAGCTCCCATATATAGTTTCGCCCGATTTTAGGTAAATGGTGCACCAAAGTCCCTGAAAATCGTTCGATTTGCACGAATTTCGGCACAGCGTAGTGAATTGAGTCTAGAATGAGGTGTGTTAAGTTTCGTGAAAATCGGTCCAGATTTCGATATAGCTCCCATATATAGCTTCGCCCGATTTTATGTTATTGGTGTTCCAAAGTCCATGCAAATCTCTTGATTTGCACCAATTTTGGCATAGCGTACTTAATTAAGTCTAGAATGATGTGTGCAAAGTTTCGTGAAAATCGGTCCACATTTAGATATAGCTCCGATATATTTTCATCCGATTTAAGGTAATTGGTGCACCAAAGACCCTATATATCTGTCGATTTCACAAAATTTGACACAGCGTAATGTGTGCTAAGTTTCATGAAAATCGGTTCAAATTTAGATATAGCTCCCATATATAGTTTCGCCCGATTTTAGGTAAATGGTGCACCAAATTCCCTTCAAAACTTTTGATTTGCACGAATTTTGGCATAGCGTACTTAATTAAGTCTAGAATGATGTGTGCAAAGTTTCGTGAAAATCGGTTCAGAATAAGATATAGCTCCGATATATTTTCATCCGATTTAAGGTAATTGGTGCACCAAAGACCCTATATATCTGTCGATTTGCACGAAATTTGACATAGCGTACTAAATTGCGGTTATAATAATGTGTGCAAAGTTTCGTAAAAATCGGTTCAGATTTAGATATAGCTCCCATATATAGTTTTGCCCGATATGAGGTAAATGGTGCACCAAAGTCTCTGAAAATCATTCGATTTGCACGAAATACGTCATAGCGTTCTTAATTAAGTCTACAATGATGTGTGCAAAGTTTCGTGAAAATCGGTTCAGATATAGATATAGCTCCCATATATAGTTTCACCCGATATTAGGTAAATGGTTCACCGAATTCCCTGCAAATCTTTTGATTTGCACGAATTTTGGCATAGGTTACTGAATTAAGTCTAGAATTATGTTGCTAAGCTTCGTGAAAAGATCCAATTAGTCTCTGGCAAGTTTCCCTGAAATCGGTTCAGATATAGATATATAACAAAAACGAGACGTCTGTTGAATACATATGTAGAATATACCTATAGTGGTGAAGGGTATCATATAGTCGGCCCAGTCCGACTTTACCGCTTTACTGGTTTTAACAAAAATTGTTTCTTACCAATACATGGATAAAAATTAAATTTTTAGAGATGGATTTTAATAAAACAAATTTTTAGGAGCCATAGCACCCATGGTTTTTATGGGTACTTTAGGCCGTAGATGTTTTAAAAATCGTTTTTAGGGCGTTGATTTTTTAAAGATAATTTTTAGGGCGTGGATTTTTGAAAGATAATTTTTAGGGCGTAGATTTATGAAAGATAATTTTTAGGGCGTGGATTTTTTAAAGATAACTTTTATTGATTTTCGAAGATATTTTTATGGCGCGATCTTAGCTGTGACAAATTCAGATTTATTTACCAACTTATTTGTTGTTTTTGTTGCCGCCGGCCCCTCGACTCGAATTTTTGTGCTTAATTGTTCATAACTTCTGCTTCTTCTTCTTACCTACGCATATTTTATATTTAATGTCAATTGATGGCGTTTTATGTACGTGTATTTGTATTGAAAAATATCAGCATCGCTCGCTTCGGCAAAAAGTAAATATCAAAACAGAGAAATATGCAATTTTGATTGGAATATGTTTTACAAATAACTTGGCGACATTTTGGTCAAGGACTAATTGCCATCTATGGGGGTGGCAATAAACATTTGTTTGACAAATGTCACATTTGAAACATTGTTGTAAATTAATTTGAATTCATCTACACGAGGATGGGCATTGGAAGTAATCAATCATGTGATACAAAAAATAATAATAAAATATTTAGGAAATATCATTGCAAGAAAAAATAAAATAAAATTAAAAATGTATTAATAATAATGTTTAAAAAAAAATTAAATATACAACGGTATATGATATAAAAATAATTTGATATGTATATAAAAGGTAGGAATATGTACAGAGATGCAATAAATTAAAGAGCCATTGGGAATGGCAATCAATTCAAAGGCTTCTACACATTGGGAATAATGAGGATGGTAATGGTAATTCCGTGTGTGTTCATAAATAACCAATCGAAGTTGAACAGGTTTTCGTGACACTCATAACCGACATTCCAAAACAACAGCAGCTGCAGCAGCTATCAGCGCCACTTTCAGCTGCCGTTTGTCCAGTTAACAGCCATTAGCACAGCTAAAGTACTTGTTTGGACATGGCAACAGATTCAATATTTTTTTGGGAGAGTTTTGAAATTTTATATTTTTTTGAAGAAGAAATAATTCAGAGATACCAGAACTTTGTTAAAAACATGTTTCTTTCACATATAAAACAATTGCATACAAGACATTACCCAACAAGTCAAAGTACAACTTGATTAAAGGAAATATTTTCAAAATAAATTATAACCAGAAATTGTAGGTTGTATATAAGGAGACCATCAAAATTCAAAATTTGGGAATTGAAATTGAATTTATGAATTAAAATTGGAATTTTAATTTTGACAATTAGAAACGGAACTGTCTGGGTAATGTTTTTAATAACGGAATAGAAATGCCAAGTAAAAAAAAAATTACAGTGAGTTTAGCTAGACGGTAATGGGTGTTAAAATGTTTATACCCTTCACCACACTGTGGTATTATGTCTTTGTGCATATGCTTGTAACAGGCAAAAGGAAACGAGATAGACACATGGTTCCTTTCGAGAATATGCATAGAATCACTTTCTGAGTCAATTTATATCCGTTCGTCCGTCCGTCTGTAGATGTTAAATTTTAAACAAAGTACAGGTCGCATTTATGATCCGATTTGGATGAAATTTGGCACAGGTCACTTATTCGGCCCAATGACGAACCCTATTGAAATGGAGAAATATCGGTTCAGATTTAGATATAGCTCCCATATATATTTTCGTCCGATTTTATGTAAATGGTGCACCAAAGTCCGTATATATCATTCGATTTGCACGAAATTTGGCATAGCGTACTGAATTAAGTCTAGAATGATGTCTGCTAAGTTTCGTGAAAATCGGTTCAGATTTAGATATAGATCCTATATATATATTTTCGTCCAATTTTAAGTAAATGGTGCACCAAAGTCCCTATATATCTCTCGATTTGCACGAAATTTGGCATAGCGTACTGAATTATGTAAAGAACGATGTGTGCTACGTTTCATGAAAATCGGTTCAGATTTAGATATAGCTCCCATATATATTTTCGTCCGATTTTATGTATTTGGTGCACCAAAGTCCCGAAAGTCACGAAATTTGGCACAGCGTAATGAATTAGGTCTATAATGATGTGTGTCAAGTTTCGTGAAAATCGGTTCAGATTTAGATATAGCTCCCATATATATTTTCGTCCGATTTAAGGAAAATGGTGCACCAAAGTCCTTATATATTTCGATTTGCACGAAATTTGGCACAGCGTAATGAATTAGGTCTATAATGATGTGTGTCAAGTTTCGTGAAAATCGGTTCAGATTTAGATATAGCTCCCATATATATTTTCGTCCGATTTAAGGTAAATTGTGTACCAAAGTCCCTTAATATCTTTCAGTTTGCACAATATTTGGTACAGTGTAATGAATTAGGTCTAGAATGATGTGTGTTAAGTTTCCTGAAATCGGTTCAGATTTATATATAGCTTCTGTATCTGACCAAATGAAAAATTTTGTATTTGTTGCAGAATGACATGTTTATTGATCCAATTTCATTTTACTGGTCCTTTAAAATGCGACGTGTGTTAGGTTTCATCTGTTGAATATACCCAAAGTGGTGAAGGGTATCATATAGTCGACCCCGTCCGTCTTTACTACTTTCCTTTCTGTTTTTTTTTTTGAAATTTACGTTGGTTAAGGTCTTTGAAATTACTTTTTTACGAGTCCACACCAAAAATATCCTATAAAACATCGACCCCAATTTGGATCTCTTAAAAAACTACACCTTCAAAAATCCACATTTGTTCAGGTCCAAAAAATATTCTTTACCTTTATTCAGTATGTTCACATGACATTTTTAAAACCAGTGTATACAAAAGACTTAAGACACAAACGCCCATCAAACATGTTTTGGATTTGCCAAAATTCAATTGAATTCGATTTCCATACTAAATAGAGGGCTTACGAAACACCCAACAAATAACAAAACAAGTATAGAAATAATTAACAATTCCGTTATATTTTAATAATTGAAAGCAAAATTCAAAACGATCAAACATTGAGAAACAAGTTCAAACTTTCAAGCAAAAGACAAGTTTCTTCCTCTAGAATTAGAAATTCCATTCGAATACAAATTTTCACTATAAATAGGCGAAAGTATCAGCCAGAAAGTATCCAGAACGTTTTCAACCATCCAAGGATAAACAAAACCCACAATTCCAAGCAACATGAAATTCATCATTGTCTTCGCTGCTCTCTTCGCCGTCGCCATGGCCGGTGGTAATCCCGATGTCCAAATTGTCAAGTTGGAGAGTGATGTTGGTCCCGAAAGCTTCCAATACACCGCCGAAACTTCTGATGGTACATACGAAACTGCCGCTGGTCATTTGGAAAATGCTGGCAGCGAACATGAAGCTATCAAGGTTACCGGTTCCTACAGCTGGGTTGATGAAAAGACTGGCGAAAAATTCACCGTTGAATATGTTGCCGATGAAAACGGTTACCAACCCAAGGGTGCCCATTTGCCCGTTGCCTAAATAAATTACGAATTGTTTGGAATTTTTATTGAAATAAATAAAGAAAAAGCAATTGAAATATAGAACAAACTAAATGAAAAGTGTGTACTGATTTTTTCTTGTAATGGGAAAATAAAAGTAAAAAATATTTTAACAAAAAAAAATAAAGAAAATACAAATTAATTTGAAAAATCCACGGCTCTATGTTTGGTGGTTCTTGAAAAAAAATATATAAAAAATACATGCCTCTTAACCCTTTATGGCCCAATGTTGCCCACGGGCAACAAAATATTCTAGAGCTTATCTATACTAATAAAAGAGTAAAGTGATTAACTGACTGATTTAACGATACATCAACGCCCAGACGAAACGGCTGAAGCTAGATTTTTGAAATTTTGGGTGAGGGTCACACTTGGTCCAAAGGTGACAGGTTAGGCTGGGTTTTTGGAAATTCGTACTAGAACGGTACAAAAGGTAGTAAATGTGATACCATTTGTATTTGGCGAACCGGTAGAGCTAGAACTCTTATACTCACTGATGGAGTGTAGAATAGATATAGCAAATGGTTTTTTGGACATTCGAACAATAAGTATGTGAAAAGTACTAAACTGTACTAAATTTGGTACAATTTTGTAGCATGTGAATGGGATAGGAATAGGGTATAATAGGGTTGAGATGTAGGGTCTATTTAAGGAGATGGTTTTGAAAGCGTGTACTTATGTGTACGAAAAGTACTATATGGTACTATATTTGGTACAAATTCCAGTTCGAGCTGCAATAGTGGAATTTGAAATTTACATTACCGTCGGAGTGTAGGATTGGGATATGGACGTAGTTTTTGAAATTTGTTACTTATGTATACGAAAAGTACTAAATCGTACTGTAATCGGTACAGTTTAAATTTGGGTGAACCGATAGAGCGAGAAGAGCGTGGGATCGGGGTCAGGATTATGTTTAAGAAATTAATACTTATGGGTACAAAATAGTACTAAATTTGGTACAAATTGAATTTTAGGTGAACCAATAGAGCTCGAATCATGAAATTTGGAGTCAGGATCACTGTTAAGGTGTAAGATTGAGATATGTAAAAGTTTTAGAAATTTGTACTAATGTGTACTAAATTTGTTACAATTTGAATTGTGAGTGAACCGATAGAGTTGGAATCCTAAAAATTTGATTTAGGATCATTGTGGAGGTGTAGGATTGGGGTATGTAGGAAGTTTTGGAAATTGGTACTACTGTGTACTAAATTTGGTACAATTTGAATTGTGGGTGAACCGATAGCGTTGGAATCTTGAAATTTTGATTTAGGAACACTGTTGAGGTGTAGGATTGGGGTATGTAGGTTTGGAAATTCGTACTTCTGTGTACTAAATTTAGTACGATTTCATTTGTGTGTGAATCGATAGAGTTGGAATCTTGAAATTTTGATTTAGGATTACTGTGGAGGTGTAGAATTTGGGTATGTAGGAAAGTTTGGAAATTGGTGCTACTATGTACTAAATTTAGTGCGATTTGATTTGTGGGTGAACCGATAGAGTTGGAATCTTGCAATTTTTATTTAGGAACACTGTGGAGGTGTAGTATTGGGGGTATGTAGGAAGATTTGAAAATTGTGGGTGAACCTATAGGGTTGGAGTCCTGAAACTTGGATTTAGGATAAGTGTGGGGAGTAAGATTGGCGTATATAGAATGTTTTGGAAATTGGTACTACTGGGTATTTGTAAAACAATTTTTGACAAGTTATCAAAGACGTAAGTTTTTTAAAAATATTTTTGGATAAATATCATACGCGTGGATTTCATAAAAAAAAATGTCAATGCTTTTCATATTCTTAAGGTACTAAAATATATTCGATTTATTTCATCATTTAGGGGCTTTTAAGGTGTCAGTTATTAATTGCAGAATCTATTAAAACAGGAAATATTAGAAATTGATTTTCTATTGACATTTAATCAAAGTTCTCCACCCAACAAACAAACACACACACTCACTCACACATACATGCAAAGAATAAAACCCCAAATGAAATCAAAAGTGTGAAAACTGGTTTCATTAAAATAAAAGTTGATTAACCAATATGCCAGCTATACCAGCAATAAGCAATACCAAAGAAAAATTAAACAAAAATTGGCAATACGATCTTCATAAAGAAAAAGAAGAAGAAGATTCAAAAGCAACCGCAACAACAATAAACATGCTTGGATTTATGGTTAACATCGATGTGATAATTTCACGGAACACGTTGAACAAAAAACAATAATTTTATTTTAGCCGGTATTTTTTTCTTCATTTGCAGCTAATCAGGCAAGCCAACCAACCAGCCAGCCAGAGCCACCCCAAAACGGCCAATAAATAAGGCAATGAAGTATCATGCACACACTCACACAAAATATGATTTTTGTGTGGTGGCAAACTGGCTTTTAACAGCAGCAATTGCTGCTGCATCAGTCGCATTGTACCAACATACACACGAACATCTATACATCTGTGGCTACTTGGCAGCGTTTAAAATCTCATCAAACAAGATTATCGTGAAGAAGAGACTAAACAGCATTGGATGACTTTATATGGCTAAGACATGATGAAGAAGCTGGAAACAGAAAAAAGCAAAACAACCGGAGAAGACACATGAAAGAGTGAGAAGCGCACGCGTCAACCTTGAACGAAGTAAAGACTGGAAACAAAAAAAAAACCAACAACAACAACAGCTCATCAATAAACCAGAAAAGTGAATCTTCTTCTTTTGCTGCTGTAGCAACAGAAATTATGACCAAAAGCAGAAATAGCCAGAAATGTCATGGCAGTGCTGCGGGGTGGACGGGGAGAAAAAGCACACCATTTTAACATTCACACAAAAAATAGCATACAAATACTTGTTGTACGCATGCACAACACAAGCAAACGCACTCATTCGCTAACCCACTCACTGTTTGACATCGTCAACTTTGGCTGTCAATGAAAATACAAAAAAAAAACATAAATTTAATGAAGAATACCGGTTGGAGTATTTTATGATGTAACATTTTCTTGCTATAGAACATATTTACAAGCAGGCAACAACAGCAACAACTACAAACCAGAAAATAAGTCGTTACAGCCTAAATGGATTTTGTAGGTTACTGTGGCCGCTTCAATATGAAGGACTATTCCGCAGAGAAATAAATTTATTTATAACCGAAAAAAAACTGGATACAGTTTTGACATTCAAATCAGAACAATGGGTCGACAGTTAATGTCTTCTTTAAGACACACATTTTTAAGAAAGGTTATAATAGGCGTGATTTTTTTTTAAAATTATTTTTTGGATGACTTATCAGAGGCGTGGGGTGGAGTAGGGGATGATATATACCAAGCAACGGCTCTGATTGGCTTTAACATGGCGAAGTCTAGGCTTATCTTGGCCCCTCTTTCGTGGTGCCTCCTGGGGTAGCTATTTTCATCACCCGATGAAATAGTGAGCTAATATGTGCGGCGAGTTCACCCATAAGAACTATAAACAAATTGGTTGAGGCGTCGGGTTAGTTGCCCACACTCGGAAAACCGAATCTACTATGAAAAAGCAAAGAAAAAGAAAACCAAATCTACCTAATGTTGACGACCCCCGCAAACGTATAAAGGACCAAGATCTGCGAATCTGGACTTGGAATGTACGGACGTTGTGCAGAACAGGCGCAGTATTCGCTTTGGCGGATATACTCAAGAAGTACAAAGCCGATATTATTGTCTTACAGAAAATGCGATGGTGCGACTGGCGTAAGTAAATCAGATTATTACGCCCTGTATTATAGTTGCCATGAAACGAGACGTGAATTTGGCTGCGAATTTAAGGTTAACAAGGGAATAAAAGACATCGTCTCCAGATTCACTCCAGTAGATGAGCGAATTGCTATAATCCGTATAAAAGCGAAGTTCTTCTACGTCAGTCTTTTTTGCGCCCATGCTCCGACTGAAGACAAAGATGAACAGACCAAAGACATTTTTACGAGCGCCTAGAAACTGCATATGCCCTGGCCATGAAATTAAAATTCTGCTAGAAGATTTTAATGCAAAAATCGGAAGGGAAAATATTTTTGGTCCCACCGTCGGAAAATTCAGCCTCCATGAAGAAACATCCGACAACGGCATGAGGTTGATTGACTTCGCGGTAGCAAAAAACATGCAGCACAAGATTCAAGAATCTCGATATACACAAGGCCACCTGGATTTCTCCTGATCGAACAACGAGAAATCAAATCGCCCATGTTGTGATAGACGGAAGCCATTCGTCCAGTGTTTTAGACGTTCAATCGATACAGGGAGCGAATATCGATTCGGACCATTAGCTTGTGGCAGCCAAGGTTCGCACCCGTCTTAATGTAGCAGCAAAGGTGCGGAAACTCGACGTCGATAAGCTGCAAACACAACAAGTGGCAGAGGCCGGCTCCGATCAAATTACCCAACTGCTAGACGAAAGCACTTCTTGTCCCGATATTAGTATAGAAGCACAATGGCAAAGAATTGCCCACTCCCTACAAACTGCAGGCAAATCAAAACTTAGGTATCAAAAACCAGCATCAAGAAACCCATGAAAAACGCAGCGTATAGGGCAACCCTGCAGACAGTAGCAACACGTAATGCGATGGAGAATTATCGGGACAAAAGGAGAAACGTATTTTCAATAAAAGAAGAAAGAACAAGAAAAACGTGAGCGTGAGCAAATCGAGATGTACAGGAGTCAGAATAAAGTCCGAAAATTCTACCAACGGGTAAAACACCAAACCGAAGGCTTTGGTGAAGGCACATCCTCCTGTAGAGATGAAGATAGAAACCTGGTGACTGATACAGACAGCGTGCTGAGGATCTGGAAGGAGAATTTTGAAAAATTGCTGGTATCAAATAGTAGCAGTGAGGTGGATATCCCAGAACCAATAAGAGATGACGGTATAGAGTGTATACCACCTAGCCAAGATGAGGTCAGAATAGCAATCAATCGGCTAATGAATAATAAAGCAGCAGGTGCCGATGGGTTTCAAGACGAATTATTCAAGACTGGTGATCAAATGCTGGTAAGGAACATGAACCAGCTGATTAATAGAATTTGGCTAGAGGAATGCATGCCCAATAATTGGAACCTCAGCATCCAGTGTCCCGTGCACAGAAAAGGAGACAAGACGATATGTGCCAACTATAGAGTGTGCTGTGTAAACGACTGAAGCCAATGGTCAATGACATTATTGGACCATACCAATGCGGCTTCAGACCTGGCAAATCCACCATTGGCCAGATTTTCACTCTGCGCCAAATCCTGGAAAAACCCCACGAAAAACACATCGACACATTCCACCTATTCGTCGACTATAAAGCCGCATTCGACAGCCCTATCCGTTCATAGGTGTTTAAAGCCATGTCTGCGTTTGACATTCCTGCAAAATTTATTCAACTATGCGGGATAACTTTAAGTGGCACAAGATCAGCAGTTAAAGTCGTAAAGGACCTCTCGAAGCCCATTAATACCGAATGAGGAGTCAGACAAGGTGACCGTTTGTCGTGTGACCTTTTTAGCATCCTGCTGGAAAAGGTCATACGAGAGGCAAAGGTGAACAGAAATGGCACTCTGGACACCAAACAACACATGTTATTCGCCTACGCCAATGACATCGACATAATGGGACGAACATTGAGAGCGGTAACAGCCACCTTTGAACAAATTGAGAAGGAATCTGCCAAAGTGGATATAGCAGTAAACGGCAAGAAGACCAAGCTGATGGTATCAACGTGCAAGAAGTCCAGTAGACTCGGACCAACTGTGGAACTTGAGAACACACAGCTTCGAGGTAGTCAAAGATTTTATATACCTTGGTACCGCCATAAATAAAACGAATGACATCAGTTTTATAATTCGGAGAAGGATAGTGGCGGCCAACAGATGCTACTATGGTCTGAGCAAGCAACTCAAAAGCAAAGACGCTGATACTACCCGTGCTATTATATGGATCTGAAGCATGGGTACTTACGCAAGCAGATGAGGCAGCTCTTGGAGTGTTTGAGAGAAAAATTCTCCGAAATATCTATGGGCCGATCTGCGTTGACGCTGAATATCGTCGTCGAATGAACCATGAGCTGTACCAGCTATTCTCGGACATCGGCATTATTAGACGTATTGAGCTGCAGCGACTACGTTGGCTAGGTCATGTTGTGATAATGGATGAAGATGCTCCAGCCCAAAAAACATATAAAAGCGAACCAGCTGATGGTTCACGCAGAAGGTGAAGGCCACGCATAAGATGGAGAGATCAAGTGGAAGACAACATTGCCGAATATGGTCTTTCAAATTGGAAAAACTGCGCGAAAGACCGACGCGCATGGAAATTTTTTTTAAGTTCGGCTTGTGGAACGAAAGTTTTGTCACAAGCCAGCTAAGTAAGTAAGGGTATTTTAAAAGTATTTTGAGGGCCCTATCACAGGCGCAGACATTAAAAAATGTTTTGAGGAACTTGTAGACCTCTACAAGTTTTATCGTAGGTGTGAATATTTTTCAAATTTTATCTTGGGCGTGAATTTTGACAATTTTTTTATTCACTCTTACAAAGGCCACTGAAAAGTATTGTATATATTTTTTTAAATCCAACCCATACTAGGGTTGTTAAACACCATTTTTGATAACTTTTGAGGTGATTTTGAAAAATAAAATAATAATCCAAATTATTTTTTCTTTTTTAAAAAGTAAAAAAATTAAAACTTCTCACTGGCATACAAACACATTTAACTAATGACGAATTTGAACTTTGGCAATAATTGCAGATTTGAATGCTATGCGTGAATATTTGCCAAAAACCCAAACAGCTATAAGCAGCACTAACCGATAATATCCGTGGTGCACATGCGCACTACGATTAGCCAAGCGCTCAGCCAACAAGCCGGGCAATCACCAGACTTGAACATCATTTAGGAGTGTTTGCAGTGATTACACAAAATTCACAAATATCGTTTGTATGTCGTCGATTTGTGCACATCATCACCAATCACCAATTGTAAGGATGAATCGATCAATCAATCAATGGCTATTTAGTGTTTGGCAATTTAGTAACAATTGTTTGTTTTTGTTTTTGGATTTTTTTTAGTTTTTGAGGAAAACAAAAAATCATATTTCAAATCAATAATCACCATTTGCATAGTCAAATACATTGCTGGGTTGTGATTGTATTAAATATTTTATATACAAATAAATGTAAATATCATTTACAGAAGTGTATATGTAGGAGAGTGTGTGTGTGCTTACAATTAGGCCAACAGTTAACAATGTTGCAGAAAATTAATATTTGTATATTTATATTTTGAATAAAACAAATTAATACTCATGCACCGATAGCCATAGCATATTTGTAATGAGACTGTAAACAAAGCCAATGAGCGGAGCAGTATAGTCGGACGGGGACGACCATACGATACCCTACACAACTACCACGGAAATCTAACTTTCTGCATTTCGTGATAGTTGCACACTCTTGCCTGTTAGAGGTCAACAACACCTCTTCCTTACACTGACATATTTTCCGATTATTTCTAATATTCACTACAGTCCTTCTAATTAATTGTCCACATTCCATTCACGGTGGGTTGTGTTTTGATGTTCGGCTTATAATTGTGGGCTATAGATCGACTAGTAAATACACAAAAAATTAAGTTTTCGGTCCACTTCATCCCAAATTATTATCTGATCATTACCGAAAATTCTAGGTGTTGTTCTGGACCATAACTGGAACCTTATGGAACATTTCACATCGATCAGAGCTATTTTACCGCATTCCAGTGTGGTAATGGGTTACTAAATAATATCTGAATACTTAAGCACCTGTTAATATTTAAGTGTAACTCCCACATCCGAATACATACGACAATAAAATTGGATATACTATCAGCTTCTCTGGTCTATGTCCTTCAGGGGCAAATACATACACCATAGAATACACATTTTCTAATTATTCACACAAACGTCGGGGTCCATTTGACCCGCTAATTATTGACCAATCTTTATCAAAACAAGCATGCTTATTCCTTAGCCCGATCCCGGTTTCCATGCAAAATTTCGGGCCATAATTGAGGCCTCCGAAGCGACTGGACAAAAATTAAGTATTTGGTCCATTTCATCCCCTAAATATTAAGCAATGGGTTCATTGGCGAGAACCCATCCTACATGCAAAATTTCGTGAAGATTGGCTCATAACTGTGGCCTATATCGTGTTTACAAATTATAATGGACAGATGGACGGACGGACGGACACACATGTCTAGATCGAATCACCTAGTCGAGATATGACGATCGGTATACTTGAAGGTGGGTCTAAGACCAATATTTCGCGGCGTTACAAATTTTTGGGCTGCACAAAGCTATAATACCCTGACAACATAGATGTGTAGGGTATAAAAATCAAGCGCCCGTAGATTATTTAAAGATTTTTAATAAGCAAAACAAAGATTGGATTGGAATCTGGATTATCTATATCATATTTATTTATGATCCTATTGTTTATTTTTAAACCCCACCAATCGTGGAAAAATCAAGGTCTCAGAAAAGCCTTGACTTTTTGAAGATTTTTTTTCATTAAAAATAATGAATATAATGTCGATTAACTCTTGGATTTCTTTAAGAATCTTTTTTCAACGATCCAGTACCTGTGTTTTTTTTTTCAAAAATATTACTTAAAGACACGAATAAGTGTGTTTAAAAATTTTTTCAGAATTTCCCTGACTAGCGAATAGTTTTTTTTAATCTAAACAAGCGTTCTTTTTTATAAGATTATATTTTCACGGACCCAAACAAACATGGGATTTTAAACAATATTTTTTGAAGTAAATGAACAAAGTTGTTTTTTTTAACCAAACAAGAAGCTACAAACACTATGTATTTAAGCAAACAACAGCAAGAAATAGCGATTGAGAAGAACCTCATCAATTTAAAACGTAGCATACTTTTAGGATTAAATCTTTTTGTGTGTGTTTATTTCCTCTTAAAAATGTTTAATTTTATTGAATTTGTTTTATTTGCTGTTAGTGATGTAAAAACGCCTTTTATTCAAAATATTTATAAATAGTTTGAATTTTTTAATTGACAAACAAATCTCTTTATATGTTTCAATAGTATTTTTAATATTTTATGATTTATTGCTGTTATCATAAACCCAGTAGAAAATACTCTCTTGTCTGACAATTTCGTTAACGAATCGTTGACGAAATTTATGGAATTGTCATCCATGACTAAAAACATGATATGTCGTCGAAAATGCCGTTCTTCTCGAAATATGAAAACAAAACAAAAATAGTATGAATCGAGTGTACTACAAAATATTGACAGAAACAAATAGAAAATTCTTTCTGAAAATATATATAAGAAATTTGAGATAAAGAAGACGTGCTATTTTGGTTAAAATAGGTAAGGTAGGTAAAGAATATATACATATTTGTATCATTATTTAAATGTATTGTTTTACTTTTAGGATGGGACAAATAAATGGCAATTGCTGAAATATTGTAAGTAACATCTGAAAGATGTTTCATATTCAAATGCATTTTAATTTTGTTGTTTTTTTACAGAAGCTGTTAAAATGGAGATAATCATTACGCCAACTTCTCAGGCAATGTGCTTATTTATATTACATGATATTATGTAAATATGGGGCATGTTTTTGTAATATAATAAATTTCATGCTATAAAAAATATACATGAAAAATATGTATATATGGACACTTCCGCAGTCACTTACACGACTTTCAGAGCCAAAATCAAATTTTAAATGTGAAATAAATCGAAAACAATTACATTTTTCACATTTCTTCCTTAATACTTTTTTCTAGAACTTTAGGAGTACCATCAGTGATCAGTGTTGCCAATTTAGCACTTTTAGTGCTAGATTTAGCACTTTTTGAACTCGTTTAGCACCATAAAAATTGATCTAGCACCTAGCTTTTTTTAGCATTTTTTTAATTTCTTATGAATTTTTTTTTACAAAATTTTGGTTTCAATCCAAAAAATCCCGTTTTTATACCCTTCACCACACTGTGGTACAGGGTATTATGTCTTTGTGCATATGTGTGTAACAGGCAAAAATAATCGAGATAGACCCATGGTTCCTTTTGAGAATATGCATAGAATCACTTTCTGAGTCGATTTATGCATGTCCGTCTGTCCGTCCGTCCCTCTGTCCGTCCATGTATTTTTGTGAACAAAGGGATGAAATTTGGCACACATTACTTATTTGGCCCAAGGACGAACCCTATTGAAATTGGAGAAAATCGATTCAGATTTAGATATAGCTCCCATATATAGTTTTGTCCGATTTAATGTAAATGGGATACCAAAGTCCCTATATATCTTTCGATTTGCACGAAATTTGGTAAAGCCTACTGAATTAGGTCTAGAATGATGTGTGCTAAGTTTCGTGAAAATCGGTTCAGATTTAGATATAGCTCCCATATATAGTTTCGCCCGATTTTAGGTAAATGGTGCACAAAAATAGCTGAAAATCATTTGATTTGCTCAAATTTTGACATAACGTATTGAATTAAGTCTAGAATGATGTGTGCTAAGTTTCCTAAAAATCGGTCCAGATTTAGATATAGCTCCCATTTATAGTTTCGGCCGATTTAAAATAAATTGGGTACCAAAATCCCTATATATCTTTCGATTAGCACGAAATTTGGTATAGCCTACTGAATTAGGTCTAGAATGATGTGTGCTAAGTTTCGTGAAAATCGGTTCAAATTTAGATATAGCTCCCATATATAGTTTCGTCCGTAAATGGTAAATGGTGCACCAAAGTCCCTGAAAATCATTTGATTTGCACGAATTTTGGCATAGCGTATTAAATTAAGTCTAGAATTACGTGTGCTAAGTTTCGTGAAAATCGGTTCAGATTTAGATATAGCTTCCATACATAGTTTCGTTCGATTTTAAGTGCACCAAAATCTCTGAAAATCATTCGATTTGCCCGAATTTTGGCATAGCGTATTGAATTAAGTCTAGAATGATGTGTACATCTCCTAAAGATTCACAGCTAGGCCGATCGACACAGCGTACTGAAATGAATATAAATTAATCTCTGACAAGTTTGCTTCAAATCGGTTCATATATATATATATATATATATCGTAGCTTCCATATATAATTTCGACCTATGTTAATTGTACACCAAATATCAATAGGTGTCTGATTGAGATTAAATTTTAAACAGTGCAGCATGTATGCTTTCAGTGTGTCATGTATGCTTTAAATCGATTTACACAAATCTGTCCCACTGTGCACAAACGACTCTAAACTTGCCCAAATGAAATGAAATTTAGCATAGTTTCCAGAAAGATATAAAAATCACATATTTAAGTTCGTTCAATTTCATGTCAAAATTCCTTCAAAAAGGTGGTCTCTTCGGATACATCTGTAGAATATACCCAAAGTGGTGAAGGGTATGGTATAGTCGGCCCAGTCCGACCTTACTACTTTCCTTACTGGTTGGATTTCATATTGACGCATTGAATTTTCGCTATGTTTCACGTGATGAATTTGATTTTCCAATGCTATCCAGCATGTGCCATGCATTCCAAATTTCTTAAAAAATGGTCGGTTCATGTGGTGACTATGACATTGTCCGGGATTGTGCCAGAATAAGGACCAAAATAGAAAAATTCCGGCAAACATATTTTTATATTAAAGTCGCTGTTGGGAATGAGATTATAAACCCTTAAAAGTACGCAAATGGGACGAAAATTGATAATAGCCTTCATATTTGTACGCAATGGGAAATTACAGTTATTTACCTTAACCAAATTTGGACATTATTAGTATTTATATTTTAATAGGAAGATTCCAGACCCCATCAAAACAAAAAATAAAAAAAATTAGTCAAAATACCGCTCTCTGGGGGCTACCTCTAAATATGGACCGATATTAATAATTTTTGATTAGGAGATTTTTTACTCAACAAAATTTAAACAATCAAATTAAAAACAATGCAATTGATGAGGGCTATCCTTAAAAGTGGACCAATATTGTTAAGTTCTAGTAAGAAGTATATATCCAATTAGAACACAATATACAGCAATTTAGCAATGTCCCTAAAAGCTTATAAAAACAAATATTGGGGTATGGTGTATCCAAAAAGGGCCGATATATTCCATTTCCAATATCAAATCTCATAGGAGTAGTACCAACGTATGTGCAAAATTCCAAAGCTCTGTCTTCAATATTGCGACCTCAATCGGAATAAATGGGGTTTCTGATTAATATTTCATTATTAAATATTAACAATTTTGTTCTAGAAATTTTTAGCACTTTTTTCTGGCACTTTTTTAAATTTTTTTTCTTCATTTTTCCTCAACAAAGTTTTGGCAACACTGTCAGTGATAAAAAAATTGAGAGCCTCTAGTTTTTAACTTATGAGATAAAAGCCACAAAAGAGCGGTCACTCACGCGACTTCAAATATACATGACTTTAGACATCACAACTAATAATGGGAAAACTCTGCGAATTGTATGAATATCTTGAACTTTTAATATTCTTTACATGAATAAGAGATACCAAGCATTATTATTGCACTTTTAAAATTTGGCATATCCTTTATTTGCGAAGGATTTTTCTCGGTCACTCACGCGACATTTTTGATTTTGCTGTTTTTATTTCTTCAGTGTCTGGATTTATAGTCATTAAATTAGTATTTATGCTACGAACAAGAAGAACAAATGACAAATGTGGTCTTTCTTTGTATTTTTTGCCTTTACTTTACGAATTTAAGCACAATTAAAGAAACAAAGTCTTCGACTCTGGTTTATCTTTTTGCGGAAGTGCCCATATACATTTTTATTTGAATTTTAAATGGAGTATGTGAGTATGATTGACGACAATATTGGTGACAATAGGTGACAATACAGTCATCAACTAATGTATAAACGACAGGAAGTAAATCTGTCGTTAACGAAAAGTAGGGAGATTAGTCGCCGAATTTGTCGTCAAAGACGACTTCGCTTACCCTGTCGCCCAAGTTGTCGTGCATAAATACTGCGACACTTGTGTGAAAATTTCGTCAACGATTTCACATTGTTATCTGCAAAGTGTCATCAAGAAGATGCCATTGTCGTACACGATATATGACTTTTCCATCTCTATCCGTTCAGCCAAATTTAAATTTGAACAAATTTAGTACAATTTAGTACATATAATTGCGACTTTTCAAGATTACCTCAATGTCTCAATCCTACACTTCTGTCAGTAATTTTAATTCAAAATTTTAGGATTGCCGCACAGTCCGTTCTCACAAACCAAAATGTACCATATTTGGTACAATCTAGTGTTTTAGTATCTTTAAGTACGAAATTCCTTAATCCATACCTTAATTCTGTAATTTTAATTCCAAATTTAGGGTTTCCATGTCTATCCTTTCACTCAAATCGAAACCATTTAGTTCTGTTCGTTCTTAACTACCTCAATCATGTTCTCTAATGCCATGTACAGACGAGCGTTGTTCGCTCTCTCATTCGTTGTTCGACCCTTAATTATGAAGTAATTACTTAGTTCCCCATACAAAATTTTCTGAGCGAACACCGACTTTTGTACGTTGTTCAATTCGAATCACTCTCTGAATCACCAAGAATTTTGTCCCATCTCTAACAATTGAGAGAATTAATCGAAAATAAATTAATTTTGACAACATGAAAACATTTTTAAAATTTTCAAACTTTTTCAGTAAAATTGAAAATTATGAATGAAAAGTAACAAAAATTCTAGTTTTTATATATGCAGAAGGATGTAAATTTTGTTGTCTACATAATGCAACATGCTTTTCTTTCCCCTTGGTTCTAATTAGCGTACAAAACGAGAAAAAAAAGTGGGGAAACCCAAACAAAAATTCTCCAACTTTTTAAATGTGACATTTGAGTTGAGAAAATATAAAAATGTATTGAAAACAACAATATTTTCAGAAAAAATTGAAAACATGAATTAAAAGTAAAGATATAGGGGTTGATATTATAGTCAGGAGAAAGAGAATTATTTTTTCTATTTAGATCAATATGTGATTCACGCAAATATGTAACAATTTTGGGGTAAAACAAGAAACAAAATGTTTGAAATAATAAAACTCTCATGACATGAATTAAGAATAGTGTTGTATGAACGGGTTAATTCATGTACGTAATTCTGAGAGCGAACTACGTTGTTCGAATGCCCGTCAGAACATGGCATAAGAGTAAACTTAATTGAAATTTCAGTTTTCCATTTCTATCCGGTTTCCATTTCTATTAAATCGAAATTGTACCAAGTTTAGTACCTTTTGGTACACATACATTCCAACAGTATTTGTAAACCCAAATTGCAGAATTCCAGCCCCATCTGTTCACACAAAACCAAATGATAAAATATTTAGTACCATTTAGTACGTTTTGTTCCCATAAGTACGAATTTCCTAAACCAAATCAATCCTACACTCCAACAGTAATTTTAATTCCAAAATTCTATCTAGTAAATTTAATTCCAGCCTATCCGTTTGCACAAAATCAAGTTGTACCAAATATAGTACCATTTAGCACACATAAGTACTTTACTTTCATATCTCAATTCTACACTTCGACAATAACTATTATCCAAATTTTAGGTTTCCGGATCTCTCCGTTCACTCAAACCCAAATTGTACCAAATCTAGTTCCATTTAGTACTATTCGTACACATAAATATGAATTCCCGAAGCTGTCTTTATAGTACAATCCGCAACAGTAATTTTAATTCCATATTTCAGTTTTTCACTTCTACCCGTTCACCCAAAATCCAAAATGTACTAAATTTAGTAACATTTAGTACTTTCGTACGCATAAGTACGAATTTCCTAAACTCATCAATCCTACAATCCAACTTTCATTTTAATTCCCAATTTCAAGACTCCAGCTCTATTTGTTCACCTAAATCCAACATGAACCAAATTTTGTACTTTTAGTCCTCTACTCCAAAACAAATCCTAATTCCTGTTTTCAGGACTCCATCCATCTCTATACTCTCAAATAAATGCAAATAGTATCAAATTTAGTACTTATCATACACATAAGTACTCAAAATTTCATACTTCAAGCTTCAGCCGTTTCGTCTGGGCGATGATCTCACAGTCACTCACTTATCACTAAGCTCATTTATATATTAAGGTTATATACGGCATTCTCGAATTAATTTATTACCGAGCAATGACCCTTAAACCGGGGTCAATGACCTTTAATCCGGATTAAGACTTAATCCCCTTAATGACCCTTAATCCTGAGTCAATGACCTTTAATCCGGGGTTAATAACCATTAATCCCCTCAGTAACCCTTAATCCGGATTAAGCCTTTATCCCCCTCAATGACCTTTAATCCCCCCTCAATGACCTTTAATCAATGACTCTTAATCCGGGATCAATTACCCTTAATCCGGATTAAGCCTTAATCCCCTCAGTCACCCTTAATCCGGGGTCAATGACTTTTAATCCGGGGTCAATGGCCCTTAATCCCCTCAGTGACCCTTAATCCCCTCAATGACCCTTAATCCCCTCAGTGACCCTTAATCCGGGTTAAAGACCTTTAATCCGGATTAAGCCTTAATCCCCTCAGTGACCCTTAATCCGGGGTCAATGACTTTTAATCCGGATTAAGCCTTAATCCCCTCAGTGACCCTTATTCCGGGGTCAATGACCTTTAATCCGGGGTCAATGACCCTTAATCCCCTTAGTGACCCTTAATCCGGATTAAGCCTTAGTCCCCTCAATGACCTTAATCCGGGGGTAATGACCTTTAATCCGGGGTCAATGACCCCTAATCCGGATTAAGGGGATTAAGGTCATTGACCCCGGATTAAGGGTCACTGAGGGGATTAAGGATTAAAGGTCATTGACCCCGGATTAAGGGTCACTGAGGGGATTAAAGCTTAATCCGGATTAAAAGTCATTGAACCCGGATTAAGGGTCACTGAGGGGATTAAGGGACATTAAGGGGATTAAGGGTCACTGAGGGGATTAAGGTCATTGACCCCGGATTAAGGTCATTGAGGGGATTATGGCTTAATTCGGATTAGGGGTCACTAAGGGGATTAAGGTTCATTGACCTCGGATTAAAGGTCATTGACCCCGGATTCAGGGTCACTGAGGGGATTAAGGTTTAATCCGGATTAAAGGTCATTGACCCCGGATTAAGGGTCACTGAGGGGATTAAGGGTTATTGAGGTGATTAAGGCTTAATCCGGATTAAGGGTCATTGACCTCGGATTAAGGGTCATTGAGGGGATTAAGGGTCATTGACCCCGGATTAAGGGTCATTGACCCCGGATTAGGGGTCACTGAGGAGATTTAAGTTTAATCCGGATTAAGGGTCATTGACCCCGGATTAAGGTCATTGAGGGGATTAAGGCTTAAGCGGGATTAAGGGTCACTGAGGGGATTAAGGGTTATTAACCCCGGATTAAAGGCCATTGACTCAGAATTAAGGGTCATTGAGGGGATTAAGGCTTCATCCGGATTCAACGTCATAGACCCCGGATTAAGGGTCATTGAGGGGATTAAGGGGCATTGCTTGTTAATAAATTAAATCGAGAATGCCTTATATAACCTTAATATATAAAGGAGCTTAGTGATAAGCGAGTGAGTGACTGTGAGATCATCGTCCAGACGAAACGGCTGAAACTAGAAGCATGAAATTTTGAGTACTTATGTGTATGATAAGTACTAAATTTGGTACTATTTACATTTATTTAATCGTACAGAGATGGAGACCTGAAAATATGAATTAGGATTATCTTGGAGTAGAGAACTAAAAGTGCAAAATTTGATACAAGTTGGATTTAGGTGTACAGACAGAACTGGAGTCTTGAAATTGGGAATTAAAATGACTGTTGAAGTGTAGGATTGATATATTTATTTATATATATATTTATATTTATATATTTAAATATATAAGAATTAAGAATCTGAGTTAAAATAGGTAAGTTTAACTGAATATATAATTATTTGTATCATTTCTTAATTGCTTTCTTTTACTCTTAGGATGGATCAACGAAAAGTAGGGAGTTTTGTCGCCGATGTTGTCGTCAACGACAACTTCGCTTACCTTGTCACCCAAGTTGTCTTGCATGAATACTGCGACACTTGTGTGAAAATTTCGTCAAAGATCTCACATTGTTGTCTGCAAGACACTTTCTACTCGGAATATAAACATTTTTTGGGCCAATATGAAATCATTCCAAACAAAAGACTTAAGGCACAAACTTCATATATGATTATCAGGCGTGTGTGCTTGAAACCCTTGCTTAGTTTTAGGATTACAATATTTGAATAAGCACATTCTCTAAATATTATTAAAATTGTGTAAAATCGTCAAAATATTAACACATTTTTCGTGAAAAAACATTTAAGTTTATATAGGCATTTATTGAAAACAAAACAAATAAATTATTTTTTAGTGTGGAGTTTTCTGAAAATATTTTTATACGCATGCATTTTAAATATATATATATATATAGTGGAGAGGGGGGCACCTTTGAACACTTTTTTCTTTCAAGTCTCATAAAATTTTTTTATGTTATAATTTTTTGTTTCTTTTAAGTTTTAACTAATAGGTACATATGTAACCTTTAAAATGAATATACATATGACATACTTTAAGCTTGATATACATATTTTATTACTGTTTTAATGGAAGAAGTCAAAGTGTTCAAAACTGCCACCCAGGGGGGCCCCTTTGAACAAAGCTTGGTATTTTTGAACGACATGGTTTTTTACAGTGTTTATGTTCAAATATATATGTATTGTATTCATATATATCAGAAATGCATTAATTTATTAAAAAATATATACAAAAATATTCAAAAATTAAAAATTTCTGATCAAAATTTATTAAAACATAAAATGACATAAAAACAAAAATCTATATGGTGAAAAATACAGCTAATTTCGTAATCTTATTAGATTTGAAATTTTTGAGAAATCGAAGCCAAAAGTTAAAAATTCCGTTTTTTACTGGAGTTTACTGGGTATGTTCAATGGTGCCCCACCTGTGGTATTTTACGTAAATTTATAATAACTTTTTTTGTAGTAAATTTATATGAAAGAAAATACATTAGTTATGTTTGAAATGATTGTTGGAAAGCAAAAAAGATTGTTTAACGAAAGAAAATGATCACCGAATTCTTCCTGCGCCCTTACAACCAAAAAATTAAAAGTTTACAATGGCACTGCGAGAACATGGTCACTCATGTAAATTTTGTCGGCAACTGAAAAAGCTAGATAAAATGGTTTACGCAGATAAAGAACAAGATAGGCACATACAAAATGTTGAATTTTGAACCGAGATTTTATGAGCGCTGTTCAAAGGTGCCCCCTCTCCCCTATATATATTTATACATGGTGAAATAAAAAAACTGCTACAAAGGCAAGCGCCATAATTTTTACACTTTTTTTAATTTTATTGAATGAAAGCAAAAATGTCGAAAATAACGTAAAATTTTAGAATAAGTTTATATTTCTTCGAGTTGAACACTTTTGGCGCAAATTATGGCCTTCAAACGGCCAATGAAACCATCACACGCTGCCCGATTGTTGCTCTGCGGTATTTTGGCCCATTTCCGGCGAAGCTCTTGCTTGAGGTGATCGACACTTTGGTATTTTTTTTAGTGCCAACCTTGCTTTCCAAAATACTCCAGACACAATAGTCCAACGGATTGGTATCAGCAGATGTTTGTGGCCATTGTGCGCTGGAAATGAACCGAGGAACCTCATTTTGTAATCATTTGTTGGGTGGCGCGTCCACCATCGCACTCAGGATGGTCCTGTTGGAATGTCCAAGGTCTGCGCCCAAAATGTTTGCGTGTCCAAGGCTTTAGTACACCCTCTAGAATATTTTCGCGATAATATTCAGCATTTATTCTGATGATATTTGATTAATACGAGTGAAGAGCTACCATCGGCTGTTATGGCGGCCCACACCATCACCATGGCCGGCGCTTGAGTTTTGGTGGCCAACCGAAGGATCACATTTTCAGCTGACCTCTTTGGCAAGTAAACACGATCATTTTGTTTGTTTACAAACGACTGGACAACGAATGTTTTCTCATCGAAGAAAACCAAATGCGGCAGTTCACAACCTTCGGCCATGCTCATTAGCTCTTGCCAGTCCATTTTCTTTCTGTTCCATCACGAATAACTTTTTTCGGGAAAATTGTTACCAAAATGCTTTTGTACGCTTGTAAGCAATATAATGGGCTGTCACTGGAAAAATTTGAACAGCTTTCGGACGAATGGCTTAGAAATGACAGAAGTCTGAAGTTAGTTGCAGTTTTTTCATGTCACCCACACATCTCATCTTTCCAAAATTAATGTCAGTAGTTGTCACATATTAAACTCTTTTATACCCTTCACTACACTGTGGTACAGGGTATTATGTATTTGTGCATATGTTCGTAACAGGCAAACGGAAACGAGATAGGCACATGGTTCCTTTTGAGAATATGCATGGAATCATATTCTAAGTCGATTTATGCATGTCCATCCATCCGTCTGACTGTCTGTCCATGTTAAATTGTAAACAAAGTACAGGTCGCATTTATGATTCGAATTGGATGAAATTTGGCAATCGGTTCAGATTTAGATATAGCTCCCATATATATTTTCATCCGATTTAATGTAAATGGTGCATCAAAGTCCGTAAATATCTTTCGATTAGCACGAAACTTCGCACAGCATACTAAATTAAGCCTAGAATGATGTGTGCCAAGTTTCGTGAAAATCGGTTCAGATTTAGATATAGCTCCTATATTTATTTTCGTCCGATTTAAGGTAAATGATGCAACAAAGTCCCTAAATATCATTCGATATGCACGAAATTTGGCATAGCGTACTACATTAAGCCTAGAATGATGTATGCATAGTTTCATGAAAATCGGTTCAGATTTAGATATATATTTTCATCCGATTTATGGTAAATGTTGCACCAAAGTCCCTAAATATCTTTCGATTTTCTCAAAATTTGACACAACGTACAAAATTCAACCCAGAATGATGCTTACCAAGTTGCGTGAAAATCGGTTCAGATTTAGATATAGGTCCCATACATATTTTTGTCCGATTTAAGGTAAATGGTGCACCAAAGACCCTATATATACTCAGATGTGCACGAAATTTGCACCAAAGGCCCTATATATTTTTCTATTTGCATAATATTTGGATTAGCGTACTGAATTGAGTCAAGAATGATGAGTGGTAAGTTTCGGGAAAATCGGTTCAGATTTCGGTATAGCTCCATATATACTCTCCTCCGATTTCATGTATATGGTGCAGCATAGTTCCTATATATCCTTCGATTTGCATGGAATTTGGCATAGCGTACTGAATTGAGTCAGGAATGATGAGTGGTAAGTTTTGGGAAAATCGATTCAGATTTCGATTGAGACTTGAATGGGATTATTGCGTGCAGATGTAGCTATCTTCCATATGTATTTCGCACGAGTGTCTGATTGAGATTAAATTTTTAACAGTGCGACGTACCGAATAGGGTGTATCAAGGCATGAGTATGTTTCTTCGATGGAACATTGACATGCAATTGTAAGGTTACATATGTACAATATACCCAAAGTGGTGAAGGGTATCATATAGTCGTCCCAGTCCGACTTTACTAATTTCCTTACTGGTTTTAATATCATCATTGTACAATACCTCACTGGATACTTCGGAGCATATATGAATGGCCTGGCGATCGTTTCAAAAACATAAATCAATTCACCTTGATATTCGATATAGGCCACCAAAGATGAACAATGGCTTTAATCTACTCTCCATTTGATTTATATGTGTGTGTGTGTTACAAACCATCGCTGATTACCACAAATATACCCTTGACCAGACAATGCTGTAGGGCACACAACTGCAGCGTGATTATGTTGCTGACACACCATTATTCTTCATTTTGACAGTTCACATTCACATAAACAATTAAAACAATGACATAAATTATCTAAAAATTTACTAACCATTGTATATGTTTGTATGTGTATTTGTATGGATGAGTATAACAATAAAAAAATATTAATAAAATATGCACTATGAATGTATTTAAAAACAATTAAACTATCTAACAAAAAAACATCCCCATACCAGGCATAAACTCCTCCCTCTCTCAGCAAGTTTTAACCTGCTAAACTTTTAAGTGCACCTGGAGCTAATTTACGATTTTTCGTTGGCATGCGATGTCTACCGCCAACACCAACAGCAGTGAGATCGGTATTTTTGCCATCCAATTTCGATTGAGGAGTGTCGGGTGTGCCGGCGACCAGGACATTTTCATCTCTCGTGGTGCCATCGTTTAAAACATAGCTGATGGAGGAGGAGAGAAGGAAAAAAATTAAATGTTCTCTTTTTATAAATTACAAAGACTGAACTTACTTGTAACGGTAACCCTGTACCGTGGGTACATATTCAAAATCTTGTATCACATCGTTGCGATATATGACTGGTCCTCTGATATAACGCCCATCTTGACCTTGACCTCTATTATAATAATATGCCGGCTGGCCATAACTCCAACAGGGCAACAAAATCAAAATAACAAACTGGAAAAAATAACTGAAAATATCACTTCAAACTCATTTCAGAGATGGGAATGTTTGACATTGAAACTCACAACATATGGGTACTGCATCGTTTTCTTCAGCTTGATCACCTTGTTTCAAAGTCCTATGGAATATTTTATTTTCGTCTAGGTTTTGTTTTTCAAATAAATCACTTGGAATAAAACTTTACAAACTTGCCTATCCAAATGCTTAGCACATTGTTCGGCTTGATTTAGATTTATTATTTGGGATTTGTCTTTTTATTTTTTGGAATACCGTCTGCTCTTTACGATGTTTATTTTAAAACTACAATAAAAACAACAATCACCACTGATGTTTGTATGTCCGCTCCTAGCCAATAATGTTCGACAATTAATGGATCTTCTTTTTTGGGAATAATACCAGCTGACTGCTGAGCTAGTAAGTTGCAATGCCATAGCATAACCAGCTCTGATGGCCAATCGTTAAGAGAGTTCTCACAACACGCTAACGTGTCGTTGTGCCGAGATAATCAAATGTGGGAGTTGCCATAGAGATTTTTTATTAAAACGAAATGGTCGGAAATTAATTTATAAAATCTGATCGAATTTTAAAAAATTAAAAAAAAAAATTTTTGGTCAAGGACGACACCAATAATTTTCGGTGATGTTGAGATGATATATAGGGGGTGCAATGAACCGCATCAGGCTAATCCCCGTACGAGTGCTCTCTTTGAGAGTAATTTATGTGAATAAGAGCGTAAAAGCCGCTCTTTAACAGAAGGGGTCACATATTTTATACGGTGAAGGGGATCTGACCAAATATTAAGTTGGGGAAAAAGAAATCCATTATTTTTTCGGTATCGATTAAGCAATTTCAGATTTATGTTCGTTGGAAGAGTGACATTTCGCAGAAAAAAATATTTTGCTGTTTTTTGTGAGTTACAGGATGTTAAAAATGGAAGTGAACAAAGAGAAAAAATCGGTACATTTTAAAGTTTTTCTTGACAAAGGAGAAAATGCAAGCCAATCGGCTAAAATTGTGAATGCAGTTTATGGTTCCGATACTGTAACGGTCAATTATGTGCAATTTTGGTTTCGTAGATTCCGCTCAGGAATTTTTGGTGTTAAAGATGTACCTCACTGGTACTTCAGTGTTGGTTGTTTAGGTTATCATATAGTCGGCCTCGTCCGACTATATTACTCAGTGTGGATTTTTAAAATACAACAATTTTAAAAGCGTGGATTGAATGAAACACCAGCAAGGAAAGTAGTAAAGTCGGACCTGGCCGACTATATGACACCCTTCACCACTTAGGGAATATTCTACATATGTATCCTAACAGACATCGCCTTTTCTAAGGAACATTGACATGAAATTGAACGAACTTAAATATGCGATCTTTATCTATAAGTAAACCGACTAACATAAACTCCAACACATGGCATTCTGCAGCCTATTCTAAATTTTGTAAATAGATTTAAAGCAAACTGTACACACTCTATTTGGTATGAATCACTGTTTAAAATGTATCAATCGACACCCATTGATTATTTGGTGTACAGTCAACATGAATAGGTCGAAAATATATATGGAAGCTAAATCTGAACCGATTTAAAGGAAACTTACTAGATATTAATTATACCCTACACAACTATGTTGTCAGGGTATTATAGCTTTGTGCAGCCCCAAAAGTTTGTAACGCCGCGAAATATTGGTCCTAGACCCACCTTTAAGTATACCGATCGTCATATCTCGACTAGCTGAGTCGATCTAGACATGTGTGTCCGTCCGTCTGTCCATTATAATTTGTAAACACTATACAGGCCACAGTTATGGACCAATCTTCACGAAATTTTGCATGTAGGATGGGTTCTGGCTAATGAAGACCCCTATTGTTTTTGGGAAAGATCGGTTAATATTTAGGGGATGAAATGGACCAAATACTAAATTTTTTGTCGGTTTTTCTGGTCGCTCCACAGGCCGCAATAATGGCCCGAACATCGTGAAATTTTGCATGGAGAAGGGGGTCGGGCCAAAGAATAAGCATGCATGTTTTGATAAAGATCGGTCAATATTTAGCGGGTCAAATGGACCCTGACTTTTGTGTGAAAAATTACAAAATTTTTATTCTATAGCATATATATTTACCACTGAAGGACATATACCCGGGAAGTTGATATTATATCCAAGAGGAGTGGTTGACCTTTAAATTAAGACCAATTATATTATTGTATGTGCTCGGATGTGAGAGTTACACCTAAATATTTGCAAGTATCTCCGTATTCGTATATTATTTAGTAACCCATTATCACTCTAGAGAGCGGAACTATATCGCTGATCGCTTTGAAATGTTCCATGAGGTTCCGGGTATGGTCAAGGACAACACCTCTAAATTTCGGTGATGATCAGATAATAATTTTGGAATGAAGTGGACCGAAAACTTAATTTTTTGTGTTATTTTCGAGTCGATCTATAGACCACAAATGAAAGCCGAACATCAAAACACAACCCACGGTGAAGGAAATCTTGACAATAGCTGTACTGAATACTCGTAATATGTCAGTGTGAGGAAGAGGTGCTCTTTACCTCTATCGGGCAAGAGGGTGCAAATATCACGAAATAATGCCCAGGCTCGGAATAAACATCCGCAGAAAATTTGAGTTCCGTGGTAGTTGTGTAGGGTATCGTATGGTCGGCCCCGTCCGACTATTTTTTATTAATTTCTGTACGTTTTGTCAATCGGCCTAGGTATGGGCCTTTAGTGCACCATTTACATAAAATCAAAATTGTGTGCCGATCGGCCAATCTTTGGGTCTTTAGTGCACAATTTGAATTAAATCGGTCGAAAATATATATTGAAGCTATATCTAAATCTGAACCGATTTTCACGGAACTCAGCACGTATCATTCTAGACCTAATTCAGTACCCTATGCCATATTTCGTGCAAATCGAGAGATATATAGGTACTTTGGAGCCCCATTTACCTTAAATCGGACGAAATTATTAATGAAAGCTATATCTAAATCTGAACCGGTTTTCACGAAACTTGGCACATATCATTCTGGACCTAATTAAGTACTCTGTGCTAAATTTCGTGCAAATCGAAAGATATATAGGGACTTTGGTGCACCATTTACCTTAAATCTGACGAAACTATATATGGGAGTTATATCTAAATCTGAACCGATTTTCTCGAAACTTGGCACACATCATTCTGGACCTAATTCAGTACTCTATGCCAAATTTCGTGCAAATCGAAAGATATATTGGGACTTTCGTGCACCATTTACCTTAAATCGGACGAAAATATATATGGGAGCTATATCTAAATCTGAACCGATATTTCCCATTTTCTATAGGGTTCGTCCAAATCGGATCATAAATGCGACCTGTACTTTGTTAAGAAAAAAACATGGTCGGACGGACATGCATAAATCGACTTAAAAAGTGATTCTATGCATATTCTCAAAAGGAACCATGGGTCTATATCGATTATTTTTGCCTGTTACAAACACGGTGAAGTGAGAGTAAATTTAAAAACGCATTGTCTGCAATTTTTTTTTAGTTATGTCTTGCAGCAAAAGAGCGATATGTAAAATATACCCAAAGTGGTGAAGGGTATCATATAGACGACCCAGTCCGACTTCACTGCTTATCTTACTGGTTTTATATTACGAATTAGCTGTAATTTAATACTCCGGGACCTTGGTGGCTACCCAACATCTTCGCAAATTGTTTTCAATATAAGTCCATGTTTCTACATAGTCCCCGTATTTTAATATTTATATTGTTATATTATTATTTATATAATTAATAATTTTTATTTATTTTATTTGCGTGTTTTTTTATTACCCTGCATTTAAAAATATATATAAAAATGTTTTTAATGCTGACTTTGTAATAAAAAAATTATAAGCCTAGTTTTTTCTAATATAGATGTTTAAAGACAAAAATTATTCTCATTATATTTGGTAGAAACTTGCAAATTCATGTGGCAACAACACACTATCGCTTTTGGTCAACAACAGTAGTTGTTGACGAAATACTACATCTGCCACTTTTGTTTTTAATACAAAACAAAAAACAAATATTTTATGCAAAGTTAACAATAAATGAATGGCTATTTCTGACATTAATTTCAAAGACCTTTTGAATTATGTGTGTCTCTCTGTGAGATAACTCAAATCTCATTAAGAAACTCAATACGTCGAAGCCAATGGTTGTTACGTTTTAATGAGTCTATTCGAAACGACTTTTATTTTAATTGTTATGTTTCGTGTCATCGGATTGAAACAAAAATGATTTAAAATCAAATAAAATTAATTGACTTTCGTTATTTCCGTTATCAATAAAATAAAACCAAAAAAAAAATATCCAAACATTTGTTCACTCTTGTTCACTCTTTTTGTTTGGCTGTTAGTACACTGAGAAAAAAATGGGTGTTACATAACAGAAAGAAATCGAAATTGTCTTTACAAAAGTGGGTCTTTGAAAAATGTTAATTAAAAAATCCACGCCTTTTTTTGGGTCCTTGAATTTTTTTAAACTCCACGCCATTTTGGCTCCTTGAAAAAATATTCTTTAAAAAATTCACGCCTTTTCGGGTCCTTGAAAAAATGTCCCTTAAAAAATCCACACCTGTTTGGTAGATTAAAAACATATTAAATTAAATATATTAAAAACCGATTCATCGAAACTTGTCACATGTATTGAGTTCTTGATGCATCATTTACTTAACATCGAGAGAAAATATATATGGTAGCTCTATCCAAATTTGAACTTATTTCAACAACAACTTCCACATGCTAGGTTATATTAACTTCAGTACGTTGTGCAAAATTTTGTGTCAATCGACCTAATGTTGGTCTTCGGTGTAGAATTTATATATAATTTCTAGGTTATACTAACTTCAAAACGTTGTGTCAATGTTGTGTAAAATCGGACGAAAATAAATATGGGAGCTATAGCTAAATCTTTACCGATGTTCAGGAAACTAAACACACATCATTTAAGACCTAATTCAGTACACTATGCCAAATTTCGTGTAAATCGAAAGTTATATAGAGACTTTGGTGTACCATTTATATTAAATCGGACGAAAATATATATGGGAGCTATATCTAAATTTGAACCGATTTCCACGAAACTTAACACACATCATTCTAGACCTAACTCAGAACGCTGTGCCAAATTTCGTGCAAATCGAAAGATATATAGGAACTTTGGTACACCATTTACCCTAAATCGGACGAAAAAATATATGGGAGCTATACCTAAATCTGGACCGATTTTCAGGAAACTCAAAACACATCATTCTAGACCTAATTCAGTACGCTGTGCCAAATTTCGTGCAAATCGAAGGATATATAGGGACCGTTTACATTAAATCGGACGAAAATATATAGGGGAGCTATATCTAAATCTGGTCCGATTTTTCCCAATTTCAATAGGGTTCGTCCTTGGGTCAAATAAATGACCTGTGCCAAATTACATCCAATTCGGATCATAAATGCGACATGGACAGACAGACGGAAAGTGATTCTATGCATATTCTCAAAAGGAACCATGTGTCTATCTAGTTTCATTTTGCCTGTTACAAACATACACACAAAGACATAATACCCTGTACCACAGTGTGGTGAAGGGTATAAATATTTTTGCACACTTGTATCTAAAATTTGTTTAATCCACTCTTCTTTAGAGGGTCAAATGGACCCTGACTTCTGTGTGAAAAATTACAAAATTTATGTTCTATAGCGTATAAATTTACTCCTGAAGGACATAGACCCGAGAAGTTGGTAGTATATCCAAGAGGGGTGGTTGACCTTTAAATTGATACCAATTATATTGTCGTATGTACTTGGATGTCATCCATTACCACACTAGAGGGCGGAAATAAAGCGCTAATCGCTTTAAAATTTTCCATGAGGGTAGGTATGATCCAGAACAACGACTATAATTTTCAGCGATGATCAGATAATTATATTGGGACCGAAAACTTAATTTTCTGTGTGTTTTTTTTTTTTTTTTTTTTTTTCGATCTATAGGCCACAGTTGAAAGCCGAACATCACCACACAACCCATGGTGAAGGGAATCTGGACAAGTAATTATAAAGACTGTATTGAATATTAGTAATGTTCGAAAAATATGTCAGTGTAAGGAAGAGGTGCTGTTGACCTCTAATTGTCCAAGCTCGGAATAAAAATCCGCAGAAAGATAGAATTTCGTGGTAGTTGTGTAGAGTATCGAATGGTCGGTCCCATCCGACTATACTGCTCCGCTCACTGGTTATAAAATCAATTGAGTTAATTGAAAGAAATATTTTTTAATACTATTTAAAAAAAAATACTCTTGTTAAAGTTCTTAAAACATAATCCACACCAGTCCAGATTCTAAATCATTTTTGAATTCAGGTATATATTCGCCAAAATGTTTACTGGGATATGTTTAGCACGTTAACAGTTTAAAGTTCATTTAAAGAGAGCTTTGTTTTAATTTTATATATTTTTTATAATCCTATTATAATAGCGGTAAGCTTTTCAAAATAACATCATAAGTATAAGCTTTTTAGTTAAATAAAAATATTAAGATGTCTCATTAATTTCAATACAAAAAGGCGATTAACGTCAACCAGTCTGTTATGCTATGATATATTATCAGCTATTATATTTTCATTACATAAGTAAATAAATAAAAAAATTACAAATAATAGAAATACACATTTTTAGAAATAATTTTGATATTTTTATGATTAAAATAATTTAAAATAAAATAACAAAAAAATTTCAATTTATTCTAATTAAAAATTTCCCTTTTTTTGTGTTTTGTTAAAGTCCCCATATATTCCAGTTCCCTTGAAATTCCCATAGTTTTTTGGGATAAACCCACTGTCTATTTAGAAAACAATCAACAGGTGTTTATTGTTATTTCCGAAAATATGAAATCTTTATATTTTTTAAAATTCTAATGAATAAGATCATAAAATTCATAAAGAACACAAAACCAGATTTCTCTTCTAATTTATGCAAATCGCTGCTGTCTATTTAAGTGATCTGAGTCATTCTGACGCTGTTGGTTATCAAGTTTCTAGAAAGTGATACACTGGAAAAGACAATAACAAATTTTTGTCATTGTATTACAAAAGAAAGGTTTGCAATTTTTTTTATCTGTAAACAAAACATAAATTAGGTCTTAATAATAAAATTTAATTTACGAAAAAAGAGGGCAGAATAACTATTTGTTTGACCTAGAGACGTGGAGTTTTTAAAACATTATGTTTGCACACGGCTACTATATTTACGAAATCCACACTGAAACCTCAACCTTAAAAAAATGTTTAACCAGTAAGGAAAATAGAAAAGTCGGGCGGGGCCGACTATATGATACCCTTCACCATTTTGGGTATATTCAACAGATGGAATCCTAACAGACGTCGTATTTTTGAAGGACCAATAACATGATCTTAAACATGTTAACATATACTAAATTTTGTTCAGATATAGAGTTGCTTCTTACAATGGAACAAAACTATGTAAATACATTTAAAGCAATAATATCTTGGTGAACCATACATAAAACCGAAAATATATATCGAAACTTGTCACATGCTAGAAATTACACTTATTTTAGTATGTGCCAAATTTGTGATATATAGGGACTTTGGTGCACCATTTTGCGAAAATATGTTCTATATCATAAACCGATTATTAATAACACACATCCAAATATCTGAGCCAAATTTTCAAATCGAAGGATATGTAGGGACTTTGGTGCACAATTTACATAAAATCGGCGAAAATATATAAGGAAGCTATATCAAAATCTGAACCGATTTTCACGAAATTTAACACACATCGTTCTAGACTTAATTCAGTACTCTGTGCCAAATTTCGTGCAAATCGAACGATATATAGGAACTTTGGTACAACATTTACCTTAAATCGGACGAAAATATATATGGGAGCTATATCTAAATCTGAATCGATTTTCACGAAATTCAACACACATCTTTCTAGACATAATTCAGTACGCTGTGCCAAACGAACGATATATAGAGACTTCGGTGCATTATTTACCCAAAATCGGACGAAATGTATGGGAGCTATATATAAATCTGAATCGATTTTTCCCAATTTCAATAGGGCTCGTCCTTGGGCCAAATAAATGAGCTGTGCCAAATTTCATCCAAATCGAAACAAAAATGCGACCTGTACTGTCTTTACAATTTAACATGGACCGACAGACGGGCGGACGGTCAGACAGACAGACGGACGGTCGGACAGACAGACGGTCATGCATAAACCGATTTAAAAAGTGATTTTATGCATATTCTCAAAAGGGACCATGTGTCTATCTCGTTCCCTTTTGCCTGTTACAAACATATGCACAAAGACATAATACCCTGTACCGCAGTGTGGTGGAAGGTATAAATTATAACTCTTTTAGCTCTTAGTATTTTCAAAAAGAAATCCACGCTTATAGCTGGATGTCCTAAACTTACTTTAAAAAAAATCCACGACTATAGGTGAGCCATAGAAAATAATTGCTAGAAATCCAAAGTTACAGGTGGACTTTAAACAAATATGTTTTTAAATATTCACGCTGCTGGTGGGCCTTGAAAAATAAATTATATATATTTATTTATTTTTTTTTTTTTTTTTTTGAAAAATCTCGTTTACAAATCCACGCTTATAATAATTTAAATAAAAATTATTATTGTATGACTTGTTTTTGCAAAATAGTCAGGCTGAATCCCAGTTTGTTGTTTTTATAAAAAACAACTATTTATTAGTGGGAAATGTTACAGCAGGACGTCAATATCCTCATCGTTTATAAATCCTATTGCTTCTATACAAAAAAATAATTTTTAAAAAAATATTATGACCAACGACATTTGAGAATGCCACACAGGTTAACAAGGCATTTTACCTTTCCCACTGTATTGTATGACATCAATTGTTCTAACTGCTACAAAACTTGAAACATAAATTTGAGTTTTGCACAACAAGAAATAACCAAAATATGACGTGATCATCATAAAATGTTATTGAATATTCTACAAGTAGCGGATTTTATAACGGCACAATAACTTGAAAATATAACTGTTACCGAATTGGAGAATAGCATTTAATTGTTCTTCAATACGCTTTCTATTTTTTTCGTGGGTTCTTTCACTTTATACCAGTTTATTATGATTATCACATTTTAAAGCATTTGTTTTGTTCAAATAACACTACACACATATATATATATATATATATATATATGTAAACAAATAAAAAATAATAAAATAAATTAAATATAAATATATATATATATATATATATATATATTTTTGTTAACACAATTCTTAAGGACTATCTTTTATTTTATGGGCCGTCACATAGGGTTGGAATCCGTTCTTGTTGGCCTTGTATTTAACGGTGTATTCATAACCATCGGCCGAGATGAAACTATAACCGCCACGAAATTCTACCGGATCTTCAGTGTTTTTATCCTTGGTATCTTCAATGGCATTTGAGGTTTTGTTGAATTTAATGTCTTCGACACGTTGATAGCCATTGTTGGTTTTGAATCTAAGAAGAATAGGTAATTATTTGAATATTAAGAATATATTTTAGGAAGTCCGAATACTTACCCAAAATGAAATTGACTTTCACCATTTTCATTGGTGGTCACCGCACCATTGCTAACTTGAAACAGGCAACATGTAATGGCCAAGGTAACACAAACTGACAACTGTAATTTATTTATTTTGTAAGTTTCGTAATTATTAAATTAATTATCACTAAATTGAAGTTTTTTTTTCTCAAACTCACTGTTAATGATTTCATTTGTTATGGGAATATTTTGTTTGTTTGTTATGGAATAGCTGCGCTAGAAGTATTCTTGTATTCTGTTCTGTAGCGTGTGCAAAAAACAACTGATTTTAGCAGCAAGAATTTTAAACCGGCCTAGCCGTCCAAAATTAATAACGTCAACGGTGATGATGATGATCATCATCTGCTAATGATTCCCTCAATAATGAAGTTCTTTTTATTTATTTATTTGTTTTTTTTTTTTATTATTGGGTGGAAGCTGTTGTTCTTCTTTTGATATTTTGTTGTATATGTTTTTTATGTTTTCTTAAAGAGTAGATAATGACAATTATTAGACACTATGAAATGCCCTACATTATAAACAATTAAATTTAAATTATGCTTGGTGTGAAAGGTTTTACAATGAATGGAAAAAGGCAAGTAAAAATTCTAGGGGTTTTGGAAAAAAAAATATTTAAAAAATTCACGCCTTTTGTAGGCCACGGGAAATAGATATTTGAAAACTTCACGCCATTTGTAGGCCATGAAAAAAAATATTTAAAAAATCCTCTCTTTTTGTAGATTCTGAAACGAAAAAGATTTTACCCCGTAAGGAAAGTTCCCTTCACCACTTTGGGTACATACAAGAGATGTTAATATCTAAAATATCCTGTAGATAGAACAGACAGACTATTGAGATGGAATCGGGCGAAATTAAATGTGATATCTAGATAGATATTTGAACAAATTTTAAAGAAGCTCCATACACATACCATTCTGAAATCAATGAAAAATTTCTTGTCAAACGGGCAGACTTGGATTCTTTGGTGTACCATTTGTATAAAATCGAGTAAAATTTTGTATGAGATATATATATATGAGAGCTATATAACTGAGTTTTTTGTTATCACTCTAAATTTAATACCTTCTGCCAAATTTCGTGTAAATCGAACAAACATAGGCCCTTCGGTGCAACATTTACATAAAATCGAACGAAAATATATATAAGACCTATATCAAAATCTGAACCGATTTCAACAAACCTTATCACACATCATCTTTTCCTCAATTGCATTTGCTATGCAAAATTTTGCTCAATCAGAAAAATATTGACAAAAAATCGGACGAAACTATATATGGGAGCTATATCTAAATCTGAACCGATTTTAACAAAACTTCGCAGATATCATATATGGGAACTATATCTAAATCTGAACCGATTTTAATAAAACTTCGCAGACATCAGTCTGAATCTAATTCAGTATTCTGTGCAGAATTTTGTCCCAATCGGACAAATATTGGGTGTTTGGTGTATCATTCACAAAAAATCGGACGAAACTATATATGGGAGCTATATCTAAATCTGAACCGATTCCAACAAAATTTCGCATACATACGTATTGGCCTGATTCAGTGCGCTGTACAAAATTTTGTCCCAATCGACAAATATTGGGATTTTGGTGCATCATTTACATAAAATCGGACGAAACTATATATCCAATTTCAATAGGGTTCGTCCTTAGGCCAAATAAGTGAAATGTGCTAAATTCCATCCAAATCGGATCACAAATGCGACCTATACTTTGTTAACAAAAATACATCGACGGACGGACATGCGTAAGTCGACTCTGAAAGTGGTTCTATGCACATTTTCAAAAGGAACCATGGGTCTATCTCGATTGATTTTGCCTGTTACAAACATATGCATATGGTACATAATACCCTGTACCACAGTGTGGTAAAGGGTATAAAAATCCACGCCTGTGTAGTCCATGAAAAAAATTATTAAATAATCCACGCCTATGTAGTCCATGAAAAAAATTATTAAATAATCCACACCTATGTAGTCCGTGGAAAAAATTATTAAATAATCTACGCCTATGTAGTCCATGAAAAAAAATTATTAAATAATCCACGCCTATGTAGTCCATGAAAAAAATTATTAAATAATCCACGCCTATGTAGTCCATGAAAAAAATTATTAAATAATCCACGCCTATGTAGTCCATGAAAAAAATTATTAAATAATCCACGCCTATGTAGTCCATGAAAAAAATTATTAAATAATCCACGCCTATGTAGTCGATGAAAAAATTATTAAATAATCCACGCCTATGGAAAAAAATTATTAAATAATCCACGCCTATGTAGTCCATGAAAAAAATTATTAAATAATCCACGCCTATGTAGTATGAAAAAAATTATTAAATAATCCACGCCTATGTAGTCCATGAAAAAAATTATTAAATAATCCACGCCTATGTAGTCCATGGAAAAAAATATTAAATAATCCACGCCTATGTAGTCCATGGAAAAAATTATTAAATAATCCACGCCTATGTAGTCCATGAAAAAAATTATTAAATAATCCACGCCTATGTAGTCCATGAAAAAAATTATTAAATAATCCACGCCTATGTAGTCCATGAAAAAAATTATTAAATAATCCACGCCTATGTAGTCCATGAAAAAAATTATTAAAAATAATCCACGCCTATGTAGTCCATGAAAAAAATTATTAAATAATCCACGCCTATGTAGTCCATGAAAAAAATTATTAAATAATCCACGCCTATGTAGTCCATGAAAAAAATTATTAAATAATCCACGCCTATGTAGTCCATGAAAAAAATTATTAAATAATCCACGCCTATGTAGTCCATGAAAAAAATTATTAAATAATCCACGCCTCTGTAGTCCATGAAAAAAATTATTAAATAATCCACGCCTATGTAGTCCATGAAAAAAATTATTAAATAATCCACGCCTATGTAGTCCATGAAAAAAATTATTAAATAATCCACGCCTATGTAGTCCATGAAAAAAATTATTAAATAATCCACGCCTATGTAGTCCATGAAAAAAATTATTAAATAATCCACGCCTATGTAGTCCATGAAAAAAATTATTAAATAATCCTATTGTAGGCCCTGGAAACATTATTTAAAAATTCCTGAGGATGCATTGGAAGGTACAATACATTTTTCCGGACAATTGTCCACATAGGACCATGATTTAATATAGCCCCCGTAAATATCCTGCTAATTATCGGATTTTTCCACGGAATTTTCGAAATATATTACGGTGTGAGATTTGAAAGAATTTTCAATATCCACTTCATGGTGAAGGGTGTAAAAAGTCCAACCAAACTTAATGACATTTTTGCTTTTTTAAATATATTTTGTAGCGCGTCTTAGGCAATTCGTGTAGTTTAAACTAAGTTTTGAAACTCGAAACCAAGAAAAAAAATATCCACTTGCGTGACTCAAATTTATGACGTCAGACATAATTATGGCACTTCAGACACATAATTATTATTAAAAAAATAATTCATTCGATGACTAATGAAAAGAAAAATATATATCGTTGAGAAATTTGATTAAAATAATAATATTTTGAACTGGAACAACTTGTAATACATAACCATTTTTTTCATCTGTGTATATATATTTACTAGGTATTTCAAAAGAGTATTAATTTCAAATACGTTTTTAATTTACGAATTTGTTATTGGTAATTGCGCATCATCAAACATTGTATCGAAAACCTAATTTTAAACATTTTTTTAAATACGTATTTATTATATAATTCCTTTCAATTATTAAATAATAAACCTGTTTTGAGAAAAATATTTCTTCTAAATAAATAATATTTTTCAGGGTCAATAAAAAGTGTGGATATATTAAAGAATATGTTTTCAGGTCTATCGAAGGCATGGATCTATTAAATAATATTTTTTCAAGGTCCATAACAGGCGTGATTTTTTTAAATAATAATTTTTCAAGGTCCCTCAAAGGCCCACGCCTTTTATCAAAGAATATTTTTTTCAAGATCCGTCTATTTGGTAAAGGATTTGTTTACGGTTCATCAAATGTGTTTATTTGATAAAGGTTTTTTTCAGTGTCCATCAAAGGCGTGGATTTTTAAAGGATTTTTCAGGGTCAGGAAATTAGTTTTGGCCCATAACTGAAGTGGATTTATTGAATAATTGTTTTGTTATTTTTTATTTCATCATTTATTGTATAATTTCTCTATAATATAAAATGATTGATAACATAATTTGAGAAAAAAGAAGAAAGTAAGTGCTCCAGAAAGCCGGGTTCATATTATTAGCTTGTCAATCACATCCTTAAAAGCCTATTGAGTCCAATATCACATTTCATTTAATAAACATAACCTCCATTACCGCCTCCACCACCTCCATTACCACCACCACCTCCTCCTCCACCACCACTACCATCATCCGGATGTCCACCTCCAGCGGCAATTTTATCCAAAGCCTCTTGGATTTCCGGAGGTATTGGAGGTGGTGTTGGCAAATGGTCACCCTGTGGTTGGAAACCATTCTCATCGGCAATATAGGTCACCACAAAGGATTCCCCTTCGGGGCTGGTAAATGAAAAGGAACCCTCCGCCACCTGGGCTTCATTGTCGCTATCACCGGCATTTTTCAAATAACCCATTTCGTCAACATTAATGCCATTGCCGGTTTCATATTCGTACTGGAGAAAAAGAAGAAAATGTATTAAAAGAAGAAAATTATATTAAGACTGTACTTACCATATACGATCCATCGGTATTAACCTGAGATTCGAATTTGATTATTGGTATAACAGGACCTCCTCCACCGCCTCCTCCGCCACCACCAGCTCCACCACCTCCTCCGCCGCCAGGTCCACCGCCGCCACCACCGGCAGGAGGTAAATAAGTATTACCACCCCCACCTCCTCCGCCGCCGCCGCCGCCGCCATTACCCCCACCAGGAGGTAAATATGTGGAAGGTGGAGGTTTACCACCACCTCCTCCGCCACCGCCATTACGGTTTGGTGGCAAATACGATGAACTTGGTCCTTTACCACCTCCTCCACCCCCACCCGGCTTGGGTAGTTGTTTAGCCGGTGGCTTCATTTTTGGATAGCCCGCTGGTACAGCATTGCTCCATGCCACGCCAATGACAATAAGGAAAATCTGAAAGAAAAATTCACAATTATATTTTGAAAATTCTTACGGAAATCCGCAACTTCGGCTTACCAACTTCATATGGAAACTTGGACACTTCAAACAAAACTAGATGCCCCTGCAGCCAGTCGTAGGCTCTTTATAAACCAAAAATAATAAATTTTCTAGATCGACTGCCAAAAACATTGGCAATTAGATCACGATAGCATCCCGTGAACTCACGTATTTTTGAGTTCAAAATCAATTTTGTTTATTTTGTTTCAAGCACTGTCCAATTGCAGATGCCAATGTTACAAATTTATTGAGGAGGAAAACAGTGGTTTGAAAGGATTTCTGGGTGGGACATACACATTTTTTTCCCGGACAAAAACCAATGTGGATTAAAAAAAAACATTCAAGGCCCAAAAGAAGAGAGGATTTTTAAAGAATATTTTTTAAGGCCTAAAAAAAAAGAGTGTGGTTTTCAAATATTGAAAGAACATTTTAAAAAACAAAATTTTTTTAGAAATATTTTTTTCAAGTCCCAAAAGAAGCCTTGATTTTTAACGAATATTTTTGAAATGAAATGTGAATTTTAAAAAGAATATTTTTTAAGATGCAAAAGAACCGTGTATCTGTTATAGAATATATTTTGTACAAAGAAATTTTTTAAAGACTATTTATTTTTAATTTCTCAAACCACAGTTCTGTTAAAAAAATCTCCAATACATTTTACATCCAAAACGATCTACGCATCCACATCGCACAAATCTAAATCATCTCACCAAGCAGACACACATAAATTAACGCAATAACCACTAGTGTCGAACATGAAGAACAACAACAACAATACGACCCATCAAAAAACATCATGTAAGAAACCTTCATTCATGTTCGACCCCTTTGGAGTTCTTATGCTGTGCGTATTACGTACACGACTATTTTTTTATTACGCACAAGTGAATCCAACGTACAAGAAGCTTTATCCAATCGCCTGAGAATTCGTCAGCTGTTCGACTGGCAAGCAGAACGCAAGTACGAAAATTGTATTCCGTGCTCGTAAGACAAGTTTCTAATGTTGGTATTAGTGCAGGCTCGATGAATTTACATGCATCTCGGCCAGTCGTACACTTGCTGCTAATACCAAATCACCAAACTGCCTACTCCTCCCCCCTCGGCTTTATAACGTTCCTAAATGTGTAGCGAGTACAAAAGCCATGTCAGGTTACTTTTTGGCTAATATTAAAAAAAGAAGAATCCTTCACGGTTAAATAGAAAAACCAAACATACAAACACACACACAGGCAATTTATTGCAATGGCACAGTGGGGTAAATTTGAGAAAATAGACTTTTTTATAAACTATACACTCTTGTTTCAGACCCTGAAAAAATAATCTTTAATATATCCACGACCTTGATGGGCCCTGAAAACAATTATTTAATAAAACCACGCCTTTGATGGACCCTGAAAAAACATTCTTTTATAAAACCACGCCTTTGATGGGGCCTGAAAAAACATTATTTTATAAAACCACGCCTTTGATGGGCCCTGAAAAATATTCCTTAATAAATCCTCGCCTTTGATAAATCCTGAAAAAATATTCCTTAATAAAACCACCCCTTTGATGGGGCCCTGAAAAAAGTATTCCTTACTAAATCCTCGCCTTTGATGGACCCTGAAGAAGTATTATTTAATAAAAACACGCCCTTGATGGGCCCTAAAATATATAAATCCAAGCCTTGAATGGTACCCGAAAAATCATTATTTTATAAATCCACGCCTGTTACGGACCCTGAGAAAATATTCTGTAATAAATCCTGTCCTATATGGACCCTGAGACAAATTCCTTTAATAAAACCACTTTCGTTTGGGTTCTTGAATAAATATTTTTTCACAAAACCACTTTTGTTTGTATATATTCTTAAAAAAATATTTTCTGAAAAATCCACATTTTTTTGTACGACCTTGAAAAAATTTCCCCCACTGTGTAATAATACTCATTTGACATTAGCAGGGCCATGCCGCAGCACTTGCTGGCTGTTTGAGGCAAAAAGTTAATAGCCGAACGTAGTTTGGCACCCTTGTAAAAATTACGCACAGCAACAACAACAACGACACTAACCTCTCTTCCAAGGATAGAATTAGAATGACATCTTTTGTACATTAACACACCATAACGAAGCGTTTGCGTATCGTAGCTTGTAGTTTGTAGCTGGCCCTACCCGGTCGATGATGATGTTGATGATGAAGAGATGGTTGATGTGGCTGATGCGGATGATGTTTTTCCTTGAATGGTGGTGAATTTAGTGGTTATGGTTTGTATCGAGGGGAGGGTTGTTTTCATCGGGCAAGGCCAGTTCATTACATAACAACCTGGAATCCGATGCAGGTGTGGCAGATTTGTGTTGTTGCTGCCGTTTTTCTATTCTTCACTGAATATCTGTTCTCTCCTCGATTGGCATGGTTTTAATTCATTAAATTATTTTGGGGGTTGTTAGAGGTTTGCTGGACCCTTTGCATTGCCATCCTTCCATCATTATGAAATTTCAAATGAACTTGTAGATCGACAGGTTTTTTGTTATTTTAACTGATTTAACCATGGAACAAAAACATTAAAATATCTCTGCCAATCATGGTGATGTAGAAAAGGCTTATCAACAGGGAACATCAGAGGTAGCAGAAGTTTGAGTTAAAAGTAGACAACAATAAAACTAAGCAAAGGGTGTTTTGTTGCCCTTCGCTCACTATCATTAATATTGCTTTGTTGTCCGACGTCATATCATTTGTTGGAATTTATGTAGCGTTAATTGATAAATTAATTAATCTACTTTGCTTTTCAATAGGATTTTCTTTTCTTTCTATTGTTCATTGAATGCAATTCAGCGTTAAAATTGCAAGCCGATAAAAATGGCATTTCATTTAAACTGATAAGAATATTGGCAAATAATATCACTTCATGGGGTGCACCACATACATAATGTATTCCTATATTCGGCGTGGATTTTTATTTCCTACACAACTATGTTGTCAGGGTATTATAGCTATAGACTCACCTTTACGTATACCGATCGTCATAACTCGACTAGTTGAGTCGATCAAGATATGTGTACACAGTTATACACCAATTTTCACGAAATTTTGCATGTAGGATGGATTCTGGCCAATGAAGACCCCTATTGTTTTTGGTAAAGATCGCTTAATATTTAGGGAATAAAATGGACCAAAAACATTAATGGCCGCAATTATTGCCCAAACATCGCGAATTTTTACAAGGAGAAGGGGATCGGGCCAAAGAAAAAGCATGTTTTAATAATGATCGGTCAATATTTAGCGGGTCAAATGACCCTTACTTTTGTGTGAAAAATGACAAAATTTGTATTCTATGGCATATATATTTAGGCCTGAAGGTCTATGTCCTTCAGAGAAGGTTGATTATATATCCAAGAGGAGTGGTTGACCTTCAAATTGAAACCAATTATATTGTCGTATGTACTCGGATGTGGGAGTTACACTTAAAAATTTACAGGTGCTTACGTATTCATATATTATTTAGTAATCCATTACCACACTATAGGGCGGAAATATACCAATGATCGCTTTGAAATTTTCCATGAGGATCCATGTATGGTCAAGGACAACGCCTATAATTTTCAATGACGATCAGATAGTAATGACGATCAGATATAATATGATGAAGTGGACCGTAAACTTAATTTTATGTGTTTTTTTTTCGAGTCGATCTATGGGCCACAATTGAAAGCCGAACATCGCAACACAACCCACGTTGAAGGGAATCTGGACAAGTAATTAGAAACGCTGTACTGAATATTAGTAATATTTGTTGGCCTCTAGGGGGTCAAGAGGGTGTAAATATCGCGAAATATTACCATAACTCAGAATGTAATGCCGCAGAAAGTTAGATTTGTGTAGGGTATCTTATGGTCGGCCCCGTCCGACTATATTGCTATTTAGGGGATGAAATGACCAAATACTTAATTTGTGTCGGTTTTTCTGGTGGCTCCCGAGGCCGCAATTATGGCCCAAACATCTCAAATTTTTACATGGAGAAGGGGATCGCGCCAAAGAATAAGCATGTCCGTATTAATAAAGATCGGTCAATATTTAGCGGATCAAATGGACCCTGACTTTTGTGTGAAAAATGGCAAAATTTGTATTCTAAAGCGTATATATTTACTCCTGAAGGACATAGAGCCGAGAAGTTGATAGAGATGAAGTGGACCGAAAACTTATTGACTTTTGTTTTTATGCCTTTTTAGGGCGAAGAAAAAAACGTATTTTTTGTGTTTTTTTCGGTTCGATCTATAGGCTACAATTATAGGCCGAACATCACAACACAACCCCCAGTGAAGGGAATATGGAAAATAATTAGAAGGGCTGTACTGAATATTGGTAATATTCGGAAAATATGTCAGTGTAAGGAAGAGGTGCTGTTGACCTCTAATCGGGAAAGGGGGTGCAACTATCACGAAATATTACCCAGACTCGGAATAAAAAATCGCAAAAAGATAGAGTTCTGTGGTAGTTGTGTAGGGTATCGTATGGTCCGATACTGCCCCGTCCGACTATACTACTCCGCTCACTGGTTTTCTTCACATTTTGATTTCTTCAAATATATTTTTCCTTGTATATTATTTTTTCAAAATTTTTTTCTTGGATTTGGAATATTTAAATCAGTTCTAACATCTGGAATTATATTGTTCAAAATAGTGTTCCACATCACTTTCTTTCAATAGCCCCTATTTTAGATATCATAAAGATAGGGTTACACTGTTGATTTTGCAACCTTAATGCGGCAGTATTAAAATAATTTTCTTCATTTCAGCAAATTCAAACAAACGTTTTTTTTGCTTGCTGACTCGTATCAATCTATCGCTCATCTAATGCAGTGTGAATGAAAACAACTGACGCCGCAACTAATGTTTCAATAAAACACACACACACAATACAACAACAAAAAAGAATAATCGCATAAACTATAAATTCAATATGCATACAAGTTTAACAACCGCACGAAGAGAGGGGGGACCAACAACCACCACCAACCTTTAGAAACATTAGCATCAGTATTGTCATCACCACCACCACTGCTATCACTGTCACCATTCATAGGACCAAACTGGCAACCTAACAACCTACCAACCAACCAACGAACCAAACCAAAGCCAAGGCAATCACCAACATTTGCACTTGCTAAAATAACACACAGTTACCCGCCCAGAAACCAACAATGGTTGGTCCATTGCCATGCCATGAACGGGCATTTGGAAAATTTGCCACGCACCCATTGCACTCAAATACCGCCCGCATTATCATGGCCATCATCCCGTCCCCTGTCCCCTTGCCATCTTGTTATTTGACGATTAGCAATAATAGAAGCCATGCATTATGGCTTTCATATTCAATGTCAATGTGGCTTTTGATTGTTTTAGATTTAATGGCAAAGTGGTCGTGGGGGAGGAGCGCAGAGGAATTAAACGTAACAATTTACGAAAAATACAAATGGGGGAGGGGTGAACGATTTTCGGCAAAAATATTTAGGATCAAATTGAGATATCCTTAAGTTAAGCCATTAACAATGACTATATGTGTGTGCGTGTGTGTGAGTTAGTGCACTTGTGCTTCTATGGATGATATGATAAATTAGCCTGGTGACACTTGGTTCGACCGACCGACCGACCGAACAACAATTGTCACCAAGGCAGTGAGTAGTATGACATGAGAATGGCAACACATGTTGTAGGCAAATTGTTGTTGTATTGTTTTAATAAAGCAACATTTATTTTTGCGGTAAAATTGTAGTAAAAATCTATGATTTGTGGAGGGGTGATAATTGTTGTTATTGTATTAAATCAATAGATTTCCGACAAATGCGGCAAACGAAAGACTTAAGGCACAAACTCACAGTCCACCTGCTTTGAATAGGGTCAACATGTAAGTAACTACCCAATTGCAATTTTTTTTAAATATTTTTTCAATGCCTACCAAGTAGCGTGGATTTTATAAAAATATTTTTAAATAAATTGTAAGACGTGGATTTTTTTAAAAACATTTTTAGGATTAGCCACTGATCGATTTGAAATGTTTCATGAGGTTCCAGTTATGGTCAAGGACAACGCCTATAATTTTCGGTGATCATCAGATAATAATATTGGGATGAATTGGACTGAAATAGGTTATTTTTGTCTTTTTTCGATCCGATCTATAGGACATAATTAAAAGCCGAACATCACAACACAACCCACTGTGAAGGGAATCTGGAAAAGTAGTTAGATGGGCAGTACTGAATATTAGTAATATTTGTTGACCTCTAGTCGGTCAAGAGGATGCAAATATCGCGAAATATTGCCCAAGCTTAGATCAGAACTACAGAAAGTTAGACTTTTGTGGAAGTTGTAGGGTATAATATGGTCGGCCACGTTCGACTATACTACTCCGCTCAGTGGTTTAAAAAATATTTTTCATTACCTACCATTAAGCGTAAATTTTTTAAAAAAAATTATTTCAAGGTGTGCCAATAAATGTGAATCTAAAACCAGTAAGAAAAGTAGTAAAGTCGGACCGGGCCGACTATATGATACCCTTCACCACTATGGGTATATTAAACGAATGCATCCTAAGAGAAGGGCCATTAACCACCGGTTATACAAATTTTAGCAGGTTTTGTTTCTTATGGTCATATTTTGGGTCCTACTTAAAATCGGGCGAATATATATATATATATGAGAGCTATATATAAATCTTAACCGATTTTCAAGAAATATTTTACACATCATTCTAGACTCGATCCAGTATGCTATGCCAAATTTCGTGCAAATCGAAAGATATATAGGGACTTTGGTATACCATGTACATCATATAAGGCGAAAATCTGAACCGATTTTCAAGAAATTTTACACACATAATTCTAGGCTCAATTCAGTACGCTATGCCAAATTTGATGGAAATCGAAGGATATATAGGGACTTCGGTGAACCATTTACATTAAATCAGTCGAAAATATATATGGGATCTATATCCAAATCTGAACCAATTTTCAGGAACTTTTACACACATCATACTAGACTCAATTCAGTACGCTATGCCAAATTTCGTGCAAATCGGGAAATATATAGGGACTTTGGCATACCATTTACCTAAAATCGGGCAAAACTATAAATGGGAGCTATATCTAAATCTCAGCCGATTTCTACGAAACTTAGTACACGTCATTCTAGACTTAATTCAGTACGCTATGCCGAAATTCGTGCAAATCGAATGATTTTCAGGGACTTTGGTGCATTATTTACCTAAAATCGGGAGAAACTATATATGGGAGCTATATCTTAATCTGAACCGATTTTTCCCAATTTCAATAGGGTTTGTCCTTGGGCCCAATTGGATGAGCTATTATTCTAGAGCCTTCCATAGTTTTGGTTTTTATATAATTCCAAGGACCTCCAAGAAGTGTTATTTTTTGTTTTTCAAATGTTTTCTATGCTGTGGATTTTTTAATATATTTTTTCTATTTTTTAAATATTTTTAAGGTCCAATCTACCAACTCCACATACTCTAGCTTACCAATTAATATTCCAATTTCAAATGATTCACCAAAAGCATTATCCACCAACAAAGCAGGTGAACAGACTCCCACATGCCCTTTGTAATCATCTTCATTTCGTTTTTTTTTTTTTAATTTTAAATAATCAATCCACCATTCAGTGTTATTTTTGCATTTCTATTTCTATTAGGTTCGCCTGCATCCCTCTCTTCCACTTCGGTCGAGTTTATTTAATAAAGTACTTGAACCGGCTGCAAAAATTGTGAACTGGAATAAAAACAAACGTAACCAGCTGTGATTTTCAAAAAACCAGGTCGTCTCGAAAAACATTACCAACTGGATTGTACCAGAGCCCACCAACCAAACGAAACGAAAAATATATCCTGGTTAAAAACAAGCAAACACCATAACATCCACTGATGGAAGCATCCATGCATCCATCCACCCAACCACCACCATCATCATTCGTTTGATGTTTGGGTATGAATGACGATTTGTTCGAACGACGCGTGCCATGTGACCTAAAACACATGTTTTTTGAGATTTGCACACTCATACGCAAACAGCAACAACAACTCAGCAGAAACAATCAGATAAGAATATCACAGTTTAAAGGTCCTGTTGATCCTTTTTGTGTTGTTTCGTGATGACTATTTATTGTTTTGTGTCCATTGAATTGAATGATGTTAAACATATTAATTGTATTATGAAAAAATACTTTTAAAACACTATTTGTTGTAGTTATTTGTGTGTGTGGACGGGGATGAAATGGAGAGACGGGCAGGCGTTGGAGGGCCTTTGGAGGTGTGCATTATTTATTTGTCCGTAATATAAATACTAAAAAATAAATACAAATTTTTTTGATTTGAGGACAAACCAAAGGCGTGGATTTTGAAAAAAATATATATATTTTTTTGAAGACAAATCAAAGGACTTAAAAAAAATATTTTTTTAGGACAAATCAATGGTGTGGATTTTGAAAAAAAAATATTTTTTGAGCTACCAATTTTTTTTCACCAAAATTTATTTTTAAAAACATTTTCCTTTCATTATTCATGTCAATTTCTTTTACAAGGCCCCTTCCTGGCATGGCCCTTCATTGCAACTGCCGAAACAGTTGCGAAAAACCACGACCAACCCTAAACCACAAAATATAGCTAATAATTAAGGCATTAGTCAATTATTATGACAATAGCCGTGTGGTTAGGGGAGGATTTTCCAGCAACGTTTTAATATTTGACAAACCAAAAAGAGGGTTGGAGGGGGGTAAGAAACAGATTTGTTCGGAACACGATCGTTTATATTCAATTAAAAACCTTTTAATGCCCGCACGCAAGCAAACACGCACACACACACGAACAAATACATACGCATTCAGTGAAAAGCCAAAAAGGCTTACAAGGACAATTGAAAAACGCACTCACTTGTAATTCGGATATCCTTGCTACACGGAATGAGGGGTGAGGACGGGAGGTAAACCGAGTCAAGTTGGAAAATTGTACACTTGCTGTTGAGGATGCTGCTGCACTTGTACAACCACCCTGATTTTGTAAGGAATGTTGCTTGTATGCAAACTGAATGTTGGGGTATGCAATGTTTGTTATCCTCACTGCTGCTGCTGCCGAGCTATACAGCCGCGCAAACGCTGGGAATTTTAACACTTGTTGGCACATGTTGTCAGCTTAGATTGTTTTGTTGTGTTTTGACACTGCAAGCCGTAACAAATCGTTTAGCACAAATCGCACAAATGGGTGAAACCCCTAATGTCAGTCAGCCAGCCAGCAGCCAGCAAGGATAAGGGTTTTGCAAAACCCAAACAGAATCTGATTGCGAACACGTGGTGTTGTACGCTAAACGTACTCTTCGCATATAAAAGCCAAAGGACATTTCCAATTGGAGTTCAGAATCAAGTTAGACATCAATCGAACAACATCATCCGACACTGAAGCGACAGCATACGTGAATGTGAAAATAATGCTTCCGGTATTGCCAACCTCACGCAGTATAGTACAACAACAACAGCAGCAGCAAAATCATCATTTAGTGGATAATAGCCGGGCACATAGTCAAAGTCCAACTCCCAGAAGTCCAACTAATAAACGTAACGCCAGTATGATATTCCGCATTGAACATTTATTGCCTCAGGCAGCAGCGGCAACAACAACAGCAACAGTTCCAGTTCCAGGATCGTCATCACCATCGGCGCCAACATCACCGCATTCGGAAAATAATGGCACCTCCTCAGCAGCCTGCAGCTCTCCGAAAAAATCCAAAATTATTCGAGCTGGAGTCCATGTCACCCAATTGATACCCAAGGATACAACATCGATTCTAATTGACAGTCATGCACTTTTGGCTGCCGGCACCACTGAAGTGGCCACCGAGCCACTGGCACGTGCCTATTGTTCGCTATCACCCAAGGGAGACACGCTCATCTTGAATGCATCGATAATGCGTAAAATCAAGCTCTCCGAGGATATTCACAGCTATAATGCCCTCTTTGAATTACAACATGGTCAGGTGCAGTTGCGAGTGGTACGCGATATCCAACGTGATGAGGAGATTGTTGCCTGGTTTGGCGAAGAGCTAACCCTGCTCATGGCCATACCATTCCTGACACCCTTGAATATTCAGGGTAACAATCGGTATATGTGTCATTGGTGCCATTTGACCTTTGAAACGCCAAATCCTTTGAAAATCCATTTGGCATTGGGGTGTGGCCGTCATAACATTGATGTCTTATGGATACGGCTGCACTATGCCCTTAGGGCCAAGCAATATAGCCAACAATTATTTACATTGCCATTGGTTAGCTCCTCTGCACGGAGCTCTCCAATAATGGTCACCACTACCACCACTGCCAGCGGAAATCCAATTACTCTTCAAACCACAAGTTCCAGTACGATGCGTAATGTATCACCCACCTATTCTCCACCTGCAACGCAAACATCATCACCACCCTCACCACCACCAGCACCAAGATTTTCCGCCTTCAAACCAATATCCTTGGCAGCACACACCCACCATCAACACCCAGTCACCTCACTTCCTGTTTCCCTAACCTCAGCGCCACATCTGCACACCTCCACAGCGGCGCACAGTATGTCCTTTTTACCCAGCCTATCATCGGCCAGTTTTCCACCACACATGAGTCTCCTACATCCATCGTCGAGCACAAATCCCCTCAATGCCGCCGCTCAAATTGAGGCAATTGTCAGTAATATGGGTGCCTCGAAACAGGGCCACCTTTGCATCTATTGTGGTAAAATGTATTCCCGCAAATATGGTCTAAAAATTCACATTAGGACCCATACTGGATTCAAGCCCCTAAAATGTAAATATTGTCTGAGGCCATTTGGAGATCCCAGTAATTTAAATAAACACATACGACTACATTTACAATCATCCGGCTCGGGTCACGGCAATGGGGCGGAGGTATATCAATGTACCCTGTGCCATAAGTCCTTTGGTCGGCGTCGTGATCTACAGAAACATGTTGAAAATCGTCATGGCGAGGCAGCATCTGGGGATAATAAAATGGAAAGTTCACACTCCGATTAAGGAGAGAGATCAATACACACCCATGAACATTGCCAAAAAATTACAGGAATCCATAATACCTCATCCATAGGGGCCAATTTTTTCTACAAGAACCATATGTGATATTAGACTTAAGCCTTACATATATATATATCAATCATATAATTATAAGAATATATATAATACATATACAGAAATATATTGAATCAATAAAATTGTACACTTATAAAAATAATAATTTCGGATTTTTATTAAAGTGAATCTTGAAAAATATTTAAAAAATCACACCTAATAATATTAACGGCTATATGTGGATCTTAAGAACAAAGCATATAAAAAAATTGGGCCTTATGTTTTTAATTAAAGGCGAGAGCCTATAGATAGGCTATGCATTTTATTTATAATTTCACGCCTTTTGGTATACTTTGAAAAAGGATTTTAAATACACACGCCTATAGGTATTAAACAAATTATTTAAAAAAATACATTCCTTTATGTAGATCCTGAAATTTATTTAAAAAATCACGTCTATAAATAGAACCTTAAAAATGATTAAAAACAATTACACATATTTTTTGAACATATTTTTAATCAATACTTGGATATAGACCCTGAAAAATATTATAATTTAATCAACGCCTGGATGTAGACTCTGACAAATATTTTTTATTAAATCCACGTCTGGATGTAGATCCAGAAAAATATTGAATTCATGCCTGGATGTAGACTCTGATAAATATTTGTTATAAAATCCACGTCTGGATGTAGACTTTAAAATATGGTTTATTAAAAACACGACTGGATGTAGACCCTGAAACCCCTTTTTATTAAAAACACGCCTGGAGGTAGCCCTGAAAACTATTTTTGAACCAGTAAGGAAAGCAGTAAAGTCGGACTGGGCCGATATATATACCCTTCACCACTTTGGGTGTATTCTACATGTGTATCCTAACAGACGTCGCTTTTTATATCTGAACCGATTTCAGGGAAACTTGCCAGAGACTTATTTATATTACATCTGTGGGCCTAGCTATGGATATTTCTCGAAGCTTAGCAAAATAATTCTAGACTCAATTAAGTACCCTATACCAAAATTCGTACAAATCGAAATATATGGTGCACCAATTACATAAAATTGGACGAAAATATATATAGGAGCTATATCTCAGTCTGAACCGATTTTCACGAAACCTTGCACACATCATTCTAGACTTAATTCAGTGCGCTATGCTAAATTTCGTGCAAATCGAATGATTTTCAGAGACTTTGGTGCACCAATTACCTAAAATCGGATGAAAATATATATGCAAATCGAAAGATATATAGGGACATTGGTACGCCATTTACCTTAAATCGGACGAAGATATATATGGGAGCCAAATTTAAATATGGACCGATTTACACGAAAATTATCACATATCATTCTGGACCTTATTCATTACGCTGTGACAATTTTCGTGCAAATCGAAAAATATATAGGGACTTTGGTACACCATTTACCTTAAATCGGACGAAGATATAGATGGGAGCTATATCTAAATATGGACCGATTTACCCGAAAATTAACACACATCATTCTAGACTTAATTCAGTACGCTATGACAAATTTCATGCAAATCGAACGAGATATAGGGACTTTGGTACACCATTTACCTTAAATCGGACGAAAATAAATATGGGAGCTATATCTAAATCTGAACCGATTTCAATAGGATTCGTCCCTGGGCCAAACAAATGAGCTATGCCAAGTTTCATCTAATTCGGATTATAAATGCGACTTGTACTTTGTTTACAATTTAGCATGGATAGACAGATGGATGGACGGACGGAATGCATAAATCGACTCAGAAAGATATTCTATGCATATTCTCAAAAACATATGCACAAAGACATAATACATTGCACCACAGTGTGGTGAAGTGTATAAAAAATCTACGCCCAGGAATTTATTTTACTATAAAAGAGAATATCCCCAAAAAATTTGAAATAAGAAGTCACAATGTTTTTTTAAATTTTTTCTTTATTTTTTTTTCTCATTTTCTTCTATACTTAAATCTGACACAATTTTGTTTCATTTCATTTTCGATTTTATTTTTCATTGGCTTACTGCTAAACATTACCCATTGATTTTTTTTAATTGCAAAATAGTTTTAGGCTAATTTCAAACACATGCACATACACGTGTATGTATTTGTCAGTGTATATACAATATTAATATGTTTGATTCTTTCATCTATAATTGTTTGCCAATTACCTTTGATACCTTTTGGTTTGTGTCATGTAAAGAGACTGGTCTTTTATATACTCCTTCGTTTGGGTTTATTTTTAATTGTTTATTTAACGGTAAAAAATTATGTGTTTAATGATAAATAGACACCAATATTTATTTGTTTTTTTACATATATATAAGTAATTTTTATTAACTCTAACAAATAATAAAACAACTTGGTTTTAACCACAGAGAAAATATAAAGAAAATATTTCAAGTAGTTCGGTATTTTTTCACTTATACAAAAAGTGGACATACATACAAATGTATATATGTTTATATCTATACATATGTTGATGTACAAATATTTGTTATTTAATGGACAATAATTTTTGTTTTTAAATTCTTATAATTTAAATATTTGTTTTTTATTTTCATTGAAGCACACTTGGGTTTTAATTCGTAAAAATTATAACTTAGTTGTTGTTGGTTTATTTAAATATATTTGTTTTTGTTTTTTTTTTTTTAAGATAGAGAAGTTACAAATATATAGTTATAATTGTATATATGTATAGTGTCAATGGATTTAGGGGCGGAACTCTTTATTTAATTCTTTTTGAATTTTTAAGTTTTACTCATTTAATTTTTAACAATATTTTTTGTTTTTTTGGTATTGAATATTATATTTTTTTTAGATTATTTTATATAATATATATTTTTATATCTACCACAGTGAATATATATAAATATTTTTTTATTTCATGTTGTTGTCTAGTACAATCGTTGTTGTTCCCAATAAGGTAAATTTTCTCAATTTTTTGGTTTTCCAGTTATTTTTTTGACTGCCTTCCTTACTTTATTTTTATTTATTTTTTTTTCATTTTAGAACTTCTGTGTGTTTGTATGTATGTGTATTTGAACATATTTGTTAACACATTTCTTTTTTTAATCATTTACTAATACTTTTTTCTAATTAAATACTAATTGCGCCATTAAAAATTACAACCTGTACGTTAACAAAATTAAAAATTAAATAATTTTGAGATTGAAGCAAAATAAGAAATTTATATACCATACTACACCAGTAGCATATATAAAAATTAAATGAATCCCAAGAATGAATTTTTTATATATAGGAAAACATTTACAGATCCACTAGACTGAGTATGCCGACTCAGAAAACAGCTGACATCCTTCAGTTATTAAAAACTATATATTTTTTTAAAATTCACGCCCATAATTAGATCATAAAAAGTATATTTATTTAAATAAAAATTAAAAATATAAAAATAAACTATAATATAATAAATAAAAATAAAAAATATAATAAATCAAAAATATTAAAAAAAAACAGGCCTAATAGTTGACTTTAAAAATAATTTTTAAAGAATCCACACCTAAAGGTGGACCAAGCCTAAATGTAAAATTTAAAAATAATTTTTAAAAAATCGAAGCCTAAATGTGGACCATACAAATATTTTTTTTAATAAACGCCTTTAATTAGGCTATGAAAAATAATTTAAAAAATCTTCCACACCTATAGGTAGACTATGAGGTAGGCTATGAAAATAATTTAAAAAATCCACACCTAAAAGTGGACCTTACAAATAATTTTTAATTAAATCCACGGCTAAAGGTGGAGCTTAAAAATAACTTTTGGAAAATCCAAGCCTAAAGAAAGACCTTAAAAATGGAACCTGAAAAATATATGTTTTTTTTTTTTAAATTCTGTAGTGTTGGCGGTTTTTTTCAAATATTTATATTTTCTTGTAAAAAAAATCCCCAGTCTGTAGAGCATCTCAACAATCCCCAAAATAAAAAAAATAAATTAAAAAAATTGTTTTTTTTTTAATTTTAATGTGAAATATGTATTTGTGTTTCGTTTCAATTTTTTATTTGTTTATTTTCAATGCTTAACTTACGTATATACGAATTATGTACTATGATCCATTATATTTTATGTATGTATTGATGTTTCTGAAACTATGTAGCTATGTTTCAATATTTAATGAATACCTTATTCAATACTAAGTTCATTTAAGGTTTTAATTATTTTAATAATTTTCTTTTTTTTTACTTTAAAGCTTTCCATAATGAAATGTGTATGATGTATGTATGTTTGGATGTCTCTGTTTAGAACTAATATGTCTGTTAATATGTGTTTTTTTGTATAATTGTATATACAGAATACAAAAAAAAATCATCTATGACTTCTTATTCGAATACAAGACACATTTTATATTACTTACATTTTTATTTTCTTCAATATAATTTGTTTATATATATATTGTTTCAAGTTTTACTAAGACATAATGTTGTGAGAAGAGAAGAAGGAGGAAGACGTAATATATATATGATATTAATAATATTATATACTATTTGCAGGATATTTTTTATTTAGTTTTTTTTCTATAGACACAAATTAACAAGACCTTAGGACTAGGTCGTTTTTCCTTACCTTTTTTTTCCATGGAAAAAAACACCAACATGAGGTTCTGTAAATTTTTTCTATGGAAAAAATCCAAAATTAGAAGAATTTTAAACCAGAAATATTATTTCATATTATATTATTATTTCAATTTGTCTTTATTACAATAGTCCTGCATTGTTGATAACTTTACATTCACGATTTTTCGAAGTATTTATGGAGGGGAATGTGTAGAAACCATTTTTTTGGTGTATGTATGTATGTCATTGTGTTACTATCTTTTTAAATATTCCAATATTTATTAATATGTGTTTACAAATAAAATATATGTATATATATATACATATATACTTTTGTCTGTAATTTGTGTCCTTCCAAAAAACACACTTTCTTTAAAACAAATGCAACAATTGTCTCTTTCATTGCACTACCATTTATTGCTTAAATATTTATCTTTTTTATTTATTTTATTTATTTATTTTTTTTTTTTTGTATTTTCAATTTTTTTCCTTACAATACATTTTAACGTTCGTTTGTCTTTGATCTTTACGTGGGTTGTTGTTATTTTCTTGTTTGTAGTAACTATTGCAAATTTCTTTTAGGAATATCTAAAATAAATTATTTCTTTTTTTCTTCTATTTTTTTAATTTTTTTGAAATTTAATGAGTCAATTGTTTTTTTTTATTATTATTATTATTTGGATACGAAAAATATGTTGGAAGGTAAAAAGCGTGTCGTTGTCATTTTGGTTTTTAATAAATAAAGAAGCATATTTGTTTGTAACACCGTTCCATTTGATATTTTTTTTATATGCAATGTGAGTGTGGTTAACAGTTTTAAACTTAAGAGGCAGCTGATATCCAGCTGGTCTCCCTGGATGACCTTATTAATAGACCTTGGATACATGTTATGTACAAAATATTTTAATAAGGAAAGTCAGCTGTTATTAATAGGCATTGATTAAGTAAAAACCAGGAATAGTAATAAGGTCATCCAGGGAGACCAGATGGATATCAGCTGCCTCTCAAGTTTGCTGTCAAAATCCATTATTGTGATTTGACTTCCACTATGAAAACGTAAACAAAGTCCAACTTTTTTTGACATTAGACTTGAGAAAAACCCTGCTTACTTTCGCTAGCTGGGTGACCTTATTAATAGACCTTGGTAAAAACAATTAAAAATAGTGTCAGCGGTTTTGCCGACAGATATATACCCTCAGCCTAAGGTTTGCGAAGGTTTTCGGACTTGATCTAATATTGGTAAAAGTATTAAAATCTGCAAAGTTTGTATTAAATCTGACATTCAATTTCCTTGGTAAAAAATATAGAGACGGATCCGATCTTCGAACTTTATTAAAAAAATTCGATAATGTGCAAAGAGTAGGCCAATTGCTTAATATAGGATTTATACACGAATGAGTGGAGCGATGGGTCCCATCTTCGAACTTAGTCTAGGATTGGTAAAAATACGACAATGTGCAAAGTGTGGGTCAAATCGGGCGTTCCATTCGCTTAATATTGGATTTACAAAATATGTGGCTCTAATTTGACATTTCCGAACCTAGATGGGTAAACAACTTCTTCGCAGGCCATTTTCAATTCCACCTTTTTTACTTGTTTTTATTTAGTATGGTTTGACATTTCATTGTGGAAAGTCTTAGGCCTGAACAATGTTTTCAAAAGGTTTAATTTTATTCTGCAAAATAGTCAGCCAGAATCCCAGTTTGTTGTTTTTATAAAAAAAAAACTATTTATTAGTGAGGAATGTATGGCATTGACCGCCGAGGACAACGGAAATTCACTTTCTCTAAGGAATGTGTTTTCTATACATAATTTTGTTCAGCAATAAGGGCCATTTAATGGCCATGGCCTAAAAATTCCGCACATGGGCCGGTTAAATAATCGGAAGGTATTTTTTCAAAAATTATACCGCTTTGATTCAGCATTTGCTGCAATACATCACACGTGTTGTCCGTCATATTTTTTATTAGAATCACATATCTAAGACCAAATAACAACCAACCCAACCAATTCAGGGAATACCAACTGTGATGAATTTGTAATGCCAGTTTTTGGAGGTTAATGTTCTAAATAAATTATCACAGTTGTCTGTGTAAATAAATAAGAAGAAAAGAAGTGATATAGAAACATTGTGACAAAGAATTCGTTGATAATATGTTTTTTTTTAATTTATTTACTTTTTTAATTGTTTTTAATATTGTACGATTATTAATTTTGTTTATTCCTAGAATCAATCACAAACAAAATATTATTTTTAATAGTAATGCATGTATAAACTTTTTGTTGGATATTTATATCATATTACAAAAGTGAATAATCCATATTTAATTATTTGTATTTAATTTGTTTTGTATAATAATTAAAGCTGTCATTTGAGTTTTATGCGCAAAACATATATTCATAATAACATAAGTGGTAGTTAAGGGGAAGAGGTTGGGGTTTTTTTTAAAGGATTTGAGTTTAAAATAAAATCGTGGAAGATTTATTTGAAATATGCATATATATAAGTTTGCTTTTCATCGAACACTTTATATTTTTGCAAATACTTAATGGTATATATATATATGTATATCATCTGTTTCCCAGTGCAATTAAGTATTTTTTTAACTAATTTCCAAAGATAATTTTGTACCCTAATAAGTAGAAATATGAAAATATGTGTTTAAAGAAAATTTACAAAACTCCAAAACATTTGCTCTTATTTGTTTGATTATTTCAACTTAAACTTTCGTCAATATATATATATATATATATATATTTCCAATAATAATTATATAAATATATGTAATTATTTTTAATAAGTTGATGTAGAATATAATAGCTTGAAGATGGCACAGTTCCTCTTTGGCTAAAATTTTAAATACTTAAAATGGGTTAAATTTCTGGAAGAATTTTGACTTTTCGAAAAATTGAGCAAATTTTTAAAATTATTTAATTTTATTTGTTGCACTTGTTTTGATTTCCAGATGATATTTATTTTAAGAAATAAATATTAATGGGAGCATTTCACATTAAATATACATACATATATGTATGTACGTATGTTTGTATATATTCGCCCATGTGTTGCATTTCGAGTTTGCTCGAATGTGAAACATTTTCCCATATTTGGTGTGCTCCATTCCGAATTCCCAAAAAAATATTGGGAATATAATTCGAGCACATATAGCCTTGCGGATTGAAAACGAAAATAGATAGTACGTGTTTTTCTGAGCACGTACAAGTTGAAAAAGAACGCTGAAGTAATATTTAACGTGTTTTTACAATATTTATTTAAAAAATACAGTATTTACATTAGTTTTTATAGTAAAATTAAAGAAAATAAAAAGAGCTCCTTTTATCAAAAACAACGCGTAACATTTTTGAGATCAATCTGGCAACTCAACCACCATATGATCAAAATAAAAATAGAATCTATAAAAAAATCTACTTTTAAGATTTCCTACAGTCCTTTTAATAATGTTTCTTGCAGATGTGTGCACTTAATTATATCGATATTGACAAGATCCATGCTCCACTTGTTTATGGGGCGTCATCAAAAATGTTTCTAAAGCGTAACCTCTGTCTCCTAGAAGCCAACTATTTTGCATACCATTTCCTCTTTTGTTAATGCTGCCTAGCTACACTCATATCTGGATCATGGCTGGATCCTGGTCTGCAGCTGTCGACAGCTCTCAGACACTTCCAGGATTTTCATTACTCTCCACAATATTTTACATATTGTTGTGCGATCAACACTTATATTTAAATCATTTGCCACTACCCTCTGAAACCCACCAACAGCCAGAAATCTTAAGGTAGCTGCTAACTGCAGGCTTTCGGGAATGGTACCCTTGTGTATGAAAGGACCAACTTCTCTCAAAATATCCATAAATGCTTATTTTAACACGTTCCAGTATCATTAGACTTTTTCTGGTAGAAACCAGGGCAATTAATAAGCCAGCAGGCATATTAATTGCCCTGGCCCGAAGAGCCTTCTGCTTTTTTTTCATATAAAAGACCAGAAGATCTTCTTATAGTAGATCAGAAGGTTTTCTAATAGGAAGCAATGGTCTTCTAACAGGAGAACAGAAGGTCTTCGTATCGGATACCATGAGTTCTTCTTATAGATGAAATGATATTGCTATAGAAGAATGGATGGTAAGTTGGTTTTCTTATTACTCTAGGAATAAGAAAACCGAAAAGAACCAAACGGACCAGGAGAACTTCTATTAAAATATAAGAATGTATTTTTACAGAAGACCAGAAAGGTTTCTTATAGAAAACCAGAAGTTTTTCTTGTACAAGAAAAATGTGTTTCTTATAGAAGACGAGAAGGTATTGTGATATCAGAGCAAAAGGTTTCCTTATAGTAGACCATAACAAATGATATTCCTATAGAAGTCTGAACTTGTATGAACATTCTTTCTGCTTTCAAATATTTTTCAAAACAAATAAATATTTTTGTTAATGGCAAGGAAACTTTTGTTTCTCATAGACGTTCCATGATAAATTTTTTATGTATGTTGACATATCCCAGTAGAAAATACTCTCATGCTTGACAATTTCGATGACGAAACGTTGACGAAATTTATAGAATTGTCATTAATGACTAAACACACGATATGTCGGCAAAATGTCGTTCTTCTCGAAATATGAAAACAAAATAATAGTCTGAATCGGGGTGCTATGAAGTATTGACAGGACAAAAAAGAAAATTCTTTCTGAAAAATTTACAGGAAATTTAGGATAAAGAAGGCGTGCTTAGGATAAGTTTAACTGAATATATAATTATATATCATTATTTAGATGCATTGTTTTACTCTTAGGATGGATCAGGTAGATTGCAATTGGTGAAATACTGTAAGTATAATCGGAAAGATATTTCATATTTCAATGATTTTTAATTTTGTTGTTTCTTTACATATATAAAAATGTTCATGCTATAAAAAATAAATATATGAAAAAAAATATTTTTTTTAATTGAATATGTCGTTAACGAAAAGTAGGGAGTTTAGTCGCCGAAGTTGTCGTCAACGACAGTATCGCTTACCCTGTCGCCCAAATTGTCTTGCGACACTTGTGTGAAAATTTCGTCAACGATCTCACATTGTTGTCTGCAAAGTTTCTTCAATGAATTGCCATTGGCTTGCACTATTCGTTAATGTTGTCTGCGAGACACTTTCTCCTGGGATAATATTAATATATGCATGTGTACTTGTGTTCCATTGTAATTTTGTTTTCTTTTTAATTCATATTGAAATAAGCAATAAAAATTATATAAATTTAGCACATTTGCAATACTATTTTTTCCACGAATTTAAAGCAAACTAAAATGGCCAAGGATGACAGGAAAGGATTTGTATGGGTGTGTGTGTTTGTTTATCTTTCTTAAAAAGTCTTGTTTTTTGCTTTACTTTCTTCTAAGATCTTACAATTTATTTTGAGTTTCATGTGTTGTTCTTTTGTTCTATATTTTTTGTTTTAATGTGAATCTAATTTTGTACTTTTATAAAAAGTTGATTCTTATTCCATTTTATTATATAATTGTTAAGATTTCAATTTTTCAAAACAAATTATTAATTTTTTTTATATATATACTTGTATATGCATATGTGTATGTTTTGTTTTTAATTATTTACTTATTTAGGTTAGTTCTTGTGAAGTTCGTTTCAATTTAGACACATTTAAGTAGTAAGGCGGGGATTACATAAAAATTTTAATTTAATTTGAATTTAAAAAAATATTGTTTTCTTTTTTTTAGCTTAACAAACCTCTTATTTTAGATATATTGTAGTTATTTTTGGATCATGTTGTTTTGTTTATAGTTGTTTTTTCTCATGGTTTTCATTTTTCTTTGGACGAACACTTGGTGAGAGTAAAAAATAAAATGCTGATTCATTTGCTTAATAAATTATTATTATTTTTCCTTAAATTGTTTGGTGTTGGAAAACAAGTTATATGATTTTTTAATTATTTTTTTATACACTTAGGTCAAAGCAAATAAAGAAATTGAATTAAATTATGTTATATATGGAGTTTGGGTATTTTTTTACAAACAAAAGAAAAATGTTTACAACCAAATAAGGTACAATTTAATTATATATGTGAATGAGGCTCGAAAATTAATATAAAAATATATTTTCTTCTAGGGAATTTATAAGAATAAAATTATTCGAGAAATATTTGTTTGATATAAAATTATTTTGGTAGAAAATATTAGAAGCTGATTACAGTTTTGGGTAGCTTTCTTTAAATATATATCATAAATGAAAATCTTGCTCAAGATCCCCAGAACGATTCCAAAGACCACAACCAATGGACTGCTCCCCAAAACATTTAAATTAAAATTACTTTAAATTAAAATTACAATCAAAGCAATTTAAATGTAACCATAATTCATCATTTTTTCTTTTAATATTAACATTCCCTAAATGCTAATATTTACTACAAAGAAACTCGTAAAGGAACATTTATTTACAAAATCCAAAAACTGCACTGGTTATTGACGATATTTTTGATAGAATGAAAGATTATGAAAATATATAATTAACTATATATTTCTATAAAAAAGGCTGCGCATTTTTATATGAAAATGCTCAATAAATTATTCAGAATATATTTTTCTATGGTAAAGAAATATGGTCAATTATTAAGCTTTTATTACTATACAAAAAATTGCATCCCCAGATATTTGGACATTATTCTATGGACAGAAAATTAAGGACATTTATTATACATTCCTTTTAATCAAATTAAGCATCTAAACGTTTTTAATTTTTTCTTTATTTTGAAGATTGAGTTTTTAAATTTTATTTGTAAATATTACATATATGTATTAAGCACTGATAATACAGCCATCTCCCACCTCTATTTTTTACCCTTTTTAAATTTGACAGAGAAATTGATATTTGAACACAAATCTCCAATTTAAATGTATATATCCACAAAGTGTTTTTATATACCATCAGTTAAAAAGAGACCTAAATGTATATGTATTATTGAAAAAAAAACTAAACGATTCTCCCTAAAATAAACGAACAAAAATAAAATAAATAACATTTTGGTATTAACTTCGTTTCTGTTTTTATACAGCATTTGATGTTTTTGTTTTCTTTTTTATTATTATTTTGTATTATTAAACAATTTATATTTAAAATTTAGTGATTTTTGTAATTTTAAGTGAGCAGCACATACTTCGCTTTAAGCGTATGAGACGACATAACTATAAAAATATATAATGTTCAGTTTTCTTTTTTCATTTGTTTTTATATATGTAGTATGTACTTATTTATGACAAACTAAAAGTAAAAAAAATCAACAATATCATCATTGAGAAGGAGTATACAAAGAATATGTGAAAAAAATAAACAAATCTAAATAAAAAAATTCTATTAACATATCTTCTAATTAAACACAATTGGCAATACGAGCGAGGACTTAACGTGTGTGTGTGTGTTTTTTTTTCTTTTTTGAAATTAATAAAAATATATAATTATGTATTTCTATATATGTATGTATGTAAGAATAGGTAATAGTATATAGTTTATGTGATACAAAGTCGTTTTCCTAACTTTTAAATATTTTCATTTAAATACGACGCTTTGGGCGGGCAATTAATACACAATTTGTTTAATGTACTACGAGCCTAATTGATTATTAATATAATTAGTTGTATAATGCTATTTCAATTATTGTTTTTATTATTTTTTTTTTTTTTGCATTTTTCACATCTAATTGCAGTGAAATGTTCTAGGGGGGTATAGGGGTAGGGTGTATGGAGTAGACGACATTTGGAAATGGTAGGAAGATAAAAGGATATTTTGTTTTTTATGGACACAATTAAACGTAATGTTTTGTTGTTTATTTTTATATTTTTGTTTCTCATCGTACATGAAAAGCTATATTTTTCCTTTTTTATTTTTATTTTTATTTTAAACATAAGTCTAACTACAGGACACAACATGTAAAACAAAACATGTCTTCAACCTCAGCTATTTTATATCTTTGATTTCAAGTCTCATCAACATTATGAATGCCTTTAGGTATGTAAAAAATTGGTTGAATATTATTTTCAACAACAAATACATATTTGAAATAAATTTAACATTTGGTTTGTTTTGGTCTTGAAGAAGGAGGATTTTTTAAGTAATAAAAAGAAGTAACTAAATGATTTGGTAAAGAAGAATGTTTTTTTTTTTGTGGTATCGAAATGTTCAAAATGTGCGACATAGTGACATTTATATTGTGTGTGTAAGTTTTTTTGTGGCTATTGTGGTTTTCCAAGTGTATCTGCTGTTGCTTTTCTTCGTTTACATAAATTTCTTTATGTTTTTCAATCTCAATAAAAATGCTCTTTCCATAGACACTATTTACGTTGTAGTTTCATCTGCAATAGGAGTACTTGTTGTTGTTGCATCAGTATTATCGGTTATTTTATTATCCTTAATATCAGCAGTATTATTATCGGCCTCTATTGTTGATTTGTGCTTAGTTAATGTATCATCATCTTCATTGTTGATAATTATATTTTTGTCTTCTGCATCTGAATCTTTTTCTTGATGCAGTTCCTCTTTATTCGTTAGATTTGTTGTATTGCCATCATCTTCTAGCTGTTGTTTAGTGGTAGGTTGTTCAACAACATCCACGTTATTCCTATAGATTTAAAAAATAATAAATTTTTTTATATTGTTATCATATCATTTAAATATTGCAAATTAAACAAAAAAAAATCAGCAAATATTTTTTAAACCAAAAACTCATATTCTTATGCATAAAAAACAAGATAAGTTTGTATGTTTTTTTTTAATTGGAAAATAATGCATATATATTTGAAAGCCAAAAATATTTAAGAGAGATATTTTTATGTGAATATTGAATTACACAAATATTTATGAAAATATGTTTGCACAAGCATAGATTTTTTAAACATATTTTCAAAGAAGTCAATAGGCATACAGTTTACAAAATACAAAAAACAAAATACTAAAACAAATTTTAAGTTACATTCCCCACTAATAAATAGTTGAACAAAGTGTAGATTTTTTAGAAAATTTTCAAAGCGTTGGTTTTAAAACTTAAAGTAGTCGACTTTTTTAGAAAAAATAAAAGAATAAATTTTAAGAAAAAAATCAAAGTCGTACATTTTTAGAAAAAAATGTAAAGGCGTAGATTTTTTTAGAATTAAAAAAATTTACAAAAACATATGTACGCATTTGTAAAAAAAATCTAATAAAAAATTGACTTTCAAATATACATATGTAAGTTAATTTGAAATTATATATCTTACAGTTGTTTAGTTGCCGCTTCTTGTTCGTCTTTTTCCATTGAATTATCTTCTTTTTCATTTTCATCCGGACTCGTCGTTGTGGGTCCATTTGTAATGGCAGACGACGTCGTCGTCACCGTTTCAACATCAGCTTTTTCACACGACTCTTGTTCATTGTTGTCGCTATTATTTAAAGCGGATGCCCCCAATGGCTTTGTCCACATACCTTCATCATCTTCATAGTCATCGATAAACGTTGTTTGTCTCGACTGGAATGATGGAAGTTCCCCCGACCACGACAATTTCTCTACATTGGCATTATTGTCATATTCCTCAGACGTTGTTGTATTGGATAAATTAACCATTGTGTTGTCGTCTGACGATGACCTTGAGTTTGTAACATCATTATTGCCGGCCGTATTGTTGTCATTAATCATTGATGAAATTGTGCCTGCCAGCGTCTCGCCCATATCATTGGTAAAGGAACTGAAGTGCGCATCAAAATCGGCAAAATTATCCGCGGTACTTGAAGTACTTTCCGGCGCCCATGTCATTGCACTGCTGGCCGATTTGAAGACATCAAAATCATCATTGGTATCCCATGGATTGCTGGTCACCGTAAATGACTTTAGTTTTGACAAGGGATTGGCGTCGAAGGATAGCACATCACCAGCTGCGTTATTCTCATCGTCGTCATCCTCGTCATCATCATTGCTGCGACCGAACTGAAACAAATTTAGAGCATTTTTGACTTGATGATGGTTGCCATTATCTTCGTTGCCGTTCTCATTATTATCGTCACTATCATTGCCGTCGCCATCATCGTCTTCGTCGTCGTCATCATCATCATCAGAGTCATTTTGCGTATTGTAATCAAGTGTAAAAAGAAAGTCCTGCTTTTACAGCACATTTTGTTTTTTTAGAAACGCAAAAAATTTTGAGATTTTGTTGTTGTTTTTTGTGAATGGTCAAAGAGATAGATAAAGTTTTTTGATATGCTCTTAGAAATTCAAAAGTTTCAACACAAAAAAGAAAGAAACAAACGTGTAACCAAAACATATGGAAATTGGAAAACATTTGAAGGAACAATCCCTCAGAGTAGTAGTGGTAGTAGTAGGCCAAAAACAGTCAAACAAAGTTAAGGATTTTTTTGCCAAAATAACGAAACAACAACAAAGATAGGAAGCATTAGTAGTGGTCATTAATTTGGAAACTAGTCCCAAATAATAATGTCATTTTTTTAACGTATTAATTGAGTTTGGCAATATATAAACAGAGAACGCCAAATGACACTAGATTACAACACACAATATTTCTAGACTACTTACTGTGTCCATGGCATCCGTGAGAGCGCATTGAGTGTTGCTAAAAAAAAACAAATATCAAAATAGAAATGTATTAACAAAATAATCGTTATTATTTTGTGTGAAAGAAAACATTGACTTACAAAGCACCCGAAAAATCATTATCGGTCAGGAAGTCCAGAGATATATCATAATCACATGCTTCACAATTGGCCAATAGCTTACTTTGCGTTTTTAAGGCCTGAGTTAATTCACCATCTGTGCTATTTACAATAGACTGCCATAGTTCACGTTCAGTATCATCTTTAAGATTATTTTCGATTAAGGCACCGATATGTTCCGATTCTGATATACAGGTTGTAATATGTTTGAAAATTTTAATTAAATGTCCCATATAACCCAGGCGACGACCTTTTTCTGCAGACCTAAAAAAGAGGAGAGGAAATACAAAAACAAGAACATTTATTTTTTTCTAAGGTAGTATTGAAAAGAAATTAAAATATAGTTAAATGGTCCATAATCGTCTATTAATTTCTAGAAATAAAACATTAGAAAAACTTATTGTTTATTTCTTTGAAAAATATTTTTTGTTTGAAATCCAAGCTCAGTCATTTGAAAGAGATTTTGTAATCCTCTCTTAACAAGTTTGTGCAAATATGTGTTTTTATGCAGATTACATGTTAGGATTTAGAACAAATATTTAGAAGATCTAGTATTTAAAAAAAAAACTTAATTTTGTCCTAAATTCACAGAAATGTTTTTTAAATATCTACCCATAAAAGGGTACATTTTGAAAAAAAAAAAACATTAATTCAATACTATTTTTGTTTTATATACACAGCGTGAACTGAATATATTAATAATCGATCTGTGCTTTTATTTGTGACATAAAAAATTAGCATGGATTAAAAGATTTCGAGAAATTACGCGGCTTTTGTTCCAACAAAAAGTAAAAACATATTTATTTAACACACTTACTCAATTTCTTTGTTAATTTTCCAGCATTCTATAAGCCTTGAAACCACTTGGCAATTCACAATTAACTGTAAATTAAATTCCAAAATATTTTATATAGCCGTTGCGAACAAACCCGTCTTTACTTACATGAGTTCTTATATGCTCCTTACTTTCATCCGATAATTCTGGTTTGCTTGACTTTGATAAATCCTGAAAAATATCTATACCGCTATTGAGGAATTTGAAATCGGTATTTTGTGGGCCATTTGCCGGTTGTGTTGTATTATTATTGGCATTATTTGTTGAGGAAGTATAAAAAATTGTATGAAGACATTTTTCCACTTCGCTGTGCAAAAAGTTATTCCAGGGATATTCTTTGAATAATGTTAGCAATATATCGAAGAAATCTGTTTCGCAAATACTAAAAGAGAACAAAACAAAAATCACAAACCATTAATGATTGTCAAATTATTGGAATTTATTGTATATGATACTTACGCTTTGCAAATCTCTTCGTTATTAGTCTGCAGTAATACTGTAAATAGACGGCAAATTTGTAAGCGTGTCATACCAAAGGGTGGTGATAATAAACCGGCTGATATGACAATATCGGCTTTCTAAAAATAATAAATGGAACAAGAGTTAAAAACAAAATGCTGGCAATATTTTATATGATGAATATCTTACTTTTGGCGGGTTCCTAAGTAATTCATTGAAGTGTTTAAGTTGAGGTTCAATAACACGGATCACAGTCGATAATAACTCATTGTGGATTTCCTTTTCACGATCTTGTAAAAATTGCAAACGGTCTGACATACGTTCATCTCTATAAAATAGAAATAGAATACAAATGTTTATATTACATTAAAATGAAATTGTGAATTCTTTCAATACTTACATCAGCATTACGGGTCTAATTATTTTAAGTACAACCGTTATGCCAGATACAATAGCACTTTCAAGAGCATTTGGTTGCAGGATCACATTAAACAAGGCAAATAAAGTGGTTGCACTTTCGATATTTTTCAATATAGGATTCGAACCTTCAAAAATTGGTTCAAAACTATCATTTTCTTGATCACTTTGACGCATGGTGCGTCCCTGATGTATAAGATCACAGAGGAATTCAGCAACATTTGCATGCTTCTCACTTTGTTCGGGATCACCAATGATGTCGATAAGTTTTTCAACCAGTCTTTCTTCATTTAACCACTGAAATGGAGAGATTGAAAAGCCACACGTTAAATTTCACATATTATAAATTTAAATGAGATGAATCTTAAAAATATTCTTAGTGGATCAACTCACCTCGTACAAGCTCCTCTTTAATTGAGCACCCTCAACATTACGCATCATTTCCATAATTAAATCGGGTATGACGGGCGTACTGAAATGCTTGCATATCAAATCCAAAAAATTACTTTGCGTTTTTAAAAACTCCAAAAGTTTTAGGCACAATTGTTGATACAAAAACCAATCTTGATCAGACTTTTTGGTAAAGAGCATGCTAAATGTCTTGCTAAAAAATGATGCTAGCAAGGGATTTAACGGTGGTTCATTTTCCAGATATGAATATAGCATTTTTAATGTCTCTTCTTCGGAGATCAGTTTCTCATCTAAGGACGGTAGGCCGCTATGGAATTGAAAAATAAAAATATTTGTAACGAAAATTTATAGGTTTTAAAATTAAAATACTTACAGCAATAAAATTTCACATGCCACATTGGCATGACGAAAACGTTGAGCCAATGGTAAATCTTCTGGAGGTTCTGTTGTTATTAATTCGATCATACGTTTAATGACATCGGGGCGAGTAAAGCTAAAAAGAGATAATATAAATTTAAAAATAAAATTATATGGAAAAAATATAAGTTTGCATTTTTAATGAAAATTTTAAGTCTGAATACAAATCACGAAAAAATCTTTTAGAAATCTTAAACCAAATCAGAGGTTTTATTTAAATGTTTGCAGAAGTAGTGGACCTGCATAGATTGGAAAAATATGTATATGATAGTTGCATTTTTTCTGGATTAATGCCTTTGTCAGACGAAATTAGAGAAAGGTGTAGGATGGCCCGCCGGCTTGACTTGCAAACCGTTTTAGTGCCACGGTGAGTTTTGAATTTTTAAGCCATGTTGCTTATTAGGTTTCGGGAAAATTTTGAAAAATTGAGAGTTGCTTTGAAGGGAAATATTGAAGTATTCAGTAGTCCATTCGTCCCAAAGCGAATCTTGAATTTTTGAAATAGCATCATTTATAGGCTTGAAGAAACCCTAAAACTTCAGCTGAGATTGAAGATAGTTTTTTATTTGTGCCAAGTGAGTTTGTGTTTACGAGGGAGAATGCTGCTCCAGATGTATGATCCGAGACTGAACCGTCGGTGAAAACATGTTTTACCCTTGAAGTCGTAGTTTGTTTATTTTCTCGTTAATCAGGAGGTTGATGGTTTCCCAGCTGGCATCATATATTTTAGATACAGCCCCTTGGAAGAAGTCCGGTTTGTAATGATGTTGGTTTCTGCGACGTTATTTATAATGTCACCATATTTGTCGATGTCTTGATTATAGCTGGTATTGTAAGGGAATAAAATCCAGGCATTGTTAAGATCTGGATGTCTGTATGCTTTAGCTTTAATAAGTTCTTTGGCGGTACTAGTTGGAACCTGTAGCTGGGTGGTAATTCTGCTGCCAATTGATAGATTATGGGTATTGGTGTGGATTTAATTACTCCGAGAGCCTTTCGCAGTAAACCATTTACTCATGTTTTGATTTCCAATGTTTTTGTAAGATTGGATATGGCTGCTCCGCCATATTCTACTTTTGCTCGTGGGAACTCCTTGTAGAAGGGTAGAGAAGGAGATACTTCGAATTTACAGCCGCTTTTAATACGGAGAAAACTGCAGGCTTTATCGACATTTTCCACGTCATTTTCTAAGCGTATTTTAGCTGATCCACTGGATGCGATGTAAATACCGAAATACTTCATGCTGGTTGTTTGGTTGTGAGTGATTCCGTTAATGGTAATGTCTAATTATCTTGGGCTTCTGCAAAAATGCAAAAATGCATAGTACTTTTTCCATATTGAAACTTAAACTCAGATTTGCGCAGTATGAACTGAAATGGTTTAGTTCCATTGCTAATAAGTTTCTTGTGGTGAGTTATGTTTTGGCATAGCATAAAATAAAAAAATCGTCTGCAAATTGGTACACTATAGCACAATGCGAAGATGTTTTGTGCAATAGAGCAGTATATAAATTGAAAAGAATTGGGCTGAGTCCACTGCCTTGTGGCAATCCATTTTTAACAATTATTGAGTTTTTTCCTAGTTCCAGTATTCTATATTTCATTCCATCCACTATCCATTTTATTATATGAGTGTTTAAACCATTCTCAAACAGAATTCTGTCCAACTTGGAAATATCGTTTGTTGTCGAACCCTTTTTCAACTTCGACACATGCACCTACCACATGGTTTCATCCGGGTCTGAAAGCATAAGACCGAGGTGGCAAGATCAGAGATGGCCTGTAAGAAACAGTGACGTAAATGACATACATTTCCGACGTAGAATACATACGTCATACATACGGTTTTTGACAAAATACCTATTTCCATTAATCAATTTGGAAATTACGCATGCTTTACTCAAATTAATAAAAAAAAATTCAAAATGTAGAAATTTTTATCAGTTCTAGTGAAATAATAAATAAATGACGTTTAATACATTTATTACATTTTATACAGGTATATGACGTATTCGACGTTTACAACTTTTCGACAGTCGAAACCCTAAAAATTCGTCACAGGGGCCATCCTTGGGCAAGATTTTGTTCGTTACAATAAATTGTAGTATTGTATCTTTGATAGCACTCTCAATTACAAGAGTGCAATAGGTCTATAATTTTGTACCAATGAGTCTTTTCCCCTTTTGGGGATGGGCGTGATTTTGATCCGTCTCCATTCTTCGGGGAAGACACCCGAGTTCACACTTCCAATAGTAATTGAAAGAATTTTCTTTCCTCATTGCTTTCTAAACTCGCTATCATACCGTAAGTTATCTCGTCAGGACCTGCAGCGGAAGATGGATTTCTACTGTTGAGAAACTGTTGTAAAATATCAGGATCGAGAGATAGGCATTCACGATAGTTGCACATTAGCTACATGAAAACATAGTGCTAAAAGCAATTAATCCAAAGTTGAGAACAGAGGCACGTAGATAATATATAAACGTCGTACAAAGTCGTCGAAACCCAGCAGACGTACTCGATATCAGTCTTTGTCATTATGTCCGGAACGAAGAGTTTTTCTACTTTACCCAATAACGTCACATCGGTCCTACTCGTGATACACAATTGATATATAATATCCATATGCATTTTGTTTTGGAGTGGTAGATTTTCTTTGTGGGTATGTTTTTTAGTATTATCGCTTTTGTGTTATCGATATTAAGAGATAAGGCGAAAGCATTTAATATCCTCCTTTGTAAAAGCCAAAAAAAAAACAATTTTATTTGGGTAGATGTTTTCACACATCTCTTAGTTGAAATCGTGGTATTCAAATCCAATAATTCTGTGTTATCTTTCTGAATGATTTTTACCCATCTCTTAGTTGAATCAAGGCATTCAAACAAAAATAATTCAGTGTTATCTTTCTCTATGATTAATACGAAATCTATTTGTCATTGTTCTAAGAGTACGGCCATTCATTCAAATATCCCCTCCACTCTACGTGAAAAAAGTAAATAAACAAACAAATTGTTACAAAACTTACTAGTTGACAATGCTTTTCTTTTGAGTTTTACATTCCTGTATAATATCATCTTCATCCAAAAATTCCTCCACTGTAGAATTCTGCAATAATAGGGGGTTTAATTAGCGGAGATTATTCATCAAAAATTACAACAACATCAATTATTACTACTTACCTCCCTCTCCAGCAGAGCCTCAATATTTTGTGAGGGTGAATCGTTTTTATCCCAAAACATGTTGATGGTGATGATGTTCGACCGTGATTATTTTTGTTTTGTTTTTTCGTTTACGTCTTCGACGTCGTAGTTGTGGCAGCCGCACTAAATATTTGATTTGATAATAATACAACAAAAACAAAAAAGAGAAATAAAAGAACAAAATGTTATTGTTGCGTGACGACTGAATGTAAAATCTGATGACGGTGGGTGATGATTTTTTTTAAGGAAAACTAGTGTGTAATGCTGCTTTACATTCACTACAGCAGAAGAAGAAGAACATGGCAGCACTGTGTTGTATTGCAAATTATGAATGGAGTGACACCACACAGGCATAACGACGAAGAAACCCAACAATGCATCACGGAAGTGGCCACAACATTTCATTACTATATCTCCCATGGACTTTTTCTGTATTGAGGGGAGTTTTTTAACTCTTGTGGTACACCAACACACAACATAGCAAAACACAACCAGCAGCAGAAATCACTCTGCTCTGCTGTACACGCACACAACTTTTATTGATTTCTTGTACCTTTTGTGATATTTTCCGATTAGAATGTGTGTTAGAAATTATTTTCCAGAAATCTGCTATTACATTTTCATTTAGTTTTTAACTTTTCATTTTGTATGGTTGAAATAGTTTTGAAAATACACAATTTTTCTGTTGCGTCTTATTGGTTAACGATTTTTTTCTTTCTACTACGTTTTGGTCTTGGCAAACTTCATCAATACTCTGCGGGGCGAATGAAAGTAATGCCCGCTCTCTGTGCACTGTACACACTCTCTCAACACAAAAATGACATTTCAATGTTGTTCTCACCATCCAAACAACAACAACACTCTCTGTTGTGTACGCGAGAATCGCAAACGTCAAACTGTGGCCATAAAAGTCCAACTGTCATACTTGTTGCATTTTTTTACATTACGACCACAATTTTTTTTTAATTTAATGAAATTTATGCATATTTTTTTCTTTTTCTGAAAACGTGGCCAGTTCAAATTTTGTTGCTTCCATTTTTCTTTAGACCAAAAACAAATAAACACAGTTATCGTTATTTACACATTGCACCATAGAAGGCGTTTCATCAGACCACACCACACACATTTTTTTATTTTTTCTGTTGCCATTCTTCGTTTTATTTCTGCTGCTTTCTTCCTCATTACACATCACAAACGTTGCATGACGTTGTTATTTGACGTAGCATTACTCACCTTTTACGTGTAATTGATTAATAAAGAAAAAGAAATATTAAATTGTTAGAAAGAAAGCAAAAATATTTTGCAAATTGTTAGTCCAAACTCGAAATATGTCGATGTCAGAGAATGAAGCTGACAAGAGGTTCTTGCCTGCGGCGGATTCAATAGACCGCCAATGTTATGTGTGTTATTTGACAGTCCAAGGGCAAAGGCGTGTTTCACAAAAGGGGGATTCACATGTTGAGGTTAATGAAAACTACAATTCTTTCAGTTCTTTTTAAAACGCAGAAAAAACATAGTTGGTTCGAGTATAAAGATTATAACCGTTTTAACCCTTCTGATTATTCAGGTATTATTAATGAATCTGACTTATACTTATTATACCATACAAACGATACGGATATGCAGTTGTCTACACTAAATAATGTAATAAACTTGCTTCATTCTTATGTTCCTACAGTTAGAATCAAATCACACTCAAACACTTTATGGATGAATTCTCCTGCAATAAAACGGGACAGAAGAGAAAGAGATCGATCTTATAAATCTTATTTGAGTACTCCTACTGATGAAAATTGGAAAATATATACCCGATTTAGAAATAAAGCTAAGTCCATAATAAGAAAAGCACGATTTGAATATGGTACAAGTTTTTTTTTCTAATGTGAGTGGTGCTGAAATATGGAAAAAAGTTCGGCAACTGGGTTGTACTGTGGAACAAAGAACAGAATCTGAGGAAATTGATGTAGAGTCCATTGCAAGTGAGTTTTTGGGTAACATGGGTCCTGTTGAAGATGTATTTTTAGACTTTGATGGTTTTGTCGATCGTACAGATTCCTTTTCGTTCCATTCAATAACTGAATATGAACTTATTCATGCTCTGAATTCTATTAGGACAAATGCTGTGGGGTATGATTTAGTTCCAATCAAATTTATCAAGATTATTTACCCTATTATTTCGCAATTTTTACTGCATTTAATTAATACAATTTTAACAGTTTCTAGTTTTCCAAACGCCTGGAAACTAGGAAAAGTAGTACCAATCCCCAAAGGTGATCGGAATGCTGTCGAAAGTTATAGACCAATTTCAATACTTCCATCAATGTCAAAGATTCTAGAGAATGTAATGAAAGAGCAAATTCTAGAACATTGCCAGCGATATTCAGTTTTTAATCCTTGCCAATTTGCTTTTCGTAGACATCACAACACTACATCAGCCTTAATTTCAATAACTGATTCCATTAGGCAACAGTTGGATAATAGTTTCTTTGGATGTCACCAAGGCTTTTGATCGTATTAGCCATGGTATTTTATTACTGAAGCTGCGCGACCGCCTTAAATTCTCAAAAACTGCTTGTAAACTTATTTATTCATATCTCTTTGGGCGTAGACAGTATGTTACTGTAGATGGGGCTACATCTTCAATTGGCAATGTGACATCTGGTGTTCCACAGGGATCAGTTCTAGGTCCGATTCTCTTCCTGATATATATAAATGATATTATCTCCGCCATTGTAAGTCCAATTTGCCAGCCATATGTCTATGCTGACGATATTTTCTTATTATTTAATTCATTTGCTTCTGAAGAATCTATCAATTCGCACCTTTTATACACATCTGTTATGTCAGCCGGTTAACGCAATGCGCAGCGTAAACATCGCCCGCATTGTGGTCGATGCATTGATAGCCTGACGGCTACCGGTTATCGATTACCCCTTTTTTTTGCAAGGTGACATTTTCGATTACGAACAGCCTAATCGTTTACAAAGGGAATGCAAAAGAACGCCATTTGCATTCTGTCATTTGTTTCAAACTCATCAAGGCGGCAATTGGAGAAAAAAAATAAAATAAAAGTGAATCGTGCTAATTGAGAATAAAAAGTGAGTGCTCCGAATTTACTACCATCAGAATTTTGACGGCGCCCGGGATTTTTTTGTATAGAGTGAGTTGGATCAAAATCCTTTCATGCAGATAAGGCATTGTTATAGTTGTGCATTTTTTTGTTTCTTATTGGCAACAGGTATTTCTTTGGGCACATGGGAGCGTAGGCTTCGGCCTCAACCAGCACTTATTTAAATTGCTACCACGCTGCCATTACCAATTGCTATTGACCAACGACCACAGTTTGCATTTTTGTCCATTGTTACCATTCCAATACCGGGTTTCTTTCACCGACACCACCACAACTCATTGAGAGTGACCACCACTCCAACCCATATACAGTGACCACCACCAGAACCAATTGGCAGTAATCCCAACTACAACCCATTGTAATTTATCACCACCACAAACCATCAATAGTGATCACCACCATTGTGTGAAACCATTCGGTACTACAACAACCACAAGCTGTTGCATCAACCATTTAAAACCATCTCAATAAAGTCCAGCCTTCCAGTCGCTGAAGTTTTTTTGTAAGACCTGGGTGCGCTTCCCCCATCACCGCAGTAAGCATTTAGTGTAAAGAAAATATATCATCATTAGTTATTCGTATTTTTCTGCCACAGGCAGGAAAATACGGATACTATTATTTCTATATATTCATCGACGGACAGCCGATCTGAAAAACATACATTGTACTTACGTACATTTAGGTATATATAGTGCAAATATAACGGCATATTACCGTTATTTTAAGCAGCCCATGTGCTTTCGTTTCTTTTCTTTTTTGTGTTCCAAAAATTTTTGATACAGTACAGTTACAAACAACGATAGTTGTCGAAGATGATTAATAATTAAAGTTTGTGAAATAGCTTTAATCGTTTAAATTATTTAAAAAAAAAAAAAAGAAAAAAATTGAATTCATTAAAATTTATGAAAAATCTAGAATAATAATCTAATTTTGAGATTATTTGAAATGAAAAATGAATAATTGAAAACCAAATAATTATAATAATTAATCATTAAAAAAAAAAAAATTATTAAATTAGAATTTTAGTCGATTTTACAATAAACTTTTTTTTGATTGTCGATCACATTAATCATTTAGAAATTCGATTATCAAGAAATTGATAAATTAATGAAATCGATTGATAAAAAAAATATTAATTAATTATTTGAATTATAATCTATCATTAATTTAAAGAAATTAAAAAATTAAATTAATTATTTTAAATCAAAAAAATAATTATCTGAGGGTCTAATAATTAACAAAATTAATTATACTATAATAAGTAAATTGTTAATATTATTATATAATTTAAATAATTAATGAAATTAAATTTTGATAAAATTAAACTCAAATTTTTAACTCAAATAATTATTAAAATTAATTATTTCAAACCCAAATAATTATTAAACTTAATTATTTCACAATAAAATAAATTAATTATTTCAAAATTTAAATAATTATTAAAATTAATTATTTCATAATTAATAAAATTAATTATTTTAAACTTGCTGGACGAGTAATTATTGGAAGACTTCAAAAGATTGATTATTTGAATAGCAATCTAACGTTGAAATAATTAAATTAATATTTTTTTTGAGAATTAAAAAAAAAACGATTTCCATCATTGAATATTTAAAAACTAATGAAATAATTCAAATTATCATTCATATTATTATATTATATTTTCTATATATTATTGTATGTAAATGTTGATCCCTATTAAATACTAGTAGCTTTTCAGTCATACCCGGTCTAGAAGGTGACCGAATATCTTACCTCTTGAGCTCAATAGGGTCGAGATTTATTTTACAAATTCTCATATGTTTGCATATTTCTTTTTATTGAATTTATGTTGGGATAAACATAGAACAATATAGGTATTTTGTTACTATACATATTCCTACCTTTGCTTTAATATAATGTTCACTCATATAATACAAACTTAATGTCATAATGTACTATATATGAATCCCGATACAAATAAAAGGGAATAATGAATTTTTGTAACGGTGAAGTGAAAATGTGTTAGTCATTTATTTAATGGTGAAATAAGGTAGGTTCAGCCAAATAAAAATGTTTTAGGGGGTTTCCTGCAAAAGAAGAAACCCGCAGGGGATTTTGAAGAAATCCGTGGGAGGGCTCAAGGTACCCATACACCATCTGGGGTACCCACAACAACAATATCAAACATCTGTATCGCTATCGTGACTTTTTAATGTTATTTTTCTTTAATATACTGTTGTGCATGGTCGAGTGAGGACGATGAGCTGAGCCGAGGCAAAACAATAAAAATTGATGACATACCAACAACAGCTGAGTATGACACAAAGCCATAATACACTCTCGCCGATTTCATGTTACAACAAAATGGCGCCCAACGTAAAGCAAATTTTGATTTTTAGTGTCATCGGTTTGATTTTTGAGTCCTGAGGTATTATTAAATTATAATACTCAGTTGCGTCAGAAACAAATCAATGCATGCAATTGTTATAAGATCTCCATCTTCTTATAAACTATTTTGTTCGTCTTGAACAGTTGTGTATATAACAAGGTTCAATCTTGCGACAAAATATAGTCAAGTTTCTTGTTTTTCTATTTTTAAACAATGCTAGTACATAGTCATTAGTTGCAGATTTTTATGTCAAGCTACTAATTTGCGGTATTAGATATGTTTATTTGGTATATTGATACAAACAGAATTTTATTGGTAAAATTTTTAAGATGATCTTTACAGATGTTTGATGGTTACAAAGTTGTTGTTTCTTTTATTTGGCTGGAACCTAACCTATATTCATATTTCACCTTATCGTTACATATATATATACTATACTTTTTCTTGAACATATTCTTTATGATTTCTTTTTGCGGAATTTCAGTGAACATTTTGGAAGATTTTATATCAGATCTATATCGTTTTGTTTTTGGATATTTTTCTTATGGTATTTTATGTTAATTATTGTTGAGGGTTAAAAGATTTCTAAAACTTCGAAATTTTACAGATTCTAATTTAGATTACGGCAAAGACAATTATTCTACATTTACATTCTAAATTACATTTGGCATTCAACTTTATTTTCAGGTTTTTTATCTTGGTTTATTTTTCTGTTATTTTTTTTTAAGTATATTTCTGGTATTGTTTTTTTTTTAATTTTAATTATTATGCCACTTCCACCTAAAACGCAAGGCAGGACAACTAGGTCCAACAGTAGGGCAACCGGAGAGATGGAATTAAATACGGAGTCATCTACCAGTCATGCCGCAGGCATACTTCCAGTTACTCAGCCTGATGTAGATGGTGAGGAAACTGTGATACAGTCAACCCCTGTCACGGGAGACGAAAACTCTATCAGTCAGCCTTCCTATAGTCCATTGACCATCCGCGGCAATAGTGTGAATGAACCGCAAGGTCGATTAAGTAGTCCAGGAATAGTTGAAGTAGTTGAGTCAGCTTTAGGTGCGACCAGGGAGTCGATGATTGAGGTTATGCGCAGCGAAATGCAGCAGGCAGTTGCACAGGCGGTTAAGACAGCGTTATCTCAGACATCTTTATCTCAGGAAAAGTCGAATTCTCCTTCTAGAAACATAGATTGGCCACATGAATTTCCAACTTTCGACAGGAATTCCAATCAGAATCGCCGAGAAGATGATCAAGGTAGATTTAACCACAATTATATGCCATCATATGAGAATCGAGATTATTTCAATAAACCCAAGTATCCGTACATTAGTAAATGGGGAATCCGTTTTGATGCTACTTCTAAAACTCCGCAAGTGGAGGATTTTATTTTTAGAGTGGAGAAACTCCAGAGAAGTTATGGTTGTTCGGATCAAGATCTTTTAGATGGTTTCCATCATTTGTTGGAAGGACGTGCAAATCAGTGGTACTGGGCACAAATCAGATTGCATCCGAATATGAACCTGGCGAATTTAAAACTTTCTATTATACGTGAATTTCAGAAATATCAGTCCAATTTAGACGTGTTGAGGCAGATCATGGATCGTAAGCAAGGTCGGGAGGAATCTGCAAGCCAATATATTGATGCCATAACTAGTTTGAGGTCTCAGTTGAGCAATCCGTTGAAAGATTACGAGGTCATTGATATTATTAAGGCTGGTCTGAAACCCAGATTAGCTCATTTAATATTCAGTGCTGGTGCTTATTCAGTTGAGGGATTACGAAGCGAGTGCAGGAAAGCCGAAGAATTTCTGGATAGGGAATCTTTTCAGCGATCTAGAAGCAACTTTTCTCCTCGTGCAGTAAACGAACTTTTTGATTCCGAAGTTGATGATTTGGTTGAAGAAGTTGATGAATTGAGGTTGCGACATAAGCCAATTGGTGTTTCAAAGAACGATACTGGACATTGTTGGAACTGTGGTAAAAGCGGTCACGGGTTCAAGCAATGCACCAGTTCTCAACGTTCATTATTCTGTTTTCGCTGTGGTGCACCTGGTGTTACTGCTCCTCAGTGTAGTCAATGCAAGCAAGGCAGTCGTTCAAAAATTGAATCCAAATCTGAGTCTGTTTCTACTCAAACAGTAGATTGACTATCTGTAAATGGTAAGTCTACTTCTACCGATCCTTTTGTTGTTGACCCGAATTTTGTTATAACCAAGCCATCTGAACACTCTGCAAAAACAAAACCTGACATAACTCAGCCTTTTCATATTCGAATGGCGAACTATTTGAAAGTTCGTGAGCGTATTTTCAACTCCGAAGTTTCCGTAAAACCCATTTGTATTTCCAAACGTATTTTGAAAGCTCGAGAGCGGTATCGTATCCGTCGTTTAAAACGAATTTCTATTTCATCTGCAAAATTTTCTGAATTGGGATTTAACGATCCTCGTCCATTTCGAGAAGTTCTAGTTAATGGAGAACCGGTTTTGGCATTATTTGATAGTGGAGCAACAGTGACCTGCTTAGGCAAAAATTGTATTTCTTTAATTGAAAAATTGAATCTTAAGATTATTCCTGTTTTCAAGTGTAGTGTAGGTACTGCTAATGGACAGCGTGTTACTTGTGCCGGAAAAATTAGGGTAGACCTTACATTTGATGATATGACGAAGACCATGGAAGTGTATGTTATTCCGGGTCTCGAAAACTCTATGTATTGCGGTGTCGATTTCTGGAAAGCATTTAATATTGCTCCGAAGCTTATAAGCAGTTTAGAGATCAGTCCAAAAGTTGAAGATTCTGATTTACATATTCTTAATGATGATCAGATAGCTCTGCTCGAGAAGAGTAAAGAAAGTTTTCGTGATTTTGACAAATATGGTTTGGGGAAAACTCATTTAGAGGAACACGTCATCGATACTGGTGATGCCGTTCCGGTTAAACAACGTCACTATCCCGTTTCTCCAGCAGTGGAATCTTTAATTTATCAGGAACTTGATCGCATGCTTAGTTTGGGAGTCATCGAGCCGAGTACTTCACCGTGGAATTCACCAGTTACTCTTGTGCGTCGTGGGGAGAAGAATAGGTTATGTCTGGATGCACGCAAGTTGAATGAAGTCACCATCAAAGATGCGTATCCATTACCTTTTATTGATGCATTGCTAGGTCGTTTGCAAGATACATATTTCATTTCGAGCATAGATTTGAAAGATGCCTTCTGGCAGGTACCTCTGGCAGCTGACAGCCGTCCGAAAACTGCGTTTACAGTACCGGGGAGACCACATTATCAATTCACTGTCATGCCGTTCGGGTTGTGTAATGCAGCTCAGCGGTTATGTCGGTTGATGGATAAAGTGATCTCACCGGAACTGCGGAACAAGGTTTTCGTATACCTTGACGATCTTTTAGTGGTTTCGCCAGATTTTGAGACTCATGTCGATCTGTTGCGCAAGGTAGGAGAGATGTTGACCAGAGCAAACCTGACCATTAACTTGAAGAAATCTAAATTTTGTCGTCGAGAGTTGCGATATCTAGGATACATTGTCGGTGAGGGGAAGCTCAAGCCAGATCCTTCAAAGATAAACAGCATTACCGATATACCAATTCCTAAGAACACACGCGATGTTCGCAGATTTTTGGGAATGGCCTCTTGGTTCAGGCGTTTCATTCGAAACTATGCCGAAATTACCGCTCCTCTCACAAGCACGTTGAAGAAAGGTAAATCTTTTTGTTTTCATGATCAGGCCATCGATGCTTTTAACAAGTTGAAAGTAGCTTTGACTACTAGTCCTGTACTGAACCATCCTGTTTTTGATAAAAGATTTTATGTCCAATGTGACGCCTCTAATTTGGGTCTTGGTGCAGTCTTGTTCCAACTGGACGCTGAAGGTCTGGAACGTCCCATCGCATTTCATTCCGCTCAGCTATCCAAGGCAGAACGGAATTACAGTGTAACAGAGCGTGAGTGCTTAGCTGTCATCAGTGCTATCAAGAAGTTCCGTCCTTTTATTGAACTTATGCCTTTCACTGTAATTACTGATCAGCGCTTTGAAATGGTTGATGAGACAGAAGGATCTCAGCGGTCGGTTGGCAAGATGGAGTTTAAAGCTCCAAGCTTTTAATTTTGATATCCAGCACCGTAAAGGATCACAAAATGTAGTCGCGGACACATTATCCCGTTTGCACATGGACGAAATCAACATGTTTATCGATGAAAAACCTTTAATTGATTTAGAATCTCCCGAATTTAAAAGTGAAGAATATTCACAGATAGTCAGCATGGTGCTCGAGAACCAAGACAGTTTACCCGATTTTAAAGTTTGTGATTCGTTTGTTTATAAAAAGACACTTCCGTCTGATGGCACTTCAGTCCACGAAAATTTCATTTGGAAACTCTGGGTTCCAAGTAACCTAACCGAATCACTTATCGAGAACACACACAAATCTTCTAGTCACTGTGGTATAGGTCGAACGATCGCGGCACTTCGACAGTATTTTTATTGGCCTAAAATGGCAAAACAAGTTCGAGATTTCATTAATGGTTGTATCGTTTGCAAGGAGACAAAAGCTCCAAATAAAATTTTACGAGGCAAGATGGGAAACGAAACTGTCACACACAGGCCATGGCAAAAGATTTTTATCGATTTTATTGGACCGTTTCCGAGATCGAGGTTAGGTAACGCGTTTATTCTGATTGTTTTAGATCACTTGACGAAGTTTGTTCTTTTGAAACCACTAGCTAAGGCAAATTCGAAAAATGTTATTAAATTTCTAGAAGCCGAAGTATTTCACAAGTTTGGTGTACCACAATTAGTCCATTCGGACAATGGAAAACAATTTATCTCGTCCGAATTCACTTCATTTTTACAAAAGTATGGTTGTAAGCAGATTCGTAACGCGGTGTACTCTCCACAAGCGAATGCATCCGAGAGAGTCAATCGGACCATTATCGCAGCGATTCGATCTTACGTATCGGAGGATCAAAAGGATTGGGATAGATATTTATCCTCAATCGAATGTTCATTAAGATCCACGCTTCACACTTCGACCGGCTTCACACCATATTTTTCACTTTTTGGCACACACATGATCACACACGCGAGTGAATACGATTTGGCACACAAACTTGGGATTCTAGAGGACGGCACGGTAGATATTGTTCCGAAACACGATATGTTGCACTTAGTCCGAGATACGATTAAAAGTAAATTGCACGATTCTTTCGAAAAATCGGCAACACGTTACAACACTCGATCTCGCGAAGTTAGCTTTAAACCGGGACAGGAAATACTGAGGAGGAATTTTGTTTTGAGTGACGCTTCCCGCCATCTTAATTCAAAATTATGTCAGAAGTTTGTCAAATGCAGAGTTGTTCAGAAGGTAGGGACCTCACTCTACGAGATTGAAGATTTGAACGGTAGGAAGATAGGGGTCTATCATTCGAAAGACCTGCAACATATGGTACCAAACAAGTAGTCGCCCGGCTAGCTAAATCGGTAGAGAATGAGTTTCGTAATCTCAGGGTCGCAGTTCTTCCCCACTTTTCGTACACATCACGGTTGACTTCCCAAATCAGTTAGACTTCGGCTGGCCTGCGTCAACATGTTCGGGTTTGTTATGTCAGCCGGTTAACGCAATGCGCAGCGTAAACATCGCCCGCATTGTGGTCGATGCATTGATAGCCTGACGGCTACCGGTTATCGATTACCCCTTTTTTTTGCAAGGTGACATTTTCGATTACGAACAGCCTAATCGTTTACAAAGGGAATGCAAAAGAACGCCATTTGCATTCTGTCATTTGTTTCAAACTCATCAAGGCGGCAATTGGAGAAAAAAATAAAATAAAAGTGAATCGTGCTAATTGTGAATAAAAAGTGAGTGCTCCGAATTTACTACCATCAGAATTTTGACGGCGCCCGGGATTTTTTTTGTATAGAGTGAGTTGGATCAAAATCCTTTCATGCAGATAAGGCATTGTTATAGTTGTGCATTTTTTTTTGTTTCTTATTGGCAACAGGTATTTCTTTGGGCACATGGGAGCGTAGGCTTCGGCCTCAACCAGCACTTATTTAAATTGCTACCACGCTGCCATTACCAATTGCTATTGACCAACGACCACAGTTTGCATTTTTGTCCATTGTTACCATTCCAATACCGGGTTTCTTTCACCGGCACCACCACAACTCATTGAGAGTGACCACCACTCCAACCCATATACAGTGACCACCACCAGAACCCATTGGCAGTAATCCCAACTACAACCCATTGCAATTTATCACCACCATTGTGTGAAACCATTTGGTACTACGACAACCACAAGCTGTTGCATCAACCATTTAAAACCATCTCAATAAAGTCCAGCCTTCCAGTTGCTGAAGTTTTTTTGTAAGACCTGAGTGCGCTTCTCCCATCACCGCAGTAAGCATTTAGTGTAAAGAAAATATATCATCATTAGTTATTCGTATTTTTCTGCCACAGGCAGGAAAATACGGATACTATTATTTCTATATATTCATCGACGGACAGCCGATCTGAAAAACATACATTGTACTTACGTACATTTATGTATATATAGTGCAAATATAACGGCATATTACCGTTATTTTAAGCAGCCCATGTGCTTTCGTTTCTTTTCTTTTTTGTGTTCCAAAAATTTTTGATACAGTACAGTTACAAACAACGATAGTTGTCGAAGATGATTAATAATTAAAGTTTGTGAAATAGCTTTAATCGTTTAAATTATTTAAAAAAAAAAAAAGAAAAAAACTGAATTCATTAAAATTTATGAAAAATCTAGAATAATAATCTAATTTTGAGATTATTTGAAATGAAAAATGAATAATTGAAAACCAAATAATTATAATAATTAATCATTAAAAAAAAAAAATTATTAAATTAGAATTTTAGTCGATTTTACAATAAACTTTTTTTTGATTCTCGATCACATTAATCATTTAGAAATTCGATTATCAAGAAATTGATAAATTAATGAAATCGATTAATAAAAAAAATATTAATTAATTATTTGAATTATAATCTATCATTAATTTAAAGAAATTAAAATTAACTTAATTAAATTAATTATTTTAAATCAAAAAAATAATTATCTGAGGGTCTAATAATTAACAAAATTAATTATACTATAATAAGTAAATTGTTAATATTATTATATAATTTAAATAATTAATGAAATTAAGTTTTGATAAAATTAAACTCAAATTTTTAACTCAAATAATTATTAAAATTAATTATTTCAAGCCCAAATAATTATTAAACTTGATTATTTCACAATAAAAAAATTAAATATTTCAAAATTTAAATAATTATTAAAATTAATTATTTCATAATTAATAAAATTAATTATTTTAAACTTGCTGGACGAGTAATTATTGGAAGACTTCAAAAGATTGATTATTTGAATAGCAATCTAACGTTGAAATAATTAAATTAATATTTTTTTTTTGAGAATTAAAAAAAAAACGATTTCCATCATTGAATATTTAAAAACTAATGAAATAATTCAAATTATCATTCATATTATTATATTATATTTTCTAACTATTATTGTATGTAAATGTTGATCCCTATTAAATACTAGTAGCTTTTCAGTCATACCCGGTCTAGAAGGTGACCGAATATCTTACCTCTTGAGCTCAATAGGGTCGAGATTTATTTTACAAATTCTCATATGTTTGCATATTTCTGTTTATTGAATTTATGTTGGGATAAACATAGAACAATATAGGTATTTTGTTACTATTCATATTCCTACCTTTGCTTTAATATAATGTTCACTCATATAATACAAACTTAATGTCATAATGTACTATATATGAATCCCGATACAAATAAAAAGGGAATAATGAATTTTTGTAACGGTGAAGTGAAAATGTGTTAGTCATTTATTAATGGTGAAATAAGGTAGGTCCAGCCAAATGAAAATGTTTTAGGGGGTTTCCTGCAAAAGAAGAAACCCGCAGGGGATTTTGAAGAAATCCGTGGGAGGGCTCAAGGTACCCATACACCATCTGGGGTACCCACAACAACAATATCAAACATCTGTATCGCTATCGTGACCCTTTAATGTTATTTTTCTTTAATATACTGTTGTGCATGGTCGAGTGAGGACGATGAGCTGAGCCGAGGCAAAACAATAAAAATTGATGGCATACCAACAACAGCTGAGTATGACACAAAGCCATAATACACTCTCGCCGATTTCATGTTACAACACATCTAACATATTGACAATGAATAAGTTGGAAATAAACGCTGCAAAAACAAAAGCCATTTATTTTCACACACGCCATCAGGAGACTCTTTGTCCAAAGATTGCTTTAAATGGACAAATGATAGAATTTGTACGTTCCCTAAAATGTCTGGGGATAATACTTGACTCTTGCCTTAATTTTAATGATCATATCAATGACATATCTAGGAAAATATGTTTCACTTTAAGGAGATTGTATAGTCTTAGAGCTTACACCCCAGAGAACATAAGAAAACGTTTAGCCTTTTCGCTTTTGATGTCTATCTTTAATTATGGTATTGAAGTATACTCTGGTACTTGGTCTTATAACTTAAACAGATTAGAAAAGATCATACGCAAAGTAGTAAGATATGTTTTCAAACTTGGGATACTCGATCATGTTCGCGCATTTGAATTAACATCTGTTTTTCTTGGTTGTACTTGCCGGAACTATATAAGTCAGCGCATAGTTCTTCATTTTTATAAGGTTATAAAATTGCAAAAGCCTGAAATTTTAGTCAAGCAATTTACATTTATTAATTCTCTCGCAACGTGCAGATCGAAGTACCCTTGGTCAGATCATCAATTTATGAGCACTCATTTGTGGTTCGTGTCTACAGAATTTGGAATTGTTTGCCTAATTCAATGAGAGTATTCTCTTATTCATATTTCAACTTCTCTAAATTGTTAAAATCATTTCTCAATGGTTAATTTAATTACATTACACATGTAGTTATGGGATCCAAACTTTTTTGTTTTGTTGTCAGCATTCATATTGGCTGGGGAGCCATTTAATTTAATTTTTCTTACTCTTAAATTTTTATTAGTTTTAATAATATTAATAAGGTATAACATCACTACCAGAGTTTTAGCTCTTTTTATTATTGTTATTTCCAATACATGTATAATTGGCATAGAAGCTTTCTTTGTATTGAGTAAATAAATAAAATAATAAAAAAAAAATAAAATGTCTTTTCCATCTATATTCAGAAAACTATTAAAAAACGAACTGACTTTTTTAATAAAATTAAAGTAAATAAAATTAAGTAATTAAATCGAGATAATGCACATTATTAAGATAAGAGCGCGTTTAGACTACTAAACCCATGGTACAATAATACAAGATAGGGCAGCTTGAGTTGAGTAACAAAAAAAACGTTTTTTTTTACATTTTTTCAACACATAACTAAAAACGAGAAAAATGAATGAATGGCTATGATTTCTTTCCAAAACCCAGTAGGGAATATAATTAAGTATTTCTTTCATCTATAACAAAGTAATTACTTCCAGGTGGACCCGTTAAAACATCATTCTTATTTCAATTAAATTTGAATATATTTCAATTTATTTGACATTGTAGATATGCTTATTTTAACATATTTTAAATGTTGGGTTTTATTATTTCAATTCACACAAATATCAATTTTAACAGCAGCATTAGGCTACGTTAAGACTACTAAATCCACTCGATCTCAAACGTCAATTCCATTGCGTATACGCCACGTTAATCCTGTTCACAAATCGAGTGGATTTCGAAAATCTTAACGTACCTTTAAACGGCATATACATTAGAAATTTTTACCGGTTAACCTGCTTTATGAGGATTTGACCTATATGCAAATGAATTGACAATTGAAAACCACTGGATTAACGAAATCCGGTTAAATGTAAACGTACTATTAATAGATATCGGGCACACTAAAGGCCTTGATACACGAGCCATCAATGTCATCTGTACTGTAAAATTTTACCTATGTTAATAGAAACATATTTCTGATAGAAAATAATTCGAAGAAATGAAGTTAAATTAGTTGAAGGAAAAAATAATAAAAAGTACATTTACACGTGTGAACATTAAAGTACCAATTTTGACAAACATTAATAATGTCGTATATACAGAAAAACTGACAGCACATATGCCAATAAGGGCTTGTATAACAACAACAGCATTTTTATTTTATTTTACTATTACCACTTTTTATTATACCATGGGCATTCTCTTGTTTCTTGGCCCAATTCGACTCGTATGCCTTTAAAAACTCCAACAAAAGTTATGTAATTAATATTGAAATGTTGTGAATATGCCATTATTGAAAATATACCACTTTAATGTATGTAAAAATATCTTTTATTTCATTTTTTTTCTGTCAAACCCTGTAATGTAAACATGTCATTACCTCAGTGCTAGAATACATTGCTGTGTCAACGGCGTTACTCTTCAATAACCGGCAATGCAGAGTAATCTTCTGATTCTGATTTTTTTCATATATTTCAATGGCCCAGCGAAAAAAACTATATGTAAAATGTTTAATAAACAAAAACATAGAGGAATCTGTTACATAAAGTTCCCCATTCCAAGTTCAAGTTCAGGAACATGTATACGGTAACCTCAGAAATATACAAGGAAACAAATTTCAAACCCATCAAGGGAAAGGATGGTAAAGTAACGTCCAAATTTGAGTTTGTTTATCCCGCCGATGATGAGGTTCTCAAGCCAACTGTGGATAAAGATGGTGATTTGATTGTCCCCCGAAAGAAGAAAAGTGATGCCACGACATGTGGTACTATTGAATTGCAACATTCGGAAGCAACTGAAATAAAATTGGTGGGTTTGCAAGTTTGGAGAGGTGCACTACTGTTGGCTGATTATATTTTCCATCGCCGTGATGAGTTCAAAGATAAAACTATAATGGAATTGGGAGCAGGAGTGGGTTTGACCAGCCTTGCCGCAGCATTATATGTAAAGAAAGTTGTGTGCACCGATGTTGATATTGGTGGTATATTGGATTTGATTAGAAACAATGTAAAGTTGAATTCAAAATTATGCGATACCAGCAAAATTGATGTTATGGAATATGATTTTATGAAACCCGAAAGTGAATATTCAAGGCAACTGCTAAAGGCCATTGATGAGAGTGACATTGTGGTGGCAGCTGATGTCATATATGATGACGATTTGACCAATGCCTTCATCAAGGTAATAGATGCCATCTTCCAACGCGAACAAATAAGTGGGAGAAAGAAAGAAATATTTGTAGCCTTGGAAAAACGTTATGTGTTCACATTCTCTGAAATGGATGCTGTTGCGCCAATGTTCGAGTATTTCCTCAAACAGACCTTGCATAAACCTTGGAAATTTAAATATATTGAGACAGATTTCCCACAGTATTTTAAATATGAACGTTGTAAGCATTTAGTTTTGTTGCAAATAACAAAGTCTTGAATTTGATTGTTTTTGCTAGAAAATTTGTATAAATATACTATGTGTCTTTATTGTTTTTCTTTATGGTCATACATTTTTAGTTACAAGTTAAAATTATATATAGGTATTTATATAAATTATTTCTTAAAATCTAAATATTGTTCGCGTCTTTGATTTTATAAATCTTGCATTGCTAAGATTATATTTTCCAATGCCTTGCGGGCATCATTGTTGGGGAAACTTTCGAGTACCTTTAAAGCTGCCGTTGTGTGTTTACGTTGCAATTGTTTTGTTTTCTCTAGACCGGGTCCTTGCAGGATCGCTTTGTGTATTTTATTGTAGTCAACATTTTCAACACTAACTTTGCCCTTTTCAATTTCATCATAAAGTTTTGGATCATATTCCAAATGGAATAAAACGGGAGCACTCACCAGACTGAATGTGGTATCTGAAAAGATATTAGAAAAGAACATGATTAAAATATTTAAATAAAATTAATGTTCCACGTTCTTTGATACTACTCACCATATGGAAGTGATGATAATTGAAATGGTTCCGCATCAATACATGCCTGCCAGGCCAACGACAAATGTTTACCAAACAAATATGCCTTCTTCTGCAATTCCTCACTTTGTTGAGCCAACAGCAAAGAGGCCGAACATGATTTGCCCAACAAACTGCCAACATTTAAAATATTACGTGCCTCCCATTCCTTTTCCGGATCACCCAAATATTTATTAATATTCATGGGTTTCAAGACATCTTCGCGACAGAAATCAATATCTGTTGTACTAATTGTTTTGCTGGTCTGTTGCAAAGGTTTCGTGCCCGGTCTTGATGGCAAGGGATTATTTTGTTCATCTCGTTCACCGATAAATTCCGATTCACTAAAGTCACGAACAGTCGAAGAAATCATTTCTACAACAACTTGATTTCTCAAATTGGCCATTTCTGCACTGGAATGACTTAGTAAATAGTCACCAATCAGCAAACCGATTTTATTGCCAAAGGTCATGTCATCATAGGAGGCACTGTCTTGGCTGGCTTTGGTGGAACGCTGTAGATTAACTAAACTCTAAAAAGGGGGAAAATAAATTAATTTTTAATAAATTATATCCTTTATTTGGCGACTACTCACATTGTGAATCAAATGGGATATACGTATCATTTCCGTAACCTCCACCAGACCCCGTTGACTGTGCAAAACTCCAGCACTTTTATCCTGCTCCATATCGGGTACAGATGGTGCATGACCAGCAGCTTTGGATATGAGTAGAACAATTAGACCCCAGGCCTGCATGGTATTTTTGCCATTATACAAAAGACCTCTGAAAAAATTTAATTAAAAATGAAACTATTTTCTTGCATATTGTTGTTGTAGTATTATAAAAATTGTAGATTACTTTTTTTTTTTTGCATGAAACATAAAAAATTTAGTTGGTGTTGTAAAAAGTCAAGGTCGTAACAGTTCAATGTTCAACACAAATGAATGCATGTATTCAGTTTTGATTAACAGCAAGGTTATGTTGCAAAAGTTAACGAATAATTTTAATTAACAAACTTAACTGTTAAACCAAAAAAAAGGTTGATTTCTATTTTAATGGATTGCAGTGCATTTGGGATGATCCAAGTGAATCTGAAAAACTTTCAAAGCAAACAACAACAGAAGTCGTTGAACCACAACCCAATTTGTATACCCTTCACCACCCTGTGATACAGGGTATTATGTCTTTGTGCATATGTTTGTAACATTTCTTTTGAGAATACCCAACAAACCAAAAGTATTGAGAATAATATTATATTAAGCTTACCACAAAAGCATTAAGCTTGAAAAAGTCTTGAGATAATCTTGAGAAATGTTTATTAATAATTGTTTGATATTACATTTCGATTGTTTACAAATGTAATTTTATCTTAACTAGTATGTATAAAGGTTAGTCATCTCAATATACAACTCTTGAGAAACATTTGTGTACAACAATAGTTTATCAAGCATAGTTGAAAACTGTTTGTGAAGTCAAATTTTAACAACATTTTTTTAATATTACGCTTAAGAACAACTATTATTATAAGCTTGTTCTCAAGTGGTATTGAGATTTGATTACTGAATGGTATGTTGGGTATGCATAGAATCACTTACTGAGTCGATTTGTGCATGTCCGTCTGTCCGTCCGGTCATGTATTTTTGTGAACAAAGTACAGGTTGCATTTATGACCCGATTTGGATGAAATTTGGCACATATGATTTATTTGGCCCAAGGACAAACCCTATTGAAATTTGAGAAAATCGATTCAGATTCGATTTTATGCCAATATTGGTCCGATTGAGACAAAATTTTGCACAGAGTATTGAATTAGGTCCAGATTAATGTATGCCAAGTTTGGTTGAAATCGGTTCAGATTTAGATATAGCTCCCGTATGTAGTTTCGTCCGATTTTATGTAAATGGAGCACCTAGAATCACTTTATAAGTCGATTTATGGATATCCGTACGTCTGTCTGTCATGTTAAATTGTAAACAAAGAACAGGTCGCATTTACGATCCGAATTGGAAATGGAAAATTCGGTTCAGATTTAGACATAGCTCTTATATATATTTTCTTCCGATACCCAAAGTCGGCCCGGTCCGACTTACTACATTCCTTTTTGGCTATTTATTACATTTCACTAAAGAAAATAATTGCGGCAATTGAAAAAAATCCCACAAGAAAATGCAAACTCTTTGTCGCAATTTCGGGAAATTTTTTTTTTAAATTTTGTTGTGGCACATAATTTAAATAAAGGCCTATTATGCCCATAACTATAATTTATTGTGTCATTTATATACAGATCAAAAACCTTGAATTCGATACAGCCTATCATTGTATTAGTTAATGTTTGTTTGCTGGATTTGTTTTACAAGATACTGATTTCAAAATCAAAAATAAAAAACTAGTTTCTGCACACTAAGATAATTTTCAGTCAAAACACGGTTGACAAATTTTCAATTAATACAATTTATTATTTGTAATAGACAGAAGGGAAAGTGGAATGCATACGACCGCTAGTCTTTAACTCTTCTTGATATATGTATAGGATTCAAAATCATTTCAAATTTGTATATCAAATCATGTCAGAGTTCCTGTCTGCAATCAGGTCATGTTCAAAGATTAATTGTATCTGTCTGTATTTCATTCATTCTTTATTTCATTTATTGCGGCTAAGCCATATTTAGGTGTAGATCCAGTATAACGATAACCCCAGTTTTAGAAATTTGATGGGTTTTGAACATGGGTTCTCAGTTGGTGGAAAACATTCTTTCCTTATTTTTATGTCGAGTTTGGAATGGCATTGCAAACCGTGTATCATTACTACGAATGATACTCCCGGAAATCTTAACTGTCCACCATACTTTTAATGAATGTCATCTTTTGACCAAGCCCATAAAAACACGATTGTTTAAATCACCATTACTAAATTGTTGTTTAAATATTAAACCACCTTCATAGCATAGTCTCTGGCTTATACACACATTATATAAATAACAAGACCAACAACAACGACAACAAAAAGAAGACATTGTGTGTAAACAATGGCTAAATGCGCACATTTACATTCCATTCACACACATAACGATGTCTCGATGTCGCAATCCAAGCTCATCACAATGCTTCTTCATTCATACATTCCTCCATGCAGCAGTACATATGAACGCACATCTTATCTCTATACACAAATACAACAAAACGAAGTAAACCTGTCTTAACTTACTTGGCTGTCTTCAACAGAGGATGACTGCTACCAACTAATTTACGTAGATACAATGCCACATTAGCTATTTCATCGCTAAGTAGCCAGCGTAAACTTAAAAAGGATGTGGGATAGCCAACAATACGCTCGGCTTCGCTAACAGCACGATCCCAGTCATGTTTTGGTGGAGATGATTTGACGCTGGTGGTGGTGTTATTACCATTGATTGCAGCCGTTGTTGTTGACCAACGTTTTTGTGTTTGCTGTTGTTGTCGTTGTTGATCGAAAGTGAAAGTTTTATTTGTCGATAGCACAACAGCAGGATTTGTATTAAAATGCCTATTGATTGCCAAATTTCTATTCACTTGTACTTGAATGGATTTTCTCCAATGTGACACCAATATTTTACTTGACTGCATTTTGTTTTGCAATACAATTGATTTTAACAAACTATGTAATCGATTCGATCTTTTTTGTTGTTGCCTACTTCTTTGCAACAATATTGCTTTATGCACAGCACTCGCGGGTATGATATCGCGTTCTTGTTAACACCTGTAACAGTGAAACTTGACTCACTAAACAACGTAACCGTTTCAAAACTCTTCAATGGCTCAAAAGATTTCTTTTCTCACATAAATGTTGGTTACAAGTCGTTGTCGTTGATCAGCTGTTAAACGTAAACACCTGTAGAGCTGTGACAGTATTGCCACATTATTTGACAGATGCATATTCAATATTACAATGAAAGCGTCAACGTTAGACGTCAGATTGCTTTACTAGTTGGCGTTAACATGTGGTATGTTCCCGTAATGCAAGAATCTACTATTTTTTACTCTGATAACACTTTTTACCTTTATGATATCGAAGAAAATAGTAAAATCGAGTAGATTCTTGCAGTAAGGGAACAGACCAATTATGTTGTTTATGATTGCGAGTGTTTACTTATGACAAAAATGGAAAGGATTTATTATTTAATAAAAAAACATATCTTTTTGAAAAATGTATGTAAAAAAATTTAATTTATTCAAAATTATGCTTTATAAATATCGAACTAAATGCAGAATTTTATTATTCCATTCAATAAAAACAAAAGAAACAGGTCAACACGTTATTAATGGTGTTTTTACACGATATGTATTTTACATATGTGTTGTCACTTATTTCATCCATATGTAATTCCTTATGTGTGTCAAAATTAGCGGCGTACACAAAACATTTATTTTTGTGTTCAAATTTGTATTTTACATATGACATAACCTATAAACAAAAAAATCACTTTTATTTTTTCTTAAATCAACATCTTTTTTTATTAAACACCTACAAACGAAATAATAATTTGTAATTTTTGCCTTTTCTTTGACTTGCAATTGAAATATTTTCTTCCAACAATGTGTTTCATTCAAACAGCTGATTTCCTTATGTTTCACATACGTTTAGATTTACGAAATCCACTCTAACTCAAATGTCAAATCCGTAGCGTATACGTCAAATATAATCCACTGGATTTGTGAACTAGATTAACGTAACGTATACGCAATTGAATTGACGTTTGAGATCGAGAGGATTTAGTAGTCTAAACGTAGCCTTAATTAATTTTTTAGATAAACTAAATTATAGTTCCATTCCAGAACCTTCAAGAATCTACTAATGTTACAAGTATTCACGGTAAACTGAAGTCCTGATATTGGACATTTATTTCTCAGAAAGAATGTACTGTATCTCCCGAATGCAATGATGTTGTGACGACAAATTTTGTACATACCCTATTTAGGATAATTGCACAAAAAATAAAACTGGAATAGTCATAATCCAATTAATCAAAACCATGTTTTTCAATTTGCTCGGTATAATATTTTTAGTAGTCCAATATCCCTCCCTTTTACATTTGTATTGATGGAATCTATATTTAATTATGAAATGTAGTATACAGCCTTAAGTCAGGAAAAAAATTTGGGTTATAGAGGTTAAGAATTGCCTCCTGTTGCATTTAAATTTTATTAACATTTGAGAATAACTAATTAAGTCATTTGAACAGACACTTCCACACACATTTGTTACATTCACTGTAAAATGTTATCCCCGACAATGACGGTTCACATAGTTCCTTCGTGTGAATAACATTTTGAATAGATTCGGAAAGCAAAACAATTCCATATATTTTGGATGTAATTGCACGTTTTCGCCACTTTTTTTCTGGCAAAAATAAACAAAATATCGAAGAACCATGAGATCAGTTTGCCGAAATATATTCAGAGAATATAATATTCCCCGGGATGTCCCCAAAAAGGGAAAGCGGACCACCAAACAAATGGCAAGAACAAAATTGCGGTTGAACACATCGTCTATATCCGCAACTCAGCTTGAAGAATCCATTGAGAATTTTAGCGAAGATGAGAATTTTTCACCAAGAAAACACTCCTTTGTTCATGTGAGGCGATCATTTGAAATTCCCCTAAAAATAACAAAGATACGAAGAAATTTACAAAACACCAACACATCATTGCCACACGAAGAACCTCCAACTGCAGCAATTGTGCCCAGATGGATAAGGAACGGTGAAATTATGCCAACACCGCCGGAAGATGACAGTGATGATGATGGCTTGATGCCACGTCCCATTGTAATAAAACAAGAACCCTTAACACAACCCAGTGAAGAAATACAATTATCTTTACCCTGTTCAGCTGCATCTGTTGTATCCAGTGTCAGAAGTATAACACCGCGTTTACGATCCAAGATATCATCTGATGAGTCTTCTATAGAATCAGAAGACGAGGAATCTACACAAAATTCAGTTAGAAGAAGACGAAAAACATCCTTGAGCTTAAGTGGCTTGAATTCCTCAAAACGTTCAAGAAAAGAAATTCTATCCCGATATAAACCATTGGATATTAGTATTACCAAAATGAGTTCGCCGAAAAGAAGAACTTCACCACGTAAAAGAAAAACAAATACCATCAGCAAAAGGCAAACAAGATCCCAAACATCAAAGACTGATTTGAATATATCTGGGCTGGCATCAGATGAAGAACCCTTTAATAGTCTCTCCAATGATAGATCATTTGTATGTAGTTCACCCAATCCTACTCAGGTTATTAGTACACCCTCAGGTACACCGTCTCCACGTAAACGTCCCACCGAATTGGATCTTATGATTGAACTTATTGAAAAGGAGAACTCTATGAAAAATAATTCGATTAGAAAATCACCAAGAAAGTCAACGAAAAAATGTTTACCAGGTGGTTATGTGGAGCTATACAGAAGATCGCTGAACAAAGCTAAAACTGATGCTAGATACTTCAAACATGATAAGAAATTTGGCTTGAGAATGGGTACTATTTTACGAGTACTCAAATTGGAATGCCAGCATAATGTTCATGTGGCCCGGGTGCAGCTCGATGATGATAGAGAAGATCTCCAGCAATATTTTAATGATGATGAAGTTTTTTATATTATTCTACCTCATGATATGATGGCACACATTAAAATTGATACCAAAATTGAAGCTTTCTTTGATGAAGCAACCCGACCTTACAATTTAAAATCAAAAGATGGTAGTAATACCAAAGTATATATTAAACCCTATAAACTATTAGTATTGTAAGATTGTTAAGTTGTCGTTGTATGTAGAATGTAGTTCCTATTATTGATTTTGTTTTCTCCTTTTTAGAACTGTTAGTGTTAATTTTGTTTTTGTAAACACTTTAATTAATGAAAAAAATATGCAATCAATAAAAAATCTTAACTTAATTTTGTTAAATAAAAACAAATTTATTTTCATAAAAAAATTAAACAGTATGACTCCCTTATGTTTTGGGTTTCTATAGGAACATCTTGTTTTATAATCTATAAAATCGTTCTCTAAAAGAACAATTTTTAGGCCGCTTTAAGAACATTTGTTGGTTTTCTTTTAGATATATTATATCCTACAATCGGAAGATTTTTTAGATCATAGAACCAGAAGATTCTCTGTACTTCTATACGAAGAAGATTTGCGGAAAAACTTTGTGTCTTAATAAGAAGAGCGTTTGGTCTTCTATGAGAACACCTATTAGTCTTGGCCTTTTATAAGAGGACCCTTGGTTATTTATAAGAGGGCCTCTAAGAATTCTGTAAGAATAATACCTCTACGAATTTTGTAAGAATACCTTTTAAACTGATGATAGAAGGCTTCTTTAATCAGCTCTTCTATGAACAAACCCTTCAGCTCTTCTATGAAGAAGACCTTCTATACGAAAGATGTTCGGAATAACTTTGTGTCTTAATAAGAAGAGCGTTTGGTCTTCTATGAGAACACCTATTAGTCTCTGTTCAAAAGAAGTCCTGCAACTCTTCTATTAAGAAGACATTCAGTTCTTTTTTATGGCCTTTTTTCTTTTGGTCAATTTCGATCATAAATTTTGGTAGTAGAATAAATTAAAATATATATGATAACACTGTTGAATTTTCACTCTAACGTTCTGATAAACCAAAATAACTCAATACCCCGGCAATTGAGTAGAAATTTGCTGTCGTATGAACTGATAAAAAACATATCGGTACACCAACAACAATATCAACTTCGAAAATTAGAAAAACGAAAACAATGTCCATAATGAGAATTTAGTAGAGTATTTGAGCGTATTGAAAAATGTACGTTCCTTGTTGCTGTCTAGTAGAATGGCCCTCAAATATTAAAAGTTTTCTTTAATAATCTTATCTTGACTACAACAACTATGTGGACATGACATAGTAAAAAAAATAACAGTGAATAAAAATGTTAGTATCACGACAAAATTTAATGAAGGGTATTGAAAAATAATAGCTGAATATATTTTCAAAACACGTCTGAAAAAGTAACGGTATTTGCAATGTGTTTAAAAAAGTGTGTGGGGTGTTGTTAATGCGCAGGGCCGGCTGAATACAACACTGACACTCGTTCCAGCCAAAAAGGTGAAGACGAACAAATGACATTTATGAATGAAAACATTTACGTTATCCTTTCAAAACCCACCCCTCTGTTACACCCCGCTTATCAGAAAGGCGAAAAACCGGAGCTAAAAACAACAATATTGGAAAGTTACACTCACGCATTTTCTATTTATGGGGGATAATTGTTCTCCGAAAATTATTTCAGTTGTTGGTGGTTATTCCAGTTTCAAATCAACGAAGAGTTAACACAACATAACAGTCGTCACAGCAATAAGAAGAAGACTATCTTAGACACAAAACCAGGCAATTTCCATCAACAACGACGACGTCGACAACGTCGTCCAAATCGATACGTAAGAATCGCAAGTGAAAAAACCAAACGGAAGAAAAAAATTTTGTTCGGTATTTAAAAAAAGTTAGTTTCAAAATTGGTGTAATTGTTTAAACGGGCAAATCGTGTTATCTTCATGTGAAGAAGTAATAATCAATGGCCAAAAAGGATAATACAACAAAGAAAAGTGTTAGAAAAGTTTGAAATATATTTTTTATACCACAAACACGCATAAAACCCCTTTGCCTAATTGTTTCTCAAGCAAAAATACCTTGAAAAATGCATAGAAAATCTATAGAATTGCTGCTTACAAGCCTACGCCTATGCTATATGCTTTTATTTGCCTGAAATAAAGGAATGGGAAAAATAAAACAGTTTTGAAATAAAACTTGGTTGAAACATAAAAAAAAAACGAAATAAAATTCAGTGCTTTTTCGGTGTGGAGAAAAAATTTGGGATTTTTTCTCGCTTCCTCATATACAAACATTACATAAGTGTACATAAGAAACCAATACCCAGACAAACAGGCAGGCAGGCACACACACATAGATATACACACAACATAATATAGAAATATACACAGCCATATATATAAAGCATAAATATTCAAAAGGGGATATCCTTTTCTAATGTTGGATATTTAAGAAGGCAATCATCCTCTACAAACACCACAACCACCACTACGATAAGAAAACTGAATCTTGTGAAAAAAAAACAACGAAATGAATTTAAATAACTACAATAATTTTTTTTGTACAAGTTTTTTTTCTTTTTCGTACTATTGGAAAATTGCCAGGGACACGTGAAAATTTCAAAGTGAAGAATTTTTCCTAAAAAAAAGTAAAAAAAGAAATGATTTACAAATTGGAATACGTTTAATATCCATGTCGACAAAGTGCATTGTGAAAAATGTACTTCCAAACAAGTGAAAAAAAGTAAAAGTGGTTTCCATAGTCCCGAGAAGTGGGTAATTGGCTTAAGAGGACACCAGGGCTGCATTAGTACAACTATAATAAAATAATCATTTAATATAAATACTTGAGTTAAGATTTTTATAGGAAGTGAGAAATGCAAGTGAAGATGTTGGACATAAAAAAAAAAACAAAAATAAATGAACGCAAATTTGATAAATTGGACTCAAACCCCAATCCAAAGAAAAAATAATAAATAAACGAAATTTTCTAAATTATATAAAAAGGAATTTGGCACTGAGTGATTTTATTGGAAGTGAGAAATTTAATATTTGGAGATAGAGAGTGAGAAGATATGAATATTTTCCTCTCCCTTCATCTCTCTCGAATGAACAAGAAATCAGCTGATCTGAAAAAATGGATTTCAAAATAGAAGCGCGTTTACCATTTTTGACGCCCACTTTTTATTAATGAAATTTTATTTTTTTTAAAAAAGGTTTTATGAGTTCAATATTGCAAAAAAGAAAAAAGAAATACGGTTATGATAAAAAGGTTATGGATCATCAAGCGACCCTTAACTTAGTAGCAGGGTTGATAAAAACACGTGGAATTCAATTCCCTTGATTATATGTCAAACAATGTATCCTTTATAAATAGACAATATAAGACAATTTTAAAATTTAATGCTGATTTTTAAATCCATAAACCAACAGATTTTAAATCGTTTTGAAATATACAACTTTTAAAGTACGTTTACATTATACCGGATTTTGTTAACCCAGTGGGTTTAAATTGTCAATTCCATTGTAGATATGTCAAATAAATTCCCATAAAGTAGGTTAACACCCGGTAACAATTTCTAATGTAAATGCTGTTTAAAATGTCCTAATTTGTTTAAAAATTATCTAAATTATCAAAAATACTGACATTGGTATGGAAAACGTTTTATAGTTAGTTTTATTGAGTTATGAAAAGAATTAAAAAGAAAACATTAGAAAAGGGTGTGGCAAAACTATTTTCAAAAATACAAAAAATTGATTAATGTTATTAAACATGGTTTTCTATAGTTCAATAAGATGTAAGAGTTTTTTTCGACTCCACTTTCTAAGCAGTTTTCATGGTCTTGATCGTAGCATCGTATTTTTATGGCCTTCTTTAATGTTTGGAACAATTTTGTTTTTGCCAAATAGTCAGGATGAATCCCATTTTATTGTTTTTATAAAAAACCAACTATTTATTAGTGGATAATATATGGCATTGTCCGCCGAAGGGTAATGCAGAGAAGACTTTAGTTCGGGATCTCGCCACTGATCCTCATCAATTCCCTTAGTTTTTTAGAAATTGGAGTAAATATAGAGACCAAGCTCTATTAATAATGTCGAAATCTTTGTCGTTATTTATGCCTTCATAAAAAATTAAGTCCTAGGGGTGACCCAGCAAGGGAAACAGCTGTTATTTCTCAATGACAGAAAACTTGTAAACAGCTGATACACAGTGGATTTCCATCGATGACCTTATTAATAAACTATAGTATGTCAGATCAGCTGATTGGGCTTAACTCTAGTTTAGTAAAAACGATCAGAATTTTTTTTCCAGAGGTATGTATTTGTACCCTAATTATGGGGATATCTTTTTCTCTTGGGGGAGTTCGGGTACGGGTCCCCGGTTATATCCGGTTCTACGGATCCGGTTAATATAATATTAGTATAATTTTAAAGGTTATAAAAATACCTTTCCATTGAAAGGGCATTTTGGAAAGGGCAAATTGTGGTCTATCATTTGAGTCTGGGTTGGAGAGGAACTATAATGGACCCAAGTTCAACTTTTAGGGAGTTTTTCAAAAAAATCTGGGACCAAAACCCATTTTTTGTCTATATCTCCAATGGTTGAGATATTACCTCTCAATGGAAAGGTATTTTTATAACCTTTAAAATGATACCCATTTTATAATTACCGGATCCGTAGAACCGGATATAACAGGGTACCCGTACCCGAACTTCCGGACCAAATAACCGGGTACGTCCCCCCAGATAAAAATATATCCCCATAATTAGGGTAAAAATACTTACCTCTGGAAAAAATTTCAGAAAAATCTGATCGTTTTTACTAAACTAGAGTCTTTCCGGTTGTCTAACATAGATCAGATCTTCAGATATCCTTACAAGGGTCTGCTAAAATATTAAGGTTCAGGAGAGCTTCCAAAACAATAAGGCCAGGATGTCTTACAGTAGAGACCTTCTGGCTTAGAATAGGAAGAGGTCTAATATTTAACATTATGCCTTCTGACAGAGAAGATGAATAGGTCTTCTAAAAGAAGACCAGGGAAGCTTCCCGAAAATAGATCATTATGTCTATTAATATATAATAAAAGAAGATACTCTGACGGGGAATATGAAAAGGCCTTTCAATAGGAATGTCCATGGGGTTGTTTAATACAGAAGCTCTATTGACCGCCAAGTAAAAAACAAAAACGTCATATTTGGAAAATATAAAATATACAGCGTATATAACTGAATATTTTTCCACTTATATATTAGAAGGTTTTCTACACCGGACGACTTTATTGTATGACTTATTTGATCAAGAATATCGGAAAATAGAAAATATCAAAAGGTATTTTAATATTATCTGGATGTCTTCTAGGATGAGAGTACTTCCCGTCTTATATATCAAAACTCATTGAAGTTTCTACACGGGACCTCTTTATGGCATTCTTCTGTTTATAGATACATTTCAATAATAACCGAATATAATTTTGTCCGTCTAATTTTTAGAATCTAAAATTATAGTCTTGTGTGTGTGTCTGTGTCCGTATACATTATGCATTGAACAATTTATTTTTGCACTTTCAAATCGCTACGACAGAAATAACGAATAAACCTGTATTATCTCAATAAAATATTTATAAGCTATCTCCAATTTACTTTTCATTTTCAATTGCGCATACATTCAATTAATTTCTATTTTTGTATTGTATTTTTAGATAAAACGACCATGAGTTCGTGCTTGTGTTGAATGAAAAACAAAAAACAAGAATCAGTAAACTAATAATAAAAACAATACGCTAAATGCTTAACGCTTAAACGCACCAATACTCACACATATATACATACATACTGTCATTGGACAACCAAGGTGGACTAAGGAAAACCCCTCTATTTACGGACATACTATGTGCTACCATTAAGCCTTGCATACACTATTTTCAAACACACACACATACACTCACAACAAATACTCATTCACATATGTACGTAAAGAAAAGCTAAAAATAAGAAAAAAACTGAACAACAAATCGAAGGAGCAAAAAATTTAACAAAACAAATTGTCATTCCATAAATTGGACGCTATTATTACTATTATTCATAGGATAAGAGAATACTAGAGACACTAATAATAAAATGCAGCCCCCACCGCGTAAGGTAAGCATATAGCCCCCCTCCATTCCTACCTTGATTAGAGTTGACCAGCCTAAACACAATTTCTTTGCTGGTGGATTTAATGTTTGTGTTGTTTTTTCGTCTCCTTTTTTATGGAATTAATTAATTAATTAATAATATTATCTACATCTTTGCTATATAAATCATTCATTCATCCATCTATCCAACGTGACAGCCAAACAAACTAATACATTCACATCACATTTTTATCACAACGCATGCAACATCATCATCATTATCATCAACAGCAACAACATCACCTGTCATCTTTCACTGTTCACTTCTGTTTCAGTTCTCTCTTTCTCTCCTTAATTGTTTGTTTACTAACTGTGGTAATATTCTCCTGTCCATACTTATTCATTTGTTTGTTTGTTTTTGTTTTCTATTTCTGTCTCCACTTCGTCGTCCTTCATGGCTAATTAGGGTAACTATGTGAAATTCCTGAAGAATTTACATACGGAACAAGTGGCCAAGTTGCAGCTGAAGAATCAACATGAGTGCGATTTGCTCGAGGATATACGACAATTCACCATTAAGCGTTCGGCCGTGGAAAAGTCCTACAGTGAGGCACTGCTCAAGATATCCTCACAGTATTTGAATAAGAAGATACCCAATATACCGGATATCAAAATGGAGGGAATGGAAGAAAGATGGTAAGTCTTGTACACGTTGCTGACGGAGTGTCTTTAAAGGGGTTACCTTGAAGTTTCCTTTTTTATATATAAGATTTTTTTTAATCCACGCCTGTCGTAATCCTTGAAAAAACGTTAAAAAACAACCAGGTCTGTCATAATCCTTAAAAAAATTAAAAACTCCGCCTGTCGCAATCCTTGAAAAAATATAAAAAAACTCCGCCTGTCACAATCCTTGAAAAAATTAAAAAAAATCGGCCTGTCACAATCCTTGAAAAAATTAAAAAATTAAAAAAAACAATCCTTGAAAAAATTTTAAAAAACAACCACGCCTGCCATAATCCTTGAAAAAATATTCTCTACAAAATCCACGCCTGTCATAATCCTTGAAAAAAATTTTCTCTACAAAATCCACGCCTGTCATAATCCTTGAAAAAATATTCTCTACAAAATCCACGCCTGGCATAATCCTTGAAAAAATATTCTTTACAAAATCCACGTCTGTCATAATCCTTGAAAAAATATTCTTTACAAAATCCACGTCTGTCATAATCCTTGAAAAAATATTCTTTACAAAATCCACGCCTGTCATAATCCTTGAAAAAATATTCTTTACAAAATCCACGCCTGTCATAATCCTTGAAAAAATATTCGTTACAAAATCCACGCCTGTCATAATCCTTGAAAAAATATTCTTTACAAAATCCACGCCTGTCATAATCCTTGGAAAAATATTCTTCATAAAACCTGGCATGGTTCTAATTTTGCCTTAATATTTGAAGATCCTTGTGTCCTTTATCTTCAGCCTTTGTAATCAGGGGCGTAAAAAATGACGTAATACAAAAACAACAAAATAGGTCACAAAACTATGTTTTTGTTTTATTTTCTGTTTCTTTTTACAAATCTAATCAGTTATAAAAATTGTGTTTCTGGTTTTTTTAGGGGGGTGGATTATAATTTGTCTGGATAGCAATTGAATCCATTTCAAATAAAACACACCCACACATTGATATAAAAAGAAAAAAAGATTAACAAACATACACCCCCTAATTCCATTGACTCAAAAACTAATATCAATTTCCCTCCCCCTCTCCTCGCTTACAGGAATATGTGGAGCGTTTGGCGTACGGTATTGGAAGAAAACGAAAAACTTGCCCGAGCTCGTCTGGCGGCCATTGAAGTTTTCCAACAACAAATTGCCGATGAGGCCAAAGTTCTGCGTGACTATAAATTAGGTATTGCCAAAAAATCCCTCTCCTACATTGTGAATGTACAAAAGGAGCTGCATTTGAGTGTCGGCGATTTGGACAAGGCCAAGAAACAGTATTTCGATGAAGAGCACTGCGCCCATGATGTTCGTGACAAGGCCCGCGACATCGAGGAGAAATTGAAAAAGAAAAAGGGTTCATTTTTCCAATCGATTACTTCGCTGCAAAAAAACAGTGCTCGGGTAACATCGCGTAAGGAATTGTTGGAGGAGAAATCGACAGGAGCTCGAAATGATTACATTCTGAGTTTGGCTGCGGCCAATGCTCATCAGAATCGTTATTTCACAGTCGATCTACAGACAACCATGACCACAATGGAGAATTATGTGTTTGAACGTGTGGCGGAATATTTGACTCTAATGGGTCGTACCGAATTGTTAACCTGTTCGGCAACACAAAACTCGTTCGGCAAGATTCGTGATCAAGCCCAACAGCTGACCAGGGAATATAATTTACAATGCTGCTATCTCTTCTATCCGGTACTCAAGCAACATATTCAATACGATTTCGAACCATGTGACAATGATCCGATACGCAAGGTTACCACAGAACATGAATCGGCCGTTGAGACGCTTACCAAAGAGGCTAAGAATTTAGCTGGTCGTGTGGTTAAGGAGAATCTTTCGATTCGAGAAAATGCCAAGAAACTGGCAGTATGTGTTGCTCTACGTGATTCTGGCCAACGCACCGATCCAAATGATCCCAACGGCCCCGATTTGGATACTAAGATTGAGGAGTTCCGTGATCAAATACGAAGATCAGAAACAGAGAAAGCCAAGGCAGAGGCGTGCTTGCAAAGTCTACGTGAAGGTGGTATAAATGTCGATGAATGGGTTCAAGAGGCTGAGATTATTGGGGCTCAGGAACTGACACGCTCGGCAAGTTCGATTTCTATGCGTACAGATGCCTCCGGGCAAGGGGTAGGTGGATGTTAATTTAATTTAAATAAAAAAATAAAAATATTTTTATTTCTGTTTCAGGAAAATCCAAGTTCAGATTCATTCTATGACAGTGATAAGGAAGAGGCTGCTGGTGGTACTCAGGCGGCTGCTCCTGCTTCGTCAACCAAGGAACAACCTGAACTTACCAGAGATCATACATTTAGTGATAGTGATGAAGGTAAGACGAAATGGCCCACTCCATTATGAGGGGGAATTGTCGATTCATTTTAATAAGAAGTTCGCGAAGGCCAATACAAAAAGAGTTTTCTTAATATAATGGATGGGGTTTTTCATATAAGAGATAATCCAGATGTCTTATCCATGTAAAAGAAGGTCCATTGATCTTCTCCATATGTGAAAAGGTTCAGTGGTATTTTTCATACTAGAAAATACCAGGGAATTTCGGATTAATTTTAATACGAAGGTCGCGAAGGCCAATATATAAGCTTTTACCATATGAGAAATAACCCCGTTGTCTTATTCATATAAAAGAAGGTCCATTGCTATTCTCCATATGGGGGAAGGTTCAGTGGTATTTTCTATATTAGAAAATATCAAGTAGTCTTCTCCTATATTAGTAGGTCAAGGGGTTTCTTAAAAAAATATTTTTAATACGGTCTTGGGTTGGATTTAAAAAACAGTGTTTCAAAAATCTAAGCTTGTAAATCCACGCTTATAATGGATACTTTTTTTAATCCACAATTATAAGGGATCCTGATTTTTTTAAATCCACGCTTGTTGTGGAACCTAATTATTTTTAAATGTGTTTTTTAAGTCCATGATTGTAATGGTTTTGAAAAAACAATTTAAGTATTAAAAATATTCGTTTGTAAATCGCAAATTTCTAACAATTTAATCCCCCCAATTTATTAGAAAAATATAGCCAAAACGTATGTTCTCTTTTTTGTCCACAGAAACCGAAGAACACATACCAGAACCAACAACAACAATGCCAGCAATGAGCGCTAATACCGGTTGGGAAGATCCAACTGAAGTTAATTGGGGTGGCGAAGACGAAGAAGAAGAACCCGAAGAACCCATTGTTCCTGAACCCAAAGAGGCCATATTCAAGTGTACCGCTCTATACAGTTACACTGTAAGTAACCGAACCCGTTCCGCTATTTCCGATCCACATTAAAATATTATTTTCTTATTTTAAAGGCCCAAAATCCTGATGAACTGACCATTGTCGAAAATGAACAACTCGAGGTAATTGGCGAAGGTGATGGCGACGGTTGGTTGCGAGCCCGCAACTATCGCGGCGAAGAGGGTTATGTACCACACAACTATTTGGATATTGAACAGGAAGCGGCCGCCAATGGTAGTGCAGCTAATCAATTGCGTTCTCAGATATCTTTCTCATCTGTCGATTATACCGTTGATAATGAAGATCAGACCGTGGATTCGATGCAATCGCCAGATCAGGTGTCGGTCATAATGGCTCCACAGAAAAAGAAATCCGATGTTATGTATTGTATTGCCTTGTACGATTATGATGCTACCGCTGAGGATGAGCTGACCTTCGAGGAGGGACAGATAATAAAAATAGTTACAAAAACGGCACATGGCGTTGATGACGGTTGGTGGGAAGGTGAATTGGATGGTAAATTTGGTAATTTCCCCTCATTGGTTGTGGAAGAGTGCGATGAGAATGGTGAACCGTTGACCGAGGGTGGTGAAGATTCACCACCACCTACAGCACCGCCCAGTTTTGCACTCCCACCTGCACCAGCACTACCGCCAGAGTATGCTCATGAATTGACCGAGGATATGTTCGGATCGCAGGATACGGCAGGTGAGTGAAATAGGGAATAAAAGAAAATTTCATTCTCATCTATGAGAAGAGGCCCTTTATGAAGAAAACCCAAAGCTAAAACTCTTCTATGAAGAAGACTGAAAGCTATTTTATAAAGAAGACCAAAAGCTCTTCTATAAAAAAGACATTGAGATTTTCTATGAAGAAGACCTTGCGTTCTCCTATGAAGAAGATTTTGAGTTATTCTATGAAGAATACCTAAAGCTCTTCTAGAAGAAAAAGATCTAAAGCTCTTCTAGAAGAAAAAGATCTAAAGCTCTTCTAGAAGAAAAATATCTAAAGCGATTTTAGAAGAAAAAGATCTAAAGCTTTTCTAGAAGAAAAGATCTAAAGCTTTTCTAGAAGAAAAAGATCTAAAGCTCTTCCATGAAGAAGAACTAAAGCTCGTCCATGAATAATACCTTAAACTCGTACATGAAGAAGACATAAAGCTCGTCCATGAAGAAGACATAAAGCTCTTCTATGAAGAAGACCTAAAGCTCTTCTATGAAGCCCTAAAGCTCTTCTATGAAGAAGACCTTGAGCTCTTCTATGAAGAAGACCTAAACCTCTTCTACGAAATAGACCTAAAGCTCATCTTTGAAAAAGACCTAAAGCTCTTCTATGAAGAAGACCTACAGCTCTTCTATGAAAAAGACCTAAAGCTCTTCTATGAAGAAGACCTACAGCTCTTCTATGAAAAAGACCTAAAGCTCTTCTATGAAGAAGACCTACAGCTCTTCTATGAAAAAGACCTAAAGCTCTTCTAAGAAGAAGACCTAAAGCTCTTCTATGTAGAAGAAGATCTTGAGCTTTTCTATGAAGCAGGTCTTAAGTCCCTCTATAAGAAGACCTTGAGATTTTCTATGAAGCAAAATTTGAACTCTTGTATAACGATGTCCTTGAGTTATTCTATGCAGAAAACCTTGAGCTTATCTATAAAGAAGACCTTGAAAACTTCTTTGAAAAGAAGTCTTTGAAATCTTCTATGAAAAAAATACCTTCAGCCTATCTATGAGGAATATAAAGTTCTTTAGCTCTTCTATGATAAAAATCTTGAGCTTTTCTCTAAAAATTTTTGCTAATTTTTCTCATATTTTTCCTTTTACAGATGACGACAGTGGCTATATACCAAATGGTGCTGCACCCAGCATGCCTCCTCCAGGTAATTTTTCAGAAAATTGTTTCAATAATTTAGAGGTTTTGTGTACCTTTTTTCATGTCTCTTTCTCACTCAACCTTTAGACTAATCAACCATAGATTTCTTAAGTTCGTCTTTCATTATCTTCAACTAACCACTCAAAGAACCTTCAAAACATTTTCTATCATTGGATATGATTTATTTTTTGAAAAATGTTTTTTTTTTTTAATTTTCATATTAACCCAATTTTTCATTATTACTTTAAAAATCATAATCTTTTAAAGATCCTCTTGCTTCTCTATAACTCTTTAGAGGTAAAACAAAAACAAAGAAAATAACTTGAAATTGTGTGATCGAATCTTAAGTCTTTCTCTTCTAACAAGCAAGACTTTCTCTTTCTCTCTCGCTCGCTCGCTCGGTCGCTCTCTACACGATGTGTCTTAAACTCTATTTCAAGTGTCTCTGTGTGTGTGTAAAAGAGTGTTGGGTGTAATACAACCAAAAAAAGGAAAATTAACATCTCCAACTGAAATCTGATATTTCCATTTCCCCCACTTCTTCTTTTTTATCTTTCTTTCTTCTGTACTAAATTCTTGAAGTTTTGAAATAATTGAAAAATATCTGTTAAATTGTTTAAACAACTCCCTTATATATGTATGTAACTCAGTGTGTGGGTGTGTATTTTATTGTTTTTTCGTGTGTTTGTGTGTGTGTGGGTGTTCATATCCTGTTTTGATTTCTTTACAGCATTTCTAAGAAATAAAAAATTGACGGCAACCACAAACATGATGACCTCGAATAATGTCATCGTTATGTCTCAATGTTATTTTGTTGTAATCTCTCTCTTTTTTGTTTTGCTACCCTATTTGATAAAGCAGAATATAAGAAGTATACAAATTAAGATGAAGAGAAAATATAATGACAAATTCAATTGTTTTAACCTCGTGTGTTTCTTCGTATTTTTTTTTAAAATTTACTTTTTAAATTGCATTTATATATTTCTTCGTTTAATTTGCTTTATCTACCGCTTTAAGTGTGTATTTTTTTCCTTTTTTCCTTGTGGTTTTGATTTTCCAAAACAAATTGTTATTATCTACTCCTTTTCCGTTTTAAGCACCGAAAACAAGCACTGCCAAAAAGGGTAATTGTTGTATTTATGTTGCCTTTCTTCAATGATTCTTAGATGCAAATGTACAAAATTTTCAATTATTATATTTTTTATTCAAATATTTAACACACTTTTCATAAATATTTTTTTAATTAAATAATTTTTATTATATAGATTTATTACGATTTGTTTTTATTAGATTGAGTTCATAATAGAAAAAAATATTTGTAGAATAGCATTTGAAAATCTGGAATTGAGGAAAAATGGAGTCAAAAGATTATTATTGGTCATGATATCCCTATAGAAATTTAAATTTGAATTTAAATTAAAATTAAAAAAAAAAATAATATAGAAAAAAATAGAACCCTGGAATGGAATGTAAAAATGTTCTTCTATTTAAGTGAACGTGTCAAGTGCTTGGGACCTTTATGAAAATAAATAGGAACATAGGTTCTATTCCTGTTCTATGAAAGTATTATATGAACATTCAACCACTGGCGTAGACTAAATGTTGGTGAACGCCTAATCAAAGTCCAGGTGTTATACATTTTTTTATTTACTAGTTCTGTAGGCCACATTAAAACTTCGAAATAATCTCCAATTTATAGGTAATATTCGGTCAATGTTTAGGCAAATTAGGGGAAAATACAAGTAGAGGAATGAACATGTAAAATGTTGAAGCCCCAATCTGGCGAATGCTGATAAATCCGCAAACTACATTTGAATAACGACGGCCGAAGATTTGCCGCAAATTATCCCACTTAGATATTTTAACGATATCGAGCTGTTTACTGTAGTTTTCTTGAACTTGTCTTGAGAAAAACTGAGTATTCAAAATCTTATGAAAACTCATAGATCTGACAGATGCTCTACGTGCAGGTTTTTTTTTTTGCAAAAACATTGTAGGCTCTCAAAGCTATTAATGTTGTTGAAGTTTTTATATTCATATACTTCGGAAAATTTATTAAACCTTGTAATCCGCATCGGATTTGGATCAAAAACACGTCTTCAACTTCATTATATGCCCGCTAAAACTAGAAGAAGAAGTCTTAAAGCTCTTCTAGAAGAAGACTTAAAGTTCTTTTAGAAAAAGAAGAAAATATTAACCTCTTCTAGAAGAAGATCTAAAGTCCTTCTAGAAGAAGATCTAAAGTCCTTCTAGAAGAAGCTCTAAAGTTCTTCTAGAAGAACATCTTAAGCTCTTCTAGAAAAAAAAGATCTTAAGCTCTTCTAGAAGAAGATAGAAAGCTATTCTAGAAGAAGATTGAAAGCTCTTCTAGAAAAAGATCTAAATCTATTCTAGAAGACGAAGATCTAAAGCTCTTCTAGAAGAAGATCTAAAGCTCTTCTAGAAGAAGAAGATCTAAAGCTCTTCTAGAAGAAGAAGATCTAAAGCTCTTCTAGAAGAAGAAGACCTAAAGCTCTTCTAGAAAAAGAATATTTAAAGTTTTTTAAGAATAAGCAGACCAAAGCTCTTCTAGAAGAAGAAGACCTAAAGTTATACTAAAAGAAGAAGATCTTAAGCTCTTCTAGAAGAAGAAGATCTTAAGCTCTTCTAGAAGAAGATCTTAAGCTCTTCTAGAAGAAGATCGAAAGCTATTCTAGAAGAAGATCGAAAGCTCTTTTATAAGATGAAGACCTTAAGCTTCTCCGGAAGTTCTTCTAGAAGAAGATATAAAACCCTTCTAGAAGGATATCTGAAACTCTTCTTGAAGAAGAAGGCCTAAAGCTCTTCTAGAAGAAGATCTAAAGCTCTTTTATAAGATGAAGACCTTAAGCTCCCCCGGAAGCTCTTCTAGAAGAAGATATAAAGCCCTTCTAGAAGAAGAATACCTAAATCTCTTCTGGAAGAAGGCTTAAAGCCCTTCTAGAAGAAGAAGATTTAAAGCTCTTCTAACAGAAGAAGATCTAAAGTTCTTCTAGAAGAAGAAGGCTTAAACCTCTTATATGAACGAGTGAAGCATTTCCCAAGAAAGCTTATGTTCCGGATCATTTGTTCTCAGAGTATTCAGAGAACGTTGTCTGCAGTTTCTTGAAAAAGCTTTTAATACTGGAGTATGGTTGTGAAAATACGTTGTTGTATATCCTTTGCTTTAAGAACATCCGCAAATCTTCTCCAGGGGAATGGCTGGTTTTTGAAAATTCTCCGAACCAAGTGGTTCTCTGGCAATAAATAAAGCCTCTTCTATAAGGAACTAAGTTTCATGGTCCCTATTCGTTCGCTATAACCGTACTTCTCTGTATATGTTCATGTGATGGATAGTGGTTTTGATTATATTTTTATATATATAAAGTGGCGTATACGTTTTAACTTTAAGTATGCGTACTACTGTACAAAAATAATATTTAATATTCTTAGATGAATAATATGTAAATGGAAACCAAATGAATTTTTATTACATATTTTTTAAAAATTGAATAAATATATATTAAATGTTTTATTATTTAATATAAACTGTTTTATTATAATTTATTTTCGATAACTTGTACAGCTTTGTTAACTAAATTTCCAAAATATTTTTTAAAAACCTAAAACACCACACACAAAAAAACAGCACGTTTTGAAATAAATTGCATGACAATTTGACACCAATACTTCAAAATTCGGAATGCACTCCAAACAACCCCACCCCAACAACACAAAACTAATTCAAAATTTCACTTCTCTACTCTACACACCAACAAACCCTGAAAGCCATTTTAATACACGGAACATGTTGTTACTTTTTTAATTCGTAGTTAGTGTTCCTTTTTTGTAAATTTTGTTGCTATTTTTTGTCATTATTTTCTCCCAATAAAACAGTAATATTTGAAAATATACATAATATTTTATATTATAGACACTTACGATTGTTGTCTAAATTTGGAATAAAAATAATTAATCAAAAATTTTCTATTCTATTTAATGCTTACATTAGTGCTCATACAAGAGCAGGATGATGAGGTAATTTTGTTAATATTGTAATTTAGAAAATATGTTTTAAGCTATTGGACTAATAAATGATCCGCATCTCAAAAAAAAAAAAAAAACGTCATGAAGAAAACTACGTACCCAGATAGACTCCCTCCAACTAGTACACTGCTCTCATCGAAAAACCTGCACTTCTGTCGAAAAGGAAGTCCATAAATTACGAGTATTTTCATTAACGACGGTATATTTCTCAGATTGCCTATAGCTACTCGCCCATAAAACTATCTACAGTGTCATAGATACCTATAAAATTTGCCCTCTCAGCTCGTCTATAAAGCATCCCTTCAGCTCGTCTACAAAGACTCCCTACAACTCGTCTACAAAGACTCCCTACAACCTGTCTACAAAGATTCCCTACAGCTCGTCTATGAAAGACTCCCTTCAGCTAGTCTATGAAAGACTCTTTTCAGCTCGTCTGTGAAAGACTACCTTCAGCTCGTCTATAAAAGACTCCCTTAAGCTCGTCTATGAAAGACTCCCTTCAGCTCGTCTATGAAAGACTCCCTTCAGCTCGTCTAGGAAAGACTCCCTTCAGCTCGTCTATGAAAGACTCCCTGCAGCTCGTCTATGAGACTCCCTTCAGCTCGTCTATGAAAGACTCCCTTCAGCTCGTCTATGAAAGACTCCCTTCAGCTCGTCTATGAAAGACTCCCTTCAGCTCGTCTATAAAGACTCCCTTCAGCTCGTCTATGAAAGACTCCCTTCAGCTCGTCTATGAAAGACTCCCTTCAGCTCGTCTATGAAAGACTCCCTTCAGCTCGTCTATGAAAGACTCCCTTCAGCTCGTCTATGAAAGACTCCCTTCAGCTCGCCTATGAAAGACTCCCTTCAGCTCGTCTATGAAAGACTCCCTTCAGCTCGTCTATAAAGACTCCCTTCAGCTCGTCTATAAAGACTATAGAAACTCCCTTTCAGCTAGCTCGTCTTTAAAGACTCCATTCGGCTCATCTAAACTTATATAATGACTCTCCCTTAAGCTTGTCTATAAGGTTAATATGTATATAGAGACTTAATTAAGCTCACCTATATATTGTCCTCTCAAATGTTTTCTCCTTCGGAGCTCATCTATATAAGATTGATTTGCCTGTTTCTATAGGTTAATAATTATTTTTTATTAATCTAAATATTATTTTTTCTCTTTCCATTTTTCCAGGACGATATCGAGGAAGATGGTAATCCGCCACCCTCACAACCGCCACCTTCATTTACTGCACCCACATTGGGCGCCAAGGTTACAAAGGACAAAGGGAACACATTAAATTTAGGTATGGCACAAATTATTGTTACCGCTGCAACCCCAATGGTTGAAGACGGATCCGATAAATCTTTCCCTCCAGTAGAAGACAAAGACGCGGATGATGCGGATGATAAGAAAACTAAGCCAATTGGTGCCGGTGATGGTGGCGGTGGTGATCATGATGACGATGCCGATGATAGCAAAAAGAAGGCCACCAAACAATCGGAGATACCACAAATAATTGAAGGTAATGAAGCCCTCGAGGCTGTAAGTGTAACAATAACACTAACCTCGCCTACACCCAATCCAGAGGATTTACCCTCATCTGATCAGGAACATGATTCGTCAGAAGTTCAGCCCTTAGAAGAGGCCGAAGACCCGTTTAATGAGAAGGCAAATGCTGGTGCCAGCACCGAAGCCGCCACTGGATTTGAGGCGAATTTCGAGGCGAATTTTGATGCGAATTTCGATGATGCATTTGCAAGTGCCGGAGGCGGCGGTGGTGGTGGACCACAAAGTGTGGATGAATCGCATCAGGAGCAGGCCGATGTTGTGGATGCACCCAAACAGGTGGTGGGTGGTCGTGCCAGTATACCGGAAGAATTGGATTCAAATCAATTGGCAAGATTACAAAATCTGAAAGAATCGAATGCTTAAGGGGGATGCACGGAAGGAAGAAAATGATAACATTAGCCATAAGTTATAATCTAAATTAAAAATATATATTTATACATACAAATAGACATTCCAATACACAATATTCAGACATTCCAAAATTACATACACACACATACAGATGTTAGGTGGAAATAAGTAATTAAATATGTTTAGCAGAAATTGTATTACAGCTGTTTATAGAAAGCGATTTAAGTCCATTTCATACCTAAACTTCCTAGGGGATTAGCATAGATTTTTCGATTAAGTCCAATGATTCCCCCCATAGCCAGAAGTATTAAAAATATGGCCGAAATATTGAGTTCTGTTTTGATATAAACGATTTTTATGGACATGTGGAGTGAGCCTTTATAGATGGGTCTGAGGTGATTTTTAAAAACCATGGTTTGAAGTGAGTGTATATTGATGATCTGAAGTAAGTGTTTGTAGATAAGCTGTAGTAAGTCCCTACATATGTGCTGAATGAAGTCTTTATAGAAGGGATGAAGGAAGTCTTTACAGACTACCAGGTGTCTTCATAACTCACAAGTTAGTTTCGATAAAAGGTAGCAGGTCTCGATTTCAAAATAAAATAAATTCAATACTTTTTTATTAATTGTTTTTAACAATTCTTCATAACTCACAAGTTAGTTTCGATAAAAGGTAGCAGGTCTCATTTCAAAATAAAATAAATTCAATTCTTTTTTATTAATTGTTTTTAACAATTCAATTTATACGAAAACGGTGGAAAGTACGGGTTAATTTCAAAGGATGCTACCATTCACATAGTTCACACATAGCAATACAAAATATTTTCCATTTTTCTCATGACCTTAGAACCCTTCATAATATTCTTATAAACAATACAACCTTACATATTTATACAAGGAAGAAATAAATGCAAAATGCAATAACAACAACAAGAATTATCTCAAATACCAACAAAATACTTTATTAGGGAATTCGCAAAAAAATAAAAAAATGACACAAAAACAACAACAACCAAAAACACATAACAAGTATTATTCAAATTTATTAAGATAAATTAGTTATTATTACTATTATGAGTATATATTTAATGTAAATAACAATAACAACTAAAGTAAACGAATCTTCAATGCAAAAAGAAAAATAAAAACAACAAAACAAAACAAGTATATAATGTTATAGGAAAATTATAATAAAAACAACAACACTCAAACGAATGTACTTCATCACTAGATGTGCTGCTTATGAAAAAAAACAAAAAAAGGAAAATACTAAATAAATTGCAATATATAGAAAATAAACGTAAACAAATAAATCTCGTTAATGTTCATACCTATAAACCTATTATTATGACTATTATTATTATTATTCTATTAATACTATTATTGTTCTCCTATTTTTAAATCCTATGTTTGTTCTTTCACACAGCCACATATATACAGCCATAACCATAAAAAACAACAACAACCTATTAACCTAAATAAATACATTTAAATAATTTACACTAGCTGTCAATTGTTTATATCAAACCAAACAACAACAAAATAATAAATACATTGTTTATAACAACTATCACTAAAAAATGTTTTTTTTTTTTAATTTAATAGAACTGAGGAAGGACATTTTGACTTCGAAAATATAAGAGTTTTAAAGATTTCCTCTTATATTTTCCATAGAAGAGCAGAAGGAGTGAGTGGGGGTTGTTCATATACGATCTAAAGGGAAGTCTTTATATTCGAGCTGAAGGGAGTCTCTATAGACGACTGAAGGCAGTTTTTCTTATAGCAGCTGAATAGAGTCTTTCATAAACGGGCTATAGGGAATCTTTCATAGACAAACTGTAGGTAGTCTTTCATAGACGAGTTGAAGCAGGGAGTCTTCCCTGTATAAGCTGAAGCAGAGGAGTTGAAGGTAGTCCTTCATAGACGATCTGAAGGGAGTCTTTCATAGACGAGCTGAAGGGAGTCTTTTATAGAGGACCTCTGAAGGACGTCTTTCATAGACGAGCTGAGGGAGTCTTTCACAGACGAGCTGAAGGGAGTCTTTCATAGACGAGCTGATGGGAGTCCTTCATAAACGAGCTTAAGGGCGTCTTTCAAAGACGAGCTGAATGGCGTCTTTCATAGACGAGCTGAAGGGCGTCTTTCATAGACGAGCTGAAGGGCGTCTTTCTTAGACGAGCTGAAGGGCGTCTTTCATAGACGAGCTGAAGGGCGTCTTTCATAGACGAGCTGAAGGGCGTCTTTCATAGACGAGCTGAAGGGCGTCTTTCATAGACGAGCTGAAGGGCGTCTTTCATAGACGAGCTGAAGGGCGTCTTTCATAGACGAGCTGAAGGGCGTCTTTCATAGACGAGCTGAAGGGCGTCTTTCATAGACGAGCTGATGGGCGTCTTTCATAGACGAGCTGAAGGGCGTCTTTCATAGACGAGCTGAAGGGCTTCTTTCATAGACGAGCTGAAGGGCGTCTTTCATAGACGAGCTGAAGGGCGTCTTTCATAGACGAGCTGAAGGGCGTCTTTCATAGAAGAGCTGAAGGGCGTCTTTCATAGACGAGCTGAGGGGCGTCTTTCATAGACGAGCTGAAGGGCGTCTTTCATAGACGAGCTGAAGGGCGTCTTTCATAGACGAGCTGAAGGGCGTCTTTCATAGACGAGCTGAAGGGCGTCTTTCATAGACGAGCTGAAGGGCGTCTTTCATAGACGAGCTGAAGGGCGTCTTTCATAGACGAGCTGAAGGGCGTCTTTCATAGACGAGCTGAAGGGCGTCTTTCATAGACGAGCTGAGGGGCGTCTTTCATAGACGAGCTGAAGGGAGTCTTTCATAGACGAGTCTTTTATTGACGAGCTGCAAAGCGTCTTTCATAGACGAGCTGCAAGGCGTCTTTCATAGACGAGCTGAAGGGCGTCTTTCATAGACGAGCTGAAGGGCGTCTTTCATAGACGAGCTGCAAGGCGTCTTTCATAGACGAGCTGCAAGGCGTCTTTCATAGACGAGCTGCAAGGCGTCTTTCATAGACGAGCTGCAAGGCATCTTTCATAGACGAGCTGCAAGGCGTCTTTCATAGACGAGCTGAAGGGCGTCTTTCATAGACAAGGTGAAGGGACTCTTTACAAACGAGGTGAAGGGAATCTTTCATAGACGAGTCTTTTATTGACGAGCTGCAGAGAGTCTTTCTGCGGAATCTTTTATAGACGAGTTGAAGGGCGTCTTTCATAGACGAGCTGAGGGGCGTCTTTCATAGACGAGCTGAAGGGAGTCTTTCATAGACGAGTCTTTTATTGACGAGCTGCAAAGCGTCTTTCATAGACGAGCTGCAAGGCGTCTTTCATAGACGAGCTGAAGGGCGTCTTTCATAGACGAGCAGAAGGGCGTCTTTCATAGACGAGCTGAAGGGCGTCTTTCATAGACGAGCTGAAGGGCGTCTTTCATAGACGAGCTGAAGGGCGTCTTTCATAGACGAGCTGAAGGGCGTCTTTCATAGACGAGCTGCAAAGCGTCTTTCATAGACGAGCTGAAAGGCGTCTTTCATAGACGAGCTGCAAGGCGTCTTTCATAGACGAGCTGCATGGCGTCTTTCATAGACGAGCTGCAAGGCGTCTTTCATAGACGAGCTGAAGGGCGTCTTTCATAGACGAGCTGAAGGGCGTCTTTCATAGACGAGCTGAAGGGCGTCTTTCATAGACAAGGTGAAGGGACTCTTTACAAACGAGGTGAAGGGAATCTTTCATAGACGAGTCTTTTATTGACGAGCTGCAGAGAGTCTTTCTGCGGAATCTTTTATAGACGAGTTGAAGGGAATCTTTCATAGACGAGCTGTAGAGAGTCTTTCATAGACGAGCTGCACGGAATCTTTCATAGACGAGTTGAAGGGAGTCTTTCAAATACAACTGAAGGCGTATTTATAGGCGAGCTCAAGGAGTCGATATAGGCGATCTGAAGGAAGTATCTACAGACGGAGTGAATGGAGTCTTTATAGGTGAACTGAAGGGAGACTTGCCAGGCGAGCTGGGACTTCATAGAGGAACTGAAGGGAGCCTTTATAGACGAGCTGAAGGTGACAGATGAGCTGAAGGGAGTCCTTATACACACATCGAATAGATGAGCTGAAGCTGGAAGACTCAGTTTTTTAACCATGAAGGTTGACATTCTGTGAAGCAGGTATCAGAGCAAGAAACCCAATAGATCCCATTTAGAAGATCTTCGGAAGGACTTTCATCCATAAAAGACATTTGAATTGTTTTTATACATAGAATACCTATAGAGGGCCTTCGTAGAAGAACTTTTTCTGTCCGTAGAAAAACTCTGGTAGACCTCCCGAGGAACAATGGAAGTCGTCGCACTTATAAACGACCTCTGAAAGACATTCTATATACAGAGGATATATGAAAGTTATTCTCTTTGTAGAAGGTCTCTGTAAGGATATGTAAGATGGAGAGAATCGTATGTATCCATAGAAAATTTTCGACTATACCTCTATCTATCGAGGTTCACACCTATCTGTTGAGATGTCGTCTGGAGGGTAGTTATTCTCTAGAGCACCTTTGGAAGATCCTCTATCTATACAAGATATCAGAATAGTATTTTACAATACAAAGAATATCTATATGTGATCTTCTATTCATAGAAAACTCCTGGAAGGCCTTATGTCCATAGAAAACTTTTGACACGTCTAGTTTCCATAGATGAACTCAGGATGGTCTTCTAACCATAGAAGACCTCAGAATGGACATAGAACCATAGAAGACCTCGGGAAGGTATTTTATCCATAGAAGACTTCTGAAAGGAATTCGGGTCATAAAAATTAAGGTCTAATATTCATAACATATCTCTGGGATTCTATCCATAGAGGAACTGTATTCTATCCATAGACGACCTGTGGAAAATCATTTACCTATTGATGGAAGGTATTTTATCCAGAGAATACCTCTGGACGATTTTCTAATAATGCCAAGGCTGTAGAAGGTAATTGACTTTCATAGACGTTTTTCTGAAAGGTCTTTTGTGTGTCCATTTGATTCGCTAAATATTAAGCAATTTTTGTCCCGGGTTAGAATTGAACCTACATGCAAACATTTCGTAATTTTGACCTGTTCTTTGAATGCATATTGTAATAGCCAAAATTTTCAACAGTACCTCTATCCATAGAGGTTCACACCTATCCGTCGAGATGTCCTCTAGGACACCTCTGGAAATATAGAGAACTATACAAGATATCCGAATGATATTTTACAGTGCAAGGAATAACTATAGATTGTCTTTTATTCATAGAAGGCCTTATGTCCATAGAAAACTTGTAGAACGTTTAGTTTCCACAGATGAACTCCGGAAGACCTCAGAATGGACTTCTAACCATAGAAGACCTCGGGAAGGCCTTTTATCCATATACGACTTCTGAAAGGAATTCGGGCCATAAAAATCAAGTTATAATATTCATAGCAGATCTTTGGGATTCTATCCATAGACAACCTGTGGAAAATCATTTACCTATTGAAGGCTTCTGGAAGGTATTTTATCCATAGAATACCTCTGGACGATTTTCTATGAGTCGAAAAAAACTCTAAGGCTGTAGAAGGTCATTGACTTGCATTCATAGACGTATTTTTGAAAGGTATTTTGTGTATTTATTTGATTCGCTAAATATTAAACAATTTTTGTTCGGGGTTAGAATCAAACTTATATGCAAACATTTCGTAATTTCGACCCGTACTTTGTTTACATATTTTAAAAGACCGACGGTCGGATTGGTTCAGATAGTCGAGATACGGCGATTAGTATACCAAAAAGGTGAGTCTAGGACTAATATTTCGACCCATAGAAGTCAGGGTATAATATCCATAGAAGACCTCTGTAAGGTATTTTATCTACAGATGGTATTTTCTATGAATCAAAAAAAAAAAAAAAAAAAAAAAAAAAAAAACCTCAAGGTTGTAGAAGGTCATTAATCATAATATCCATTGAAGACCCCTGGAAGGTATTCTATTTTTGAAATGGGGAGATAGTCAAGAAACGACGATCATTATACTAAAAGTCAGGGTATAATAAAAGATCTCTGGAAGGTATTCTATTGTTTTTTGGAATGTTTTTTTGTTTTCTATATAAAGAGAACAATAGGGCGAAGTCTTCTTAAAGATATTCTGTCTGTGAAAGACCAATAGAAGAATTACGATATATATTTATAGCAGATTTCTGATAGGTATTCTATCCGCAGAAGACTTCTGACCTATCAAGTTTCTGGACCACAACTATAATACTCTTACAATTCTATAATACTCTCACAATCGATTGTTATAGCTTTCAAAGTAATTTTTTTTTTGTTTAAGGGAACCCCACCCATTCTCGATTTTAATTTTTCAAGATTTTCTATGGGCTGGTAAATCAATACCAAAGTTTGTTAAGGTTTGTAACTTTGCACATATATATTTGAAGATTTAAAAGAGAGGAAAAATAATTTACAAAAAATTTTTGTTGTTGTCTTGTTGTTGTTTTTTGAGATTAAAGAAAAGTCCTTATTTTTGATGTCGGGCATGATAACTCCTCACTGGAACATCGAAATCCGAAAATTCCAACGGTGTTAGAAAGAGTACATGTATGGCTCTCGTATGAACTAGGATTATTGACTTCGCTCTAAAATTAACAAAATGGCGGACCTTTGAAAAAATATTTTTGAAAAATCGCCGATTTTTGATCAAAAACCAAGATAATAAATAGGGAAGATCTTCACCGATTGGTTTTATCCTAGTTCATACGATAGCTATACACTCACAGAGAAACGTGTAAACATTTGGAATCGATAGGGTTATTAGTTTTTGAGTTATCGTGCCCGCCATTCGCAAAAGAGAGAGATTTGAGATTTTCACTTGAAATTTTGTAGGGTTATTCTTGAATTAGTGCAGATTCGAATTAAATCAAAAAAAAAAAAAAAAAAAAATTTGACCCCGAGAATGGGGGGCGGGGGTCCCCTTAAATCTTCAATTACTGCTTTCATAGTCCTTCATGCATACTTACCATCTTACTTGCTTAGAAAAAAATTTTAAATTCATAAATGTTTTTTTTTATAATTTTTATACAATTTTGCATTTTTTATTCATTTCACTTTTGACTTTGGTAATCAATTTTTTTTGTAATAATATTTTTTTTAATTATTTCTTGTTTTGGTTTGGTTTTAAATTATTTTTCTTATTCATTTAAATCATTTCGTACTGGTTTTTTAGTTGTTTTGAATTATTTTTATTTGTTTGTTCAGTTTGTTTTTTTGTTTTTGGTAAATAACTTAATATTAGTATTCATTTTATTTATTTGTGTCTGTGTGTAACATTTGTTTTTGCATTTTTATTATAATTAGTTTTTTGTTTTTTTTTGGTTTGGTGACATATGTCTTTCATTTTTACTAGAATTGTTGTAATTATTTATTATTTAGTATTATTATTATTATTTGGTAATGTTTTTGTTTGTTTGTTGATTTTTAGAATGCTTGTTGTTGTTTTCTTTTTTTGTATTATTATTTAATAATAATTCATTTTTTTTAAATTTATGGTTTTTTCTTTAAATTATATGTTTGTTTTTTTTAGTTTGTTGTTTTTTATTTTTTAATATAATGAAAATTAACACAGTCAAATATTAATGATCAACAATATGATCATTTGTTTTTTTTTTGTTTATTTATTTATTATTACATCCTACAAATACGTACATAATAATAATTAGTTTTCTTTTTGTTGTTTCTTTCTAAAGTAGGGGGTTTCTTTGGATAGGGGAGTTTTCTCTCTTATTTTCTCGTTAGAAATTAGAGGGGAAGTGTTACTGTTGTTGTATAAATTTATTAACTGTTCTTCTTCTTTGTTATTCTTGTTTTGCATTTATTTAATTATTATAATTAATATTTTTGGGGTGTGTGTATTTGTGTGTCTCATTTAAATTGCGCTATATAAATTGTGAGGGTGTGATTGTGGTGAGGTGATCAGTTAAAAAGGGGTTAAGGGGAAAACGATTTGTGAATTTTGGTGATATAAAAAGTGAATTGTGTATTCTCGTTTTTTGTTTTTTTCTTTATGAAACAATTCTCCTATATAAAAACAACATTTATTTCGTTAATTCTCTCTAAATTAGTTATATGCTAGGGGGGATGTGGAGACATTGATGACTTTTTTTTGGAGTGGAAAAGAAGGATTTTTTGTATGAGAATGGAAGAGAAAAACCAAATATAAAATTTTCGTTTTTTATTTGGTTTACAACCTGAACGCAAGTACCAGCCGACATAAAGAATTTTATTAAGATATTTGAATCATTGAAGGTTTTAGGGAGCCATGATATCTACATAAGATCTTTAGATGTCCTTCTATCTATATATAGACGAAGTTATTCATAGAAAACCTCTAGGAGAAATTCTATATGTTAAAGTCAATTGGACGAACTAAAGGTAATCTTTACACACATGACAAAGATAGACGAGCTAAAGCAGGAAGCCTTTACAGACGGGATGAAAGATGTCTCTATATGTTTAAACCACAAATGCAGCAGGCATCAGAGGAAGTTGCCCAGTATATCTCATTTAGAATATCTCCGCAGTTTTTTTTTTTATCCATAGAAGATACCCGGATGGACTTTTATACATAGCATACCTTTTATACATAGCATACCTTTTATACAATGAATACCAATAAAGGGCTTCTGAAACGCCGTCTATCTACAGAAGATATCTGAAAGGTATTGTGTTTTTGTAGATGGTATTTGGCATCTCCATATTATGTAGCCATAGAAAATTTTCAACAGAATCTCTATCCATAGAGGTTCACTCCTATCTGTCGAGATATCCTCTAGAGGGTAGTTAATGTCTAGAGCACCTTTGGAAGGTCCTCTATCTACACAAGATATCTGAATGGTATTTTACAGTACAAAGAATAGCTACAGATGGTCTACTATTCATAGAAGAACTCTGGAAGGTCTTATGTCCATAGATAACATCTAGCACGTCTAGTTTTTAATAGATGAACTCAGGATGGTCTTCTAAGTATATAAGACCTCAGAATGATCTTCTAAGTATATAAAACCTCAGAATGGTCTTCTAACCATAGAAGACCTCGGAAAGGTATTTTATCCATATAAGTCTTCTGAAAGGAATTTGGTCCAAGGTAAAATATTCATAGCAGAGCTCTGGGATTATATCCATAGGCGATCTGTGGAAAAATCATTTACCTATTGAAGGCCTCTGGGAGGTATTTTATTCATAGGCGATTTTCTATGAGTAAAAATAAACTTCAAGGCTGTAGGAGGTTATTGACTTCTATTCATGGAAATCTTATGAGAGCTCTTTGAAATTATATTTTCTCCAAAAGAACATTGAGAAGTTATTTAAATATAAGGGTCTAGAAGGTATTCTTTCACAAGAATACCTCTAACAAAAGTTTTTTTAGGTTACAACCGATATGTAGAACACTTAGTAAAGGTTTTCGATATATAGAAGATCTCTTGAAGTTTGTATATTCACAGAATACCACTAAGGTCAGCAGATAAAATATGTATGTTATTCTATTCTGTTGAAGGATTATATACATGAACGACCCAAGGAAGCCTTTAGAGGTATATATTAAAATATGAATTAGTTCAGTCACATATCTGCAAATAATCTGGAAGGCCTTCTTTCACCAGAAGACATCTGAAAAATGAGTCCTATGGATTCGAACTAAACTGAATATAATACCTATAGAAGGGAACCTATTGAATTTTGTATATCCACAGAAGACCACCAAGGACAGTAGATAAAATGTGTATGTTCTATCCTATAGAAGATCTCTATACATAAAATAACCAAGCCAGTTCTTACATCTATAAATGACCCCTAGAAGGTCTGGTAGAGACCTCTACAAGTTTATATTAAAAGAAGATATATGAAAGTCCTTCAATCTATTAAAGAACTCAGGAAGAAAAGAATCTGTAAGGTCTTCTATCACCAGAAGACATTTGCAAAATGAGTCTCTATGGATTCGAACTAAACTGTATGAATATCTATAGAAGGCGGTTGGGAGACCTCTTGAAGTTGACATATCCACAGAATGTCAACTTCTACCTTCGATCTACAGAAGACGTCTTATTTATAAAAGGCTTCCAGAAGGCAGATTTAATATCACCAGAAACCCTCTGTATATTCTTCTGTGGAAGGTTTCCATCCTTTAGCCACGAAGTCCTCACATTTATAAATTCGACCTCTGGAAGGTAAGGACTTCTATCAGTAAAAACAAAAACTAGAGACGACATCTACAAGATTTTTTTTCTACAGAAGATGTCAAAAAATCTTCTGTTCATAGAACTCAAAAATATCCATAGAAGATATCAGCATCCGAACAGTTTCTTTGAGCTCTGGAGGGTAGTTATTCTGTAAGGTGCCTCTGGAAGGCTTTCTATCTGAGGAATGCTCATAGAAGATATCATAGATAATTTCTGATTTCTATACAAAGAGGTTCTATCAGACTCTATTTTATTCTGTTGATAATTTCATTAAAATAATTTCTATACACAGAAGATTCTATAAGATACAGGTTCTTTGAGCTCTGGAGTTTAGTTATGCTTTAGGATGCCTCTGAAGGTCCTCTATCTCAGGCATGTCCATAGAAGATCTCAGCGTCTATTATATCCTAGATAATTTCAGATTTCTATACATAGAAGTTCTATTTGACCGTTTAAAGGATCTCATGAGAGTCTTTATTCTGTAGAAGACTTTTGGTAAGTCTTCAGAACCTCTGTAGGTTCTGACGTATAAAATATATCTGGAAAGTCTGACGTTGACCTTTGTAAGTTTATATAATTTATATGAAACATTTTCTACGCATATAATTTCTTTCGAAATCCCTCAGCACAAAAAACTACGGAATATATTCTTATCATTAAAGATCTCTGGAATGTCCTCTATCCATTAAAGATCAATGGTATTTTATGCATAAAATAATTATAGAAGGTCTCCTATGCATAAAAGTATTCAGCTAGGCCTTCTGTGCGTAGAAATCCTCCAGCACGTGACCATGGTAAGGTTCATTAACCATAGAAGACCTCTAGAAGGCCTCTATTCATATAATACTTATGTAGAATACCTGTAGAAGGTATTCCATTACTTTGGAAGGTCCTGTATCCATAGGAAACGTTTGGAATGTCTTAAAAGACATTTGGAAGGTCTTCGGTTCATAGAACTCTAGGTCTAATATCCATTGCGGACCTCTGAGGTCATCTGTTAGGTCTTATACACATAGCAGTCCACTATATATAGCTATATTCATAGAAGTCCGTATGATATATTTGTAGAAGGCCTCTGGAATGCCTTATATATTCAAAGAAAGACATCTGAGAGGTCTTCTGTCCATAGAAAAGCAGTGAGTGGTATTATATCTAATGTTCCAGACATAAAAAAACCTCTGGACAATGAAATAATTTTTAGAGAGTATAAGGAAGTCTTTTTACAGGTCTGGGAAAGGTATGTAGAAAGCCTTCGAACTCTATCCTCAAACATCAGATGCAAGGTTCTCCTTCTCTCTATTGAAGGTTTTCTGTTTGTGAAAGAACTGGAGTAGGGTTCCGATCTGTAGAAGACCAATTGAATATCGTCGATTCATATGCATAAAGTACCTTCTGAAGCAAATTTCTAACTATGAAATACCTTTGGACGGCCCTATATCCATAGAAGAACGAATAGGCTGGAAAATGTCATGAAGGCCTCATGAATTTCATCTATCTATTGCATACATCTGGTAGGTCTTCAAGTTACGACTTACGAAAAATTAAAGTAAAGATGAAAGGACGCTAATGAAAATGCGTGTTTAGACGAAAGAGAGAACAGTTAAACGATGTCATATTTAAATTTTATTTTATTAGAATTTCATTTTATATTTGTCTTTCATATATTTTTCGTGTTTTCATATATTTTGTTTTTTATTTTTCATACGTTTTTTTTGTTCTTATACATTAAAAAATCATAATAAAAAAATTATTTTTTTTGGTTTTAAATAAATAAAAGCTTTGGTTTTACATTTCTTCTCATTTTCTCGTTTGTTGGTTTTTGTTGTTATTTTGTGAAGTACATAAGGTATTATGCTAGAAATACGCTCCGAAACCGTTGAGCATTTTGTTGTTGTCATCGTGTTAATTATTTTTTTTTTGTTTTGTGGCGTTATCAAATTGTGTTCTTGTTGTTTTTTTTTTAATTTTGATTTGTTTTTGTAAAATACTTTATGTACTTGTTGTTGTTTTCATTTTTTATTTATTAATTTATTTTTAGAATAGTTGTTGTTATTTTAATTATTTTCTGAAAATAAATATTTTGTTTTTTTATTTATTTAAATTGTATCACTTGTGTTTTTTGTTTTGCTAGTTATGTTGTTTTTCATTACTTCTTTTATTTAACATTTAACCCTTAACATGTTTTATTTTAACTCTCTTAAGGATCTATTCTTGTGTGTCCTTCAACTACATACAAATACATTTGTGTTTGTTTTTCTTCATTTCTTTATATTCTTGTTGTTGTTATCTAGTCATCTATGTCTTGTTTTTGTTTGGTTGGCATTTACCAGTTTTAAAAATTAAAAACCACAACTATATTGAATTTGTTTTTGTTTAAATTTCCCTAGCAGTTATTTTGTTTATTTTTGTTGTTGTTATTTGTTTTTTAGTTATGTAAATACACACGAGTTACAACTGTCCTTAGATATAGACTAAAGTATTTGTTTTGGGGATTTTATTTTTGTTTCTGTATTATATATTTTAGTTGGAGTTTTAAAGATTCGAGGGTGTGTGTGTGTCTGGATGTATTGTATAGATGTATAGGTATGCTAGTTGTCTGTTGTTGGAATGGAGAGATTCTCTTACTTGCATTATACAAAATAGCTTCCTTTCAAAAAATTTAGACGAATATATGCATTTGATAATTTAAATTTATAACTTTTGAATGGGGAAATATATAGAGAATAATTCAAAAATTAATAAAGTCAGACATAGCCGATAGAGGGCTCAGAAAGCACTTTCGTCTTGACAATGTGTTGAACTTGTGCTATAAGAGTTATTATTATTATTCTATATTAAAAAAATAGATATGCAAGGTCTTCCATCCGTATCAGTTATCTGGTAAAAAAAAGTCTTCGATATTTACGAGCTTTTTATCATCTATATGTAGAAGAGCCTTCTCCATTTAGAAGTACTCTAGAAGGGTTTCTACCATCTATTTAGATGGTCTCCTATGCACTGAATAAATATCCTTCATTTCCGCTGAAGACTATTGTCCTTCTATCTTCAGAAGAAAGTCTTCGAAAGGGTTTTGAATCATCTTTTTCGAAAAAAAATGGGATTTTTTTAGAGGAACTTTATAAAGTGTCTGGAAATATGACAGAGGCATCTTCTGTATATAAATGACCTCTTGAAGGCCATCTACCTATTACTTATTCTTTTATGTAAGGCCTAGAGAACAGATTTGCTTCACAAGTATATGTAGAAGACTTCTTCTTTCCATAAGGCCTTTTTTTTAGGAGTTTTCTTTAGACTAACTCTTGAAAGTGTATGTCTAATAGGATATACGACAGAGGCCTCAAAAAGCTTTTCTTTTTATGCAGTGACCTGAATGTCTTCTGTATATAAATGACCTCTTAATGGTCATCTATATATAACATGGCCTTCTATCTTCAGAAGAAGGTCTTCGAAAGCGTTTTGAATCATCTTTTTCGAAAAAATATGGGATTTTTCTGTATATATATGACCTCTTGGAGGTCATCTACCTATTACTTATTATTTTATGTCAGGCCTAGAAAACAGATTACAAGTATATGTAGAAGATTTCTTCTTTCCATAAAATTAGGCCTTTTTTTGGAAGGAGTTTTCTGTAGATTAACTCTTGAAAGTGTATGCCTAAAAGGATATACGACAGAGGCCTCAGAAAGCTTTTCATTTTTATGCAATGACCTGAATGTCTTCTGTATATAAATGACCTCTTAAAGGTCATCTACCTATAACTTCTTCTACTTCTTCTTGTATGGAAGGCCTAGAGAAGATATTAATTTTACAAGTATATGTAGAAGACTTCTTCTTTCCATAAAATCACTCGAATGTCTTCTTTTGGGGAGGCCTCTTCAAGTTTTCTTTCTTGGGCATACGGGATATTTTGTTTATAAATACATTTTTGAAAATATTGCATCTACCATTGTATGACCATTAGAATCTAGTCCGTTTATAGAGAAGCTGGAAGTATTGTATATATGAGAGTGTATATATGTATATAATTACTTCGAAAAGGCATCCTGCCAAAACAGAACTTCGTTGAGGTCTGAAGAGGGTCTATAAATAATCTGTAGATCAACTATTTTTCAGTTGTAATTAGATATCTGTTAAATTTCCAATTTTTGCACCACGCATCTATCTATAAAATTATTTACAAAAATAAAATATGTCAGAGGACCAATCTCGTAGGACTTCCGTCTATCTAAGTGAAGTTATTTTGATAAAAAAGTCCCTGAGTTCTTTTTGGGCCGTACAAAAGTTCTTCGAACTATATATGAATGTTTTTAATATTAAGAAGACCTCTAGAGGCTCTGCCATTTATAGAAGCCCTAAAATACTTCATAAAGTTTTACTATGTGGTCTGAAGGACCTATATTTAAAGAAGATCCTTTGAAGGATACCTGTTTCTAGAATCTTGTTTAAATATGTGTTGTCTACAAAATATATCCGAAAGATCTATTTAATAAAAGAACTGATGAAGGCTGTTATGGAAATCTCTGAGCGATTTTGTGTATATATATGAAGCCTTCTATTTATAAAATATCTATTATATGTATTCAAGGGTTCTCATTTATGGAATATCTCTAGTAGTTTTCATAGCTGTGGGGCATATCTGGACCAATTATACCTTTTGAAGGCCTTCCAAATAAATAAGAGTATTTTGAATGCCCTAAATTTATAGAGGACCCTCTTGAAATTCTCTGGAAGAGAAGCAGAAGAAAATCTATAATCTGTAATGGAACTATGGAAATTCTTCTAAGAAACTTATCGAGGTTCTTCTCTGAAGATATTCAATTTTAAAGTGCTTCTTGCAGGTTTTCTAACTATGGAGGCCTTTTGTTTGTTGTATATGTACCAATAAGGGCCCTCAATATTTCCTATAATTTGCTAATGTGGATATCTTTTCTTAGAAGATAGAGAGACTCTAACCGTTGATCATATGCACATTTTACCCTCATTGAGACCAGTTAATGGATATTTGCCCTTAATAGCCCTTCTGAGGGCTTGGTAAACGCACTCCAGTTTTCCGTTCTATGATGGACAAACTTAACATGGGGTTTGTTTTAGATGGATTGACTTATGACTGCTTCCGACGTTATCCTAATTTTACAGATACCCAGGATAAACAAGCATGATCAGAGCCTTTCTAGAAGATAATCGACCGTCAGTTTTTTGGGGTCCTGTATTAATAAAATATATCCTTAAGGTGTCCTCTAAATTGATAATGTGGATATATTTTCTAGAAAGAGACTCTAACCTTTGGTCATATGCACAATTTATCCTCACTGAGACCAAGGATAGGGATATTTGACATTAAAACCACTTCTCGGAGTTTGGATATTGTACTCCAGTTTTCAGTTCTATGATGGACAAAATAGACATGAGGTTTTTAGTGAATTAGCTGTTGACTGTTTTCGACATTGTTCTAACTTTACCATTCTAGAGGATAATCGACCACCAAGAGTCTTTTAGGGTCCTGTATTAATAGAATATCTCCTAAAGGTATCCTATAAATTGATAATGTGGATATATTTTCTAGGAAGAGAGAGAGACTCTAACCTTTGGTCATATGCATAATTTACGCTCACTGAGACCAAGATTGGGGATATTTGACAAACACACTCCAGTTTTCCGTTCAATGATGGCCAAAACTGACTTGGGTTTTTTTTGTGAATTAGCTGTTGACTGTTTCCGACGTTATCCTAATTTTACAGATATCCAGGGTAAACAAGCACGATCAGAGGTTTTCTAGAGGATAATCGACCGCCGTCAGAAGTCATCACCCTCTACATTTTGTTTAGGACCCAAATATTTTTTCACCAAATCCCTTTCCGACTATTTGTAGTCGATTCATGGTACCTTCATTACGAGGGTTCAAAATTTTAAAAACTTGAAGGTCTTTTACCCATATAACGTCTGTGGAAGTTTACATATCTTAGACCATGCCTGGAAGGTTTCCACTTCATTTAGGATTTCTTTAAGAAAACCTCTGTAGATTTTGTTTATCCTCAGAATATATCTGAAAAGTTTCCCCTACATAGAAACACTGTGCAATATCTTCAATCTGCAGAATAGCTCTGAAAAATTCAAGAGAATATATCTTGCAACTCGTTTTTATTGTAATGGTATTCTAATACTATCTATAGACATCCTAAAGAAGATCTTTTATTTATTGAAGTCCTATGAAAATACTTAATGAATTGACAAATTTCGAAAAGACCTGAATCGATATTGAAGAGTTTTATAAGATTCTATATTCTATACACAGAATATATCCGGGGGGTCTTCTATATATAGAACAACTCTCGAGGACCTTATGTCTGTAGAATCCCTTTGAAAAATGACAGAGAATATATCTTGAATTTTTGTGTGTAAATAAGAACTTTGGAAGGTCTGAGAAAGACCTGCAGATGGTGTGCTAATACTATGCATGGACGTCCTCAAGAAGGTCCTCCTGTGAAAATATTTTCTATCCAGTGTTGGTCAGCTCTTTACGTTTTCGTTAAAAAAACACACGTATTCTCTCTCAATTTAGAGCTGCCATTTGTTTAGCATAGGCGGGAGAGTAACACACAAATACCAATGCAAGTAATATGAACATCACTGCTTCTGTCCATAGAAATTTTTTGATAGTTTCGCAATTGGTAGAAAAGTTCTGAAAAGATGTTCTATACTGAGAAAATTTCTTTTAAAATACCTCTGTTAATTATTCAAACAATTAATAATGGGGACTTCAATGCATAGAAAAAAAAACTATGGAAGATTTTCTATCTGCAAAACCCATTAGGAGGACTTCTGGCGTAATATTAGTTTCAAGTAAAAAGTTGGGAACCTTCAGTCATCTTCATCAGGTATGTCCCCAACAAAAGGTCAAATATTTGAAAAAACAGATATATATAGGGCAAGTTGAATATCAAATTTGTATCCAAACTTTGCACATCTCAATATTTGTTACAATACCTACGACAAGTCGGAAATCAACTCCACTTCTTACACAAAGAATCAATATTTATATATCACTACCTTAGACAAAATTTCGACAATATTCAAAATCCTTAAAAATTTCAAAAAAATGAAAATTTGGAAGCTTCCACACTACAAGTAAGAGATATTTATATACGATAGCACTGGACGATTGAAGAGTATTGGTTGTATTCAATTTCAAATAATGTTTTCGTTTATTTTTGGTTTATTTAAATAATCATTTGTATTTCATTCACATTTTATTAAATAGTATAAAATTATTTAGACATTTTTAGAGTTTGTTATATTGCTTGTTTTTGTTTTTTGTTTGTTTTTGGTATTCAATTTGTGTAAATTGTTTTTATTTAGTACTGGTTTCCTTTGGTAATCATTTATTTGTTTTTGCCTAAAGAGAGTTTTTCAGTTTAGTTTTCTTTTAACATATTTGTTTTATTTTATTTTCTTATCAGTTGTTGTTGTTGTTTTCAAGGTGTGAAATAGACACTTTGATAAAGTAATTTCTCATTTCAATTTTGTTTTATTTTTTTATTTTCAGTTTAAACGAGTGATAGTTCAATGAAAAGTGTGATGATATGATGTGATTGAGAGCAGAGAGAGAGAGAGAGGTTAGTCGATATAAAGGTGAAAGCTTTACTTTGTTGGTTGTGTTTTTTGGATAAGCAAAAAATTTCATTTGAAAGCATTTATTGAAAATCGATAAACTTACATTTAAAGATTAAATTATTTAGAATATGATCTCAAATTTTCACAAAATGTTCTCAAGAGAAATTTTCACGCTTTTTGTGGGGTTGGGAGAGGATAGGTTGGAAGGCGGTGAAAGTGATAGTAATAGCGAACGAGAGGGAGAATGTGTATAGGTGTGTATTTTTTATTTTAAATGCATTTGTTTTTGTTTAATAACAATATAAATAATTGGCCTAGAAAATAATAAATCAGTGTGTTTTCTTTACACATATCCTTGCACAGAGGATATATTTTTTAAATATTTTTTTTCTTGCTACTGAGATCTTTTGTTTTGTGGGGTGTTTGTTTTTTTTTTGTGGTGTAAAAATAAAATGGTTTTCTTTTTTTGTTGTTGCTGCTTTACTTTGTGTGATGTGACTATATGAACGGCTATTTTCTTTTGCTTGTGATATTTTCATATTTACAACTTAGTCATACTTAAATATGAGTGAATAAAGAGAGAGAGACTGAAAGAAAAACATGATACAGACAAACTGACAGTTGTTGTTGTTTCTTTCTTTCGATCATATTGAGGAACTGTTGAAGACTTTGTCTTTTGTTTGTTTTTGTAATTAAATAATTTTATTGTGTATTGAAAAAAAATATTCCAATAATGAAACTATTCCATTCTTTAAAGTGGTATCATAGGAAATTTGATACTTAAAAAAGGAAAAAGTTCGGATACCGAATTTTGTTAAAATAAGAAAACATATCACCCAACATTCTAGAAGAGGAAATGTGTAAAGTTTCTGTTCCCAGAAGATCTATAAAAGCTCATTTGTGTACAGAAGAGGAGGAAGTGTGTAAAGTTGTTGTTTCCAGAAGATCTATAAAAGCTCATTTTGACAAAGAAGAGATCCATAAAAGTCCTTCGATCTGTAGAAAAATTAAAAGGCTAATTTATTTCTAGAAGAAATATAAAAAACTCGTTTATAAACAGAATAGCTATAAAAGCTTTTGTATATATAAGATCTTGTAACATTGGAGGTGTTGTAAAATTTATTTCCAGAAGAATTATATACGCTTATCTAAAAGCTTTTCTGCTTTACTAATATCTACAAAGGCTCCTATTGGCCTATTCGAAACTTAGAACAAAACTCTAGAAGCTATTTTATCTATAGAAAAGCTTTGATGTAGAAGAGTGTTATAAGAACACTTAAATCTTTAGAAGAGCCATAAAAGCTATTTTATATCTAGAAAAGTTGTATATGTTCTTCTATTTTTAGAAGACTTAAATAAGCTTATTTATTATTAAGACAACAATAAACACTCATTAGTTTATATTTACAAGGTTTATAAAAGCTCTTTTACATTTCAAAGGGCTTTGAAAGCTAATTTATAATTAGAAGAGTTTTTAAGGCTGTTCCATCTTTATATTTTTGATGTGATATATTTATAAGAGCTTAGAAAGTGTTTTTATATTTGTGAGAGCTTCCAAATTGCTGCTAAATTGATAATCGTGAGAACAACGAAAGCTCGTCTAGCCGTAGATAAGCTATAAAAGCTCATATATTTTTCTTTGTGTGTACATTAAAAGCTTTTTCCATACTTGGAAGATATGTACGAACTTGTGTATGTTTAGAAGAGCTTTAAAAGCTTTTATATCAATAAAAGACCAATAAAAGTACTTCTATATATAGAAGAGCTAAACAATATTTTTGTAGAATAGCCATTAAAGCTTTTGGATATCTATAAAAGCTTTTCTATTTTTAGAATCGATAAAAAAGCTTTAATATGTTTACCTATCTATGAGTGATCTATAGAATCTCTTTTATTAATAGAATCGATAATTGAGCTGTAGAACCTGTAGAAGATTTATAAAAGCTTTTCTACTTTTGGAATAGTCAATAACGATTTTGAAGAAAATCTGTAAAATATCCTTATTTCTAGAGTCGATATCAAAGCTCTTCTATTTTTAGAAGAGTTATTAACGATTTTTGAGAAAATCTTTAAAAACTCCTTTATTCTTTTAGTATATATAAAAGCTCTTATATTTAAAGAACAACAATGAAAGCTCTTCTATCCATTTTTACCAGTAAAATCTATTACAGATTTATTGAAGAGCTAAAAAATAGTTTCTATTTTTAAAAGGATCATAAAAGCTCTTCTGATAATATCTAGTTATTCTATTTATAAAAGAACACTGAGAGCTCTTTCATCTATTTGTAAAACAATCGTTTTTATCTGTATAAGAATTATAAAATCTTAGAGGATCTCTACAAGCTAGTATATCTTTAATAGGCCTATGGGACCTCTCTGTTTGTTGGTATCCCTCCAAAAGGTCTTTGTATATGTAGATAGTCTATAAAAGCTCCGCTGTATATAGAAAAGTTATAGAAGCCCTTCAATCCATATAAGTGTTATTAAACCGTTTATATTTTTCGAAAGCCTTTAGAAGGACTGGGAAAGCCCTAGGTATCCTTTAAATGTATTTGAAAAATTATTGAAAACATCTCCATTCTATGTATGAGATCCACAATAAAGAGCCTATCATTTAGCTTCTACATGTACAGTACTTCCAAAATATAAAATTGTTTAAAGAGCACACCCGAGGGTCTGACGATTGCAGAAAACGTGTATGTTTTTTTTTAAGAACTACGGCTATCCTGAGATATTTACCTCTTCTTCTTTTCTATTTTCACATTCTTCTCTTTGCCTCCGATATATTACTATCTGACCTCAGCAAATAAAAATGTTATCTTTTCTCTTTTCAGTGTATATATGTGTATACACAGTAGAAAACTTGTATGATTTTGTTTTCAAGAATTAATATCCGTATAAACTACCCTGAGATAATGCGTGTCTTGCTATCTCTTCAAAATTAAAAAATAACCCATGATGTCTCCCAGACTTTTCTTTTTCATATTTTTCCCTCTGTCTGCGACACATTTTGCTTTCTGATCTCAGCAAATGAAATTTTAAACTGTTCTCTTTCCAATGTTTTTTTTCTCACCCACTCTCTACCACAAGTAATGAATAATTCTCATAGTATCGTAGACTCTTCTCCCATGTCTCTAGTTTTCTCTTGAAATTGAGATATTGAAATATAGTTTCGTTGTTCTCTTTTTTCAATTACAATGGATTATTTTAAGGTGAGAGATATATTGGTTTATTGTGGGAGAAAATTTCATTGGCATGTTCTCTTGAAGAAAAGAGAAAATAACTAGAAAATTAGTTTACTTTAAAAAACCTTGTTTTCTCTTTGAATATTTCATATTCAATGGTGCAATAGTTTTATTATTGGAATTTGTTTTAGTTACAAAAAAAATGTATATATACACAAATATGTTATTTTGTGTGTGAAAAAAGGAAATTAACGAAAAAAATAAATATGTTGCTTGATGTTGTAATAAAATAAACTTATATTAATTATCAAAATAATGTTGTGTTTGTGGTATGTAGATAATATGTACGTGTGTGTGTTTCTTGTGGTATGTTAATATAAAGTTTAGTACTTAATTAAACCTATATGCATTTAAAAATTTTATTTATTTGTAAGTAAAAAACAACAAACTATTACTTTTTGTGTTTTTTTGTATTTATTTGTTATAAACAATTAATAGTATATCGATTCGTTTTGTATTAATTTGTTTAGTTTTTTGTTTTTCTTTAGTAATGATTGCGAAGTTTTATTCCTACTTTCACTTGTTTGGTTGTTTGTTTTGTTTTTTGTTTTCTTTGGTTTTTTTCATATTTTTTTGCTTTGCTTTTTTCTTAAAACATAATACAAACATATATAAATACACAGTATATATACTTATGTATATATTTTGTATGTAATAGTAATAATAATAATATATTTTTTAGAATATTAAAACATGGGCTGTAGAGTCAAGGGGTCAAAAACTGAACTGTGTTATTTGGAAAAAAATATAGTTAAGAATTATTTCTGCTTGAAAAATTCTGTATTGAATATCTTTCTTTAGAAGCATTAGGGCCGGGCAATTGGTATGGAGCCGAAAAATTCGATTAAAATCAGCCCCTGGGATGATTCTATGGACAATTCTAAGCAACTTTGGTGAAGAAACCAAACCATAGTTTCAAGAATTTAATGAAACCAAATCAAAATATTCTTTGACTTCATATAAGAGTTGGGATTGAAATATTATTCATGGTGTCAATGTTAAAATTTTAATGATAGAAACAATATCTTTAATTCCATTTGAAATAAATATGAAAACACGCTCCGATGCGTATGATTAGCGTCATCAATTATACGCACCTCTGCCAAATATCGATATTAATTTGGCGTTTTGCACTCCCACCTGCACCAGCACTACCGCCAGAGTATGCTCATGAATTGACCGAGGATATGTTCGGATCGCAGGATACGGCAGGTGAGTGAAAGGGAGAATTAATGACTATTTCATTCTCATCCAATAGAAGAGGTTTCTATTGGATAATGCCAAAAGCTCTTGTATGAAAAGAACCTACAACTTTTTAATGGTGAATACATGCAGCTCTTCTATAAAGAATACCTTGATCTATTCTATAAAGAAGATCAAAAGAACACCTTAAGTTATTCTATGAAGAATATCTTAAGTTCTTTTATGAAGAAGAACTTAAGTTATTCTATGAAGAAGAGCTTAAGTTCTTCTATGAAGAAAACCTGAAGCTCTTCTATGAAGAAGCCTTAAAGCTATTTTAAAAAGGAGACCAAAAGCACTTCTATGAAGAAGATTTTGAGTCATTCTATGAAGAAGACCTAAATCTCTTCTAGAAGAAGATCTAAAGCTCTTCTAGAAAAAGAAGATCTAAAGCTCTTCTAGAAAAAGAAGATCTAAAGCTCTTCTAGAATAAGAAGACCTAAAGCTCTTCTAGAAGACGAAGACCTAAATCTCTTATATGAAGAAGACCAAAAGCTCTTCTAGAAGAAGACCTAAAGCTCTTCTATGAAGAAGAAGACCTAAAGCTATTCTATGAAGAAGAAGACCTAAAGCTCTTCTATGAAGAAGAAGACCTAAAGCTCTTCTATGAAGAAGAAGACCTAAAGCTCTTCTATGAAGAAGAAGACCTAAAGCTCTTCTATGAAGAAGAATACCTAAAGCTCTTCTATGAAGAAGAAGACCTAAAGCTCTTCTATGAAGAAGAAGACCTAAAGCTCTTCTATGAAGAAGAAGACCTAAAGCTCTTCTATGAAGAAGAAGACCTAAAGCTCTTCTATGAAGAAGAAGACCTAAAGATCTTCTAGAAGAAGAATATCTAAAGATCTTCTAGAAGAAGAAGACCTAAAGCTCTCCTAGAAGAAGAAGACCTAAAGCACTCCTAGAAGAAGACCTAAAGCTCTTCTATGAAGAAGACCTAAAGCTCTTCTATGAAGAAGAAGATCTTAAGCTCTTCTAGAAGAAGAAGATCTAAAGCTCTTCTAGAAGAAGACAATGCGTATTACGATTGACATAAAGTATACGCTACACTAGCAGAATATTTGATTTCTTTGCAAAAAATGGAAATGTGAAATATTAAAAAAAAATAAAGCCTTTTAATACGATTCGAGACGTATTGTTTTATGTATATATGCCATATAATAATTTGCCGAAATCCTATACTCTCCTACTTAAAATGTATATTTCTCAAAAATATTTTGTTAAAAAATGTATTTCGTTTTGCAAAATAGTGTCATATAGACACCTGCTTGTATTGCGTATTAGTGTTGTCACAACTTATACGGCCCACATGCAAAATATTATTTATTTACATTTTTGTTTGTTCCTTAAGACCACCAGTCTCTTCTCTATCAGTGTTGCCACAGCTTATACGCCCCACATTCAAAATATTATAAATTTTATTTTTTTTTTCTTAAAGCCACCAAGGCGTATTAATATTGACATTAATTATACGCACCTTTGGCCGAAATACAAATTTGAGTGGTGAAAACCCAAGACTTTACAGACCATGTATTCATACTTCTCTTCTCTAGACATTGTCTTTCATTTCTTTTTAACTATTTTTGGTTTGTTTTTTTGTTGTTTTGATTTTTTCCTATATAATATTTACAATAGATTTTATTTTATTTCATTTTTTTTCTTTCTTAAAAATCTAAACGTTGTTTCCTATTTATTTATATATAATTTCTGTACATTTTATAGTTGTTTTTTTTTTTTTGGTTTTGTTTTTGAATATATACATTAAAAAAGTTTCCCGATTTGTTGTTGTTAGTTTGTTATAAGATGTGGTTTGAGTTCGGTTTTTTCCTCTTGTTGTGGTAATAGGTTATGGGATTTTCCCATAATAATATTTTTTTTCTTTTTTTTTTGGTTTTTAGTTTAGGCAGTATTTCTTTCTCTTAATTTAATATTTGGTTGGTTGTTGTAATTTTTTTTTTTTGTATTTTTTTCTTCAATAGTGGTTTTGTTTTTTATTTATACCTAAATTTCGTTTTTTGTTGTTGTATTGTAATATTTTTTTATTTATATATATTGTTTGCTCATTCATAAAAAATTATAACTTATAAGTGCTTAAAATGTTTTGTATTTATTTATTTATTAGCCATATATAGTTAGGTTTTTGTTATTCTTCTTCTTATTTTCTCTCAGTGTAGTGTTAATTTTCGTTTTGTTTTATTGGAATTTTCTTTTATTACTTCAAATAATACAACAATTTCATCAATCTGGTGCAAAATTAATTATGTTAAATGTTAATTGGTTTTTATTTAATTTTTTTAGTGCAAAAATAAATGGATTTTTATTAAAGTAAGACCCCTTGATGCCCAAATTTTGAGTCCTTAGTCCATTGTTGATGTCATTGGTTTCTTCTTCTTTTTTCTAGTTTTGCTTATTGATTGTAGTATAAAAATACAATTATGATTTATTTTGGGGTTTTTTGTTTTATATGTGTCGTGTTTTTATTAAATATTATTTTTTTTTATAATTTGTTTTCATTTTAATCTCATTCAAATGCCTAAAATATAAATTTGGCAATTCATTTTGGAAGCGCTTAATTTAAAAGAAAAACAAAAACAATTTTTTTCCATAACATTTTTTTATTTATTTTTTTTTTGTAAAATAATATTTATATATTTATTTTTTAATTTGTTTTAATTATACTATTTGCGCTATTCCTTTTTTTGTTTTGAGTTTTTAAAAAAAGTAATTTTGCTGGTTAGGGAAACTATGTTCTGTTGCGTTATTATTTGAAAAATAAACCAAATCCATACCAAAATCCATGGACTATGAAATAACAATGAAATCACAATGAAATGTTGGGATTGTAAAAAGTGAAAAATAATAGTTTTTATTGAAATTGTAATGAGTTACCATTGTGGCGTATTGGAGATTTTAGAATGTATACGCTCCAAGTAGATATGATATCATTGGGTGTATTCGGGACATATTAGTATTGGCATAAATCATACGCTCTATAGGCTCAAATCAATTTTTCCTCAATTTTAGTTGGCGAAGAAGGAAATATTTTTCCTTTAGAAAATGATAAATATTGAATATATGCTCCATATTTTAAGACATTTTTTATTATATCATGAATTTCTAGGCGTATTAATATTCACATGAAGTATATTTTTTAGCACATTTGTTTAGAATGAAGACGGAATATAATTAGGTATAGATAAGAAAATGTTTTTCATTCAAAAACCTTAAATAGAATTTAATTTTTCTTTAAAAAAAAATATTGCTAGAAAAAGGTGAATAGGTATTGTCGGGTAACGATTGTACATTAAGGCGATACGAATTAACGCGAATGGGCGCATTACTATTGACATAAAGTATACGCTCCGTTGTTGACTTCCATTTGTTTTCTTTGTAATCTTTTCCGTATAAATCCACTGGATGAGAGAAGAACTTCAGATCAAAGGATAACATCAGATTCCTCAAAAGAAAAAATATATATCACATCATCTCATATGTATAACCTCCCGATAATTTTCAGAGTTAAAAAAAATATTGTGACAGAATATTTGCTTTAACATTTCTTGTTTAGAACCATAAATACGTTAATATGTTTTAAAATCCAAATATTCTACAAAAATACACCCTGTTGCTAAAAAATCTAAAAGAAATAGTAACACATATAAAGAGAAACACAAGGGATTTGATGAATATTTCATTGAAAATATGGCCTCTCTTTTTTTCGGACAAATTCTCCAAACAACTGTAGTTACTCGACAATTTGCAAAAAATAGATTTGCACACATACGATTCGATGCGAACAGCTAAACGAAGAGATCATGTATTGTACTTATATTTACTCTCTGCCTGTTTTTTTTTGTACTCTGAAGCAGACTAAGGCAAAGAGCTGCTTTTTACGCTCTTTTTCATACAAATAACTCTGAAAGAGAGCATGCGTGCGGGGGTCTGCTGATGTGGCTCTGAAGCATACACAAACTTTATCTGTGTTAATACATTGCGGTTCTCTTATGCTCTTGGTTGTTTGTGTAACACACACGATTTCAAAATATGGCATGGACATGCCGAGCTGTGTTGTAAATGCAGCCGAGACACGATTGGTGTGTTTACATTCCATTGTGTGCATGCAGTGTTCATTTGACGTCAGTGTTGTGGAGAAAATTTTAAAAGAGAGCTCGTGTTTGTGTATCTCGCACGAATACAATATATTGCATGAACATGCCGAGCTGTGTCGTAAATGCAGCCAACAGCGTGCAGTGTTCATCGAGAACTTGTTGTGTGCTGTGGAGAACTTAATTGAGAGTAAGTGCGAAAGAGAGCGTAACTGAGAAGTCATCATCAAAAACGACTAACGGTAAGAGAAAATGATAATATTGTAATCGACGCTATTGTATAGGTTTCTGCATCAGTGTTATGTATAACCGATATATCGATATAATTTGTTTGCAACATGGATTGTTTGATCATGGATCACATGCTGGCGATTGTTTATATAAAAGGGATTAAATGAATCAATGTGTAATTACCAATATATGAAAGAGAAGCTCTGAATCTTTACATTAATATCGATTAAATTGATGGATGCAATCAGAGATCAACTGAAATATGATCCGGGTCTACATGTTCTACAATTTCTTTGTAGTATCATAGAGGGCGCGGGTGTATTACTGTTTGTGTACAGTGTTATACTTCTGTAGGGTGCTACATGGTATGTTACTTTTGCCAAGGTTAGGCTAATTTGCTTACAAGAGTTTTAAATAATTTATTTTACAGAAAAAATTATTAAAATGTATCCTTCAATATTTTATTAAAAAAAATTGACAGCCTGTTTTTGTAAAATTCAAAATGGAAGTTTCGATATCTTACGACCAAACCTTTATTTATGTTTATAAAGGTTTTCTGATTCAAAACAAAAATAAATGACATATTTTTCAAAACCAAAAAGTTTGGTCAAAGTCAAAAAAAAAATTCGTTCGTTTGGAATTTTACAAAAACAGGCTGTGAAATTTTTTCCAACATTTCTTTGTGATTTTATTATTATTTCGAGTTGGCATTTCATTTAAATTTAATTGACATATTGTTGGGTGGGGCGCGACTTATGATGCCTTTGCAAGACATCAATTGCAGCTACCGCTAATCCGGGATTCTGGCATGAATATTCTCATAACAGAATAAGAAGAAAAATAGAGAGAATGCGAGTGCATATTTGGGTGTTATCTTAAGGAAGACAATTGATGACAATTTCTTATTCTTCAGTTGGTACAAGAGAAGAAAAAAAACACACACATACAGAGATTGTAAAGTTTGATTGTGCAAAACAAAGACCGTGAGAGAGACTGACAGAGCATACCAAAATACTCTTTCTTTGTTGAGAGAAAAATAGGTGAGAATAAATAACATTAGTTTGTTTGCTGTTATATTAATATCTAAATATAGGAAGCCTGTTATTAGTGTTTGAGTATGAAACGGAGGGAGAGAGTGAGTGGGGAAGAATATAGAGTGAGCAAAGTAATAAAAAAGTTTGCTGTGTGAGTTTTTTTCTTGAAATGAAATTCTAACATAACAACTGACATCAGTTACTTTCGTTTTTTGTTGTTTGTGTTGGGGCATCATTTGTGGGCTGTTGTTGTTCTTTTCTTTCTTTTTTTGTTACCTATCAAATATCTGAGAGAGAACGAGAGCAATATTCTCTGTTATTAATCTTAACTTATGTATTTCTTTGCATTATTTATGTTAATTTTGTTTATCTCTTTCTTAATGCAAGAGTTGTGTTTGGATTTTTTTGTTAAGTCTTAATTTGTTGTTGTTTTTTTTCTGTTTCTTATTGCTAAAGGGAACTTCAGGGAGGAAAGGGGGGGAACCTTCATAAACAATTTCTTCTACTTGATCTCAGTATATAATTTTCTTGTAGGTTTTTTTTTGATTTGTGTTGTAGTTGTGTGTGTGTTTCTTTTGTAATTTTTTTTAGTTGGTAACTGTGAGTATCCGCATATTTAGTATCCGCTTGTTTTTAGTGTAGTGTTCATCTCTTCTTGTTGTTTGTTGTATTTAATGGTAATTAACATTTGTTTTTATTTTATTTTTTTTGGTTTATATATTTCATATATAACGTGGTTTTTCCTCTTTTTTATTTTGGGGAATATTTGGGTAGTTTTTTACATTAACAATAAATTATAACTATTTTGTTTTCTTGGGGTTTGGTTGTTGGTTTTTTTTTGGTTTTTTGGGCTTACTAAAATTATATTTAATATGTATTAAATTTCATTTAACTACAACTAATGCGTGTATCTCTTCGGTATAGTGTTTTTGTTGTTGTTGTTGTTCTAGTTCTTGTAATGTTGGTAATGAGCCGTTGAATTATCCTTAAAGGATAATTTTATTTTTCATTGCATTGAAGCATTGTAATATTGCTGTTGCTATTTATCTTGGAATTTTGCTTTTCCAGTAGTCCGCATAGATGTTTGTTGTTGTTGTTCTTATGATGCAATAGCAATAGTCTTGATAGATAGATAGCAGTGTTGACGCTGAAAACAAACCTCTTGGGGTTTTGTTGTTGTTGCTGCTGACGTTATTCTTGTCCCACTTTATTTTTCTTCGCCCAGCAAGACCAAATCATCGGCCACCACATCGCTGACATGCAGATAGATAATCCAGTACATGAGATTAAAGCACACGAAACACACCGGAAACACAATACGTGAGTATTTGTCAATGTCCGATGGTGTTATGCCCAAGAGCTTGTTAATATCCTAGAGATTAGTTTATTTTTTATAAAAAAAATCAAAATTTTCGAAAAAAATAATAAATCATAAAAAAATAATTAAATATCGCAAGAATGAGAAGAACAAGAAGAAGAAGAAAAAAATACATTAGTTAATATAAATGTTCTTGGCGGGGGTACACAATTGGCGACATAAAATTACTTTTTTTACCTTGCCCGGGTGTAGCAAGTGAGCTGGTACCGCGGCCTCAGCGTCACCACCTTCGGGCGGTGCTCCTCCACCTCCACCGCCGCCAGCTGGCGGTCCACCGGGGGGTCCCTGCGGCCCGGGGCCATGTGGTCCAACGGGCGGGCCACCACGTCCACCGTTGACAGTATTCTCAAGGGTGCCACCCTTCGAATGAGCCTTGGGATCGTGCACTTTGAATCTCACCTCCTGGAACAAGGGTCCCACTATCGAGCAACCGCGACCACCAATATTTTGTTGTTGCATATTTTGAAAGCCAATTGGGCGGTTACTCACTGTTTGTTTGGGTACATGAGGATGACCATGGCTGTGATGGCCATGACCATGCCCATGTCCGCCATGATCCACCACCGTATTCGGATTTGGATTGGGTGGCGGTTGCACCCCATCAAGTTGTTGCTGCTTTTTTTGCTCAGCCATCTTTTGGATCGTCATAAATCTTTGTTTTCGCATTTGAATTCGTTTTGCCATATAGCCCACAGTGGCGTATTCTATTATTTTTATTATTTTGTTTATCAATTGAGTTTTTTTTTGGAAAATTGAATTGTTTTTTATTGTTGTTATGGAAATTGTGGTTGTTTTTAATTGAATTGTTGTTTTTTGGTATTGAATTGGTAGAATATTATTTTTTTTATCGTATTTTTGGTTTTGAGGGATCATGAAATCAATCGTTAAAGGCAGCAGTTGATGATGTTTTTTTTAAACCAATCAAAAATTTATTGAATGTACGGGGGCGGGGGATGTGGGTAAATGTTGGGGGGTTTTCGACAAATGCATCCAATTGTGAAATTTTCCAAAATAGTGGTTCCAATTTTTATTTTTCGATTTTTTGTTATGATTTTTGTTTGAAGTTTTTTGTTGCGGGATAAAGCCGTTGATTGGTTGTTTTTTTGGGTTTGGTAAGAAATGTTCAAAACATTTTGTTTTTGATTTCGGGGTTTTTTTTGTTTGTTTGGTTTTTGGTTATCAAATAATGTGAAAAGAAAAAGACAAATGTTTAAGATAATAACAATGATCTTCGAATTAAGGGTTTAGTTATTCAATAACACTTTGAAACAAACTCAAAGAAAAGCAAATCAAAAAAGTTACAATGAAACGAAAATATAGAAATAACTGACATTGAACATTCAATGAGTTTTATAGGGGGAACATAAGAGATACAAATTTTTGGCTTATTTAATTTAAAAAAAAAATATTATTTGAATGTAAAATAATCTTATTTCACTGTGGAAAAATATTATTTTGCTTTCTAAAATAGCCGTGAAATATATAAAAAAGACTTCCTCAAGGAGAAGAATCTGCTTCGGGGTAGAATAATTCTGATGTAGTTTTAGTTGATCCGTAAAAACCTAAAGCGAACAATTATTAACTGGAAACTGGTTCCTTGGATCCCAGCTCTAATTTAGAATTAGAGATAAAAGTTTGAGATTTTGTTATATATTGCTAGCCAGAAGTTGAGTAAAATTTTTTCCAGTATTTTTTGCGGAGTTTTCTGGACAAGTTTCAGTCTATGTTTCTCTAAAATTTACCTCTTTTTTGTTAAAGACTATTCAGGTTCTAAGAGAGAATCAAACCCTAATTTGGTATCAGTGAAACAAAGGCAGATTTTCCCCGTGTGTTGTTATGGATCTTGCGGCAGAGTAGATAATGTAGACTTCGCCGAAAAGAAGTATTTTTTGTATTGCCGACTTACGAATCCTTTAGAGGGTGATATGATCTCATAAGATTGTGTATAAGGCCTCCAGAAATTGGGAAACAAGTTTTAATTAATTTAATCTAAGAAACAGAGGAAAATATACTTCGTCTCCCAGATTCAAAGCGGCTTACTCATCCAACTTTTTATTTATATGTTAAGAAAATTAGTATTTAATAGGCGTCATATTGAAATCATAATTGCATTACATTCAATATTCAAAAAAAAAAAAAAAAAAAAAACAGAACTTGGCAAAGTGTTTGTATACCTTGACTTTGGCTCTAGTCATAATGGGTCCTCGAAGGGATTATAGTCAGGTTTTTAATTTTTTTAGGTAGACTTTGCAGGCAAGCCCTACAGTTTTGTTACCAAGTTCGGGATTCTTCACATTATGGAACAAGAAAATCGATCATAGGTGTCTGACTATGCAACATCTAAGCCAGTTTTAGTCAGGTTTTTTTATTTGAGATAGACTTGGCTAACAAGCCCTACACAACACAGTTATAAGGGTATTATAGCTTTCTGGGGCCCAAAGAGTTTGTAAGGCCCAGAGAAATTGGTCCTAGATCCACCTTTTAAATTTCAAAGCACATTATTGTCACGAATTCTGTCGGGTTTTATGGTCACTCTAAATGCCACAATTATGACCCGAAGATCACGATTTTTTAGTTTTGGCCTATTCTGAGAGTTATAGCGAAACTTGATGGCGAACAGTTTTGTAGAATATTCTGACCTGCTATAGCTCCCTTTTTAAATGAGGTTTTAATACTTTTTAGAAAAGGGCTTCTGAATGGGTCAGAGAGTCGACTGGGTTAACGTATTAGACAAAAATATTTCTCTAAGTAATGCCAGTAATATTGCCAATGATACCATATACATAAAATGCAAGGATTTCGAGAAATCCTAACTCTAGAACTGTCTCTGTCCGTCTATCCGTTCGACTGGCTATTATAATTTGTAAACACAATAGAGGCCACAGTTATGGACCAATCTTAATGAAATTTCGCATGTAGGATAGGTTCTGGTCAAAGAAGATCTATATTGTTTTTGGTGATGATCGGCTAATATTTAGGGGATGTCTGTTTTCCTGACCACACTAGAGGCCTCAATTATGATCCAAACATCACAAAATTTTACGTGGAGAAGGGGATCGGGCCAAATAATAAACATGCCTGTTTTGATAAAAATCGTTGAATAGTTAGCGGGTCAAGTGGACCCAGACTTTTTGATATCCCGGGGGGAGTGGATGACCAATTCAATTGACGTATATACTCAGATGTGGGAGTTACACCTACACATTTACAGGTGATTATTTGTATATTATTTAGTAACCCATTACCACACTAGAGGGCGGAAATATATCTCTGATCGGTTTGAAATTTTGTACGGAGTTTCAATTATGGTCAAGGACAATGATTAGATGATATTTCAGGCATGAAATTGACCGAAAACTTTATTTTTCGCTGGATTTCTCATCGCTCTAGACATTTAAATACATTACAAAATTTTCATTGGAAAATCGATATCCCCCGGAGGAGATTTTAATCTTAAATCGGTTAATAGAGTGCAAATATCGGTTAAGAGAGTGCAAAAATTACCCAGGCTCGGAATATAGAAACTAAGAGCTCTGTGGTAGCTGTGTATGGTATCATATGGTCGGTCCTGTCCAACTATACTACTCCGCTCACAGGTTTTCAAATATCTTAGAGAGGGAAAATATTGTCCCCCCCCCCCCTTTTAGAGAGGTATCATTAAACTATTATAACGTCGATACACATATCTTAAAGTTTCCCTCCCTATATAATACTTTTTTGGAAATCCTTTGTAATTATCAAAAAATTTGAAATCGTTTTCACAGTCGATATTCATCGGATAAAACCATCAAAACCTTTTTTGTGTAAAATGACTGATTTTGTTATAGGAAATGTTCACCCCGTGATAAACAAGAGGCGGAAAATATGACTGGTTAAGAAGGAGTAGCTGTTGATCTCTAATGGGTCAGAGGGTGCAAATATCTCGAAATATTGCCAGGTTGTGTAGGGTATCATATAGACGAACCTGTCTCTATACTCGTTTTCACACTGGAAATATTTTGTTTTTAATAATCGCTATTCTACAAGACTAATTTTAAAAGATTTTCCAAATTAAAAATAGTATAATAGTTGAGAATATGATTTTAATAATTTGAGCATATTTTTGAGTATACTATACTATATTAATGGATCCACGATTCTAAATTTCGACAAGCTTTTCTTTTTTATTTTTCTTCAGACGCAAATTTGACTTCTAATTGATAGAAAGAAAAATTTAAAACAACTTCTTCCTGAGAAAATTGGTGAGCTCAAAAGTTATTTCTTTCGTTACCGCTTTTGTATTTGGATTTGCTATAAATGTTATATTATATTTATATTTTTTGTTTCAAATTTAATTTTTATAAATGTGAAATTGCAAAATATCGTAAAATTTATATACAATATTTTCAAATTTGCATATTTCTATTCTAAAACCTTACTACACTATTTTAATTCAAAGTCGAACAGGCGGGCGTATGATGAATTGCTTTATTAAGCATCCAATACGTATACGCACCCATGCCCCTAAATGTATGCTATTAAGTATCGTTAAGCCACAGTGAGATTTATTTACAAAATAATTATGTTGTTCTTGTTCAATATTTTTTTCTCTCTTATGTTCCCTTTTGTTACAGCATAAACGTTTAAAAAACACTTACGAATTTTCTTTTAAATAAAATAATATTTAAAAATAAAAAAAGAAAACTATGACACTACAATACAAAAAAATTCCAATAAGAAAAATTGGAAATAAAAAAAATAGACATTCGGCTAATTTAATGTAGAATATAGAATGTATATAGTAAGCATGACATGTATGGATGTATGTATGTGTGAATGAAGTTGCATACGCATGTACAAGACAAGAGTGATGCAGTGAAGAGAAAGTGAAAGACTTGGTGATAGTTCGAAATAGATAGACAAAAAGCCAAACTTAAAATAATCATAAAAAAGAAGAAGCATGAAATGCAGTAATTAAAAACAATGTATGTGAATGAAGATGAAGGTGAGCAAACAAATAAATATGTATGTAACTATGATACAATATGATTTTTAAGAAACAAAAAAGGCAATTTACACATTGAGAATAAGGACAGAGTTTTACACATGAATAGCGAAAAGAGTTATAACGAAAAAAAAATCTACTTAGTTTGAAGTAGAAGAAGAATAAGGAGAACAAACTACTACCGAATGAAAAAATAAAACGAAGAGTTTGAAAGTTTTGAAAGAGATAGACAGATAGAGAGTGTGAGTGAATAATGGTGTTTTGTCGCTCAATTGTAATGAATGGATAGAGTTTGGAAAGAAATTCAGAATATAGAAAGTGGAAATTGTTGTTGTGGTTTTTTCGGTTTACTAAGCTTTTGTTTTTTTTTTTGGTCTTTGTGATAGCCAATTGTAGGCAGGAGGAGTATGTTTTTTTTGTGTAAGCAAATATTTTAGCTGGATTTTCTTGTTTTGTTATGCATTGCAAATTTTGTATTTTTTTTTGATTTTGTTGTTGTTGTTTTTTTGCTCAACCATCACTTAAAGAAAATTATTGTCGGAGAAACAGATACAAACTCATTGTATGGGCGCTATATCCCACATTTTTTTTAAATTGGTTTGATTTGATTTGATAAAAAAAGAAAGGATTACCAGTGATGGTGTGGTGTTTTTGATTTTTTTCCTACGTAGTTCGTATCAACTTCAAATGTCGATTTACCTGGAAAAGCGCTGGAGTGAACTCAAATATCGAGGTTATACAATAGTTTTTCGATTTAATGACTGACACAATGCGATGTATATTTTTGTATTAAATAAATATTGTGTTGGAATGTTAGTTTTTTTAACGATGTTTCCATATGACAAACGCACACATATTTATTTAAATAAATATCGTTGAAATTACGTATTTTAATAGTTTTAATTGCAAAATAGTTTCTTTTTTTATTATTTTATTTTGAATTAAATATAAAATAATAATACTTTATATTTTTAGTTGAGGATTTGATTTTAGTTTTTGGTATGGCTTTCTTTGAACGCTGTTTATTAAAATAACAGAATATTATTTTTGTTTCAAACCCTTTGGAGGGACTTTTTGATGCGGGTAGTTTAATTGGTACAAAGATCTCAAATTTTTATGATAGGCTATCACGAAAATATTATTAAATCTTAATTTTTTATGTATAGCTAATGAGGGGTAGAATTCGGGGGCTTTTGAAATATTTGAAGATAGTTCTTCAAATTATATCTTGGATTTTTTAGAAGATTTTTAAACGAATGTCGTGAAATGGGTATGAATATTTCTTAAAGACTTGTCAAATAAATCGAATTCTATGTTAATTTTTTTTATTTTTTGCTACATTTTCGGAAGACTAATTTATTGACAATTATGGACATACCAAGAGTCGGGGGTATTTTTAATTTTTTTGAAGCATTTTAAGGAAATACTTTTGATTTTGAAGAACAGATGTTAGAACAGATAGATATAGCTTTGTGCAGCCCCAAGATATTGGTCCTAGACCCACTTTTAAGTATACCGATCGTCATAGCTGAGGCGATCTAGACATGTGTTTCCGTCCGTCCGATCGTTCGTCTCTCCATTATAATTTGTAAACACGATACAGGCCAGAGTTATGGACCGATCTTCACGTATTTGCATGTACGATGGCTTCTGGCCAATGAAGACCCCTATTGTTTTTTGGTAAAGATCGGTTAATATTTAGGGGATAAAATGGACCAAATATTTAATGTTTGTTGGTTTTTCTGGTCGCTCCAGGGGCCGCAATTACGGCCCGAACATCGGGAATCGATTTTACTTGAAGAAAAACAAATCGGACAATATTTAGCCGATTAAATGGACCCAGATTTTTGTGTGAAAAATTACAAAATTTGTATTTCATGGCGTATATATTTACTCCTGACGTCTATGTCCTTCCTCGAGAAGTTGATAGAATATATTCAACAGGAGTGGATGGATACTCCAATTACACTTAAATAATAACAGGTGCTAACATATTCAGCTATTATTTAGCAACCCATGACCACTCTAGTGGGCGGAAATATATCGCTGATCGCTTTGAAATGTTTCAGAAGGTTCCAGTTATGGTAAAGAACAACGCCTATAATATTCGGTGATGATCAGATAATAATTTTGGGATGAAATGGATCGAAAACTTATTTTTGTGATTTTTTTCACAACACAACCCACGGTGAGAGAAATATGGACAAGTAATTAGAAGGACTGCACTGAATATTAGTAATATTCGGAAAATATGTCAGTGTAAGGAAGAGGTGTTGCTGACCTCGAGAGGTGTTGCTGATCGGGCAATATTGCCCAGGCAAGAAATAAACATCAGAAGAAAGTTAGAGTACCGTGGTAGTTGTGTGGGGTATCGCATGCTCGAGTTGTGTAGGGTATCGCATGATCGGGCCCGTCCGACAATACTGCTCCGCTCATTAAGTTTTTTTTTTTATTTTATGATAATCGATACCCTATTTCGCAAAATATTTTTTTTTGTTGCCTGTCTGGGTCATTAACCTGGTACTTTTTAAGAGAACATTTAAAGGACTGTCAGAGCATTGAAAATTGATGTTATTCAGAGAAAAATCTAGAATAAAAATCGTAAATGTTAATGCAAAAATTAATAGGGAAGTGCAAATGTTTTTATTAAAAAATTTACGAAGGACTGTAGAAGTAAAAATCAAATTTTTATGCAGGGTCCTCAGAATAATAATCTTGCATTTCTTACGAATATCGTAGGAAGAACTATGAGACCACTTAGAAAAAAGTATTGCAGCTATAATGGGGGTGAGAGGTATTATATTTTCGGGAAGAGAAAATTATTGCGATTTAAAAAAATATTTGTTGCTTTATTTTTTTTTAAATAATAAATTGCCCAAAGACTTTTTAATAGTACCAACAATTCCATTTCGGGCATCCACGCTTTGAGAAAGCCAAAATAAACCAAAAACTTTATTTTTTAAATTTGTTTTCACATTTTCATTAGACATTATATCGAAAAACTACAGTATAAATAATATTGTAATGATGCACGAGTCTGTGTTGAAGAACTACTTCATATATATATGAGAATATACATTCGTCATTTCCATTACTAACTTTTTTGCCTTAGTAGACACAGTGTTTATAGACCTATTTTGCTAATTAAAAAAAATTAAATGTAAGGATATATCCTATCCTTCTCATAAATAAACTCTGAAACAAATACAATTTTGTATTAAAATATATAAACTTCTAAACCACTGAAAAAAATATGGTTATCAAATAGTTATTCCCTTGAAATGATAAATAATTGTACCACACTGCAATGCAGTCTTGAATCTAATAATTTCATTTATATTAACTTTTGCTAAATTTTATAATTTTTATTATTTTTAGAGGTATATATGAGTATGTATAAACACAAAAATTAAATTAGAATTCATAAACATGACTTTTTGTTCAATTATAATAAATGGGAAATTTTGGTTTGCATCATGATCGAAATTATAAATTTGTAAAAATCAATAACAAAAATTAGAATGATTATAGTATATTTCGAATTAATATATAGAGAAGTATATTGTCAAATCGATATATAACTCGTGCTACACCTCTATATACACACATAGATATGTATGCGATTGATATCTTTTGTAATTAATATAATAGATTTTACCAATCATACCATGCTCCGGTTAGTTTCCCACACTCGGAAACCCCCTTAAACTATGAAAAACAACGAAAAAGAAAACCAAACCCCCCTAATGTTGATGAACCCCGAAAACATATAAACGTTGTACAGAACAGGCACAGTTTCCGATTTGGCGGATGTACTCAAGAAGTAAGTAGCTGATATTACAGGAGAATAAAAGACCTCGTCTTCAGATACACCCCAGTAGATGAGGGAATTGATATAATCCGTATAAAAGCGAAGTTTTCCACATCAATCTTATTTGCACTCATGCTCCGACGGAAGACTAAATCTCTCTGCTAGGAAATTTAATGCAAAAATCGGAAAGGAATATTATTGGGAATATTTTGGGCCCCACCATCGGAAAATTCTGCTTCCATGAAGAAACATTCGACAACGGCATGAGGATGGTTGACTTTGCGGCAGCAAAAACATGGTAGTTAGAAGCACCAGATTCAAGCATTTCGATATAACAAGGCCACCTGGATTTCTCCTGATCAAGCAATGAGAAATCAAATTGATCATGATGTGTTTTAGACGTTCGATCGATCTGACGAGCAACCAAGGTTCGCACTCGTCTTAATGTAGCAGCAAAGGTGCGATCTAATGTAACACGGAAACTCGATGTCTAAAAGCTACAAACTCAACAGATAGCAGAAGCCTACTCCGGTTACCTTACTCACTTGCTTGACGAATGCACTACTTGTCCCGATAATAATATAGAATCACAATGGCTATGAATTGCTCACTACCTACCTACTGCACTAAAGCAAGAATTGAGTACCAAAGCCCACCATCAAGAAACCCATTGCACGATCAGAAGTGTCGTAATGCTAATGGTGTTTAAAATGCAGCGTATAGGGCAACCCTGCAGACAGTAGCAACACGCAATGCAAAAGAGAGAAGCAACACGCAATGCAAAAGGAAAAGTAGAGAGAAGAAGTGTACTTTCAAAAGAAAGACGGATGAACAGTGATCAAATCTAGATGTACAGGAGTCAGAATGAAGTCCAGAAATTTTACCAGCCAGTAAAACACCAAATCGACATCATGTTTACAGATACATACAGCTGTTGAGGATTTGGTAGGAGCATTTTGCAAATTAAATAGTAACGGCGAAGAAGATACTCCAGAACCAAATAGAGATGACGGTATTATTCTTCAGCCGATTAATTGCTGAACAATCTATATCGTCATCTCTATTTGGTTCTGGAGTATCTTTTTCGAACTATTCAAGATTGTCAGGAGCAGATCTGACACTGGTCAGGAGCATGCATCAACTGATTAGTACAATTTGGCCATTGGAATGCATGGCCATTGATTGGAACCTCAGAATCCTGTGTCTCGTGCAAAAAAGGAAGGCAATACGATATGTGCCAATCGCATATAAAGTGCTATCCCGCGTATTGTGTGAACGACTGAAGCCAATGGTCAATGACATTATTGGACCATACCAATGCGGCTTCAGACCTGGCAAATCCACTACAGACCAGATTTTCACACTGCGACAAATACCGGAAAAGATCCACGAAAAATACATTCCACCATTTCGTCCACTAAAATGCCGCATTCGACAGGTGTTTAAAGCCATGTCCGTGTTTGACATTCCTGCAAAATGGATACACGTATGTAGGATAACTTTAACTGGCACAAGATCAGTAGTTAAAGTCGGAAAGTACGTCTCGAAGCCCTACAATACCGAACGAGAATTCAGACAAGGTGACTTGTTTAAAATTCTGCTAGAAAAGATCATACGAGATGTAAATGTGAACATAAATGACACTCTGCACATCATACAGCATGTGTTAATCGCCTACGCCGATGACATCGATATATAACTGGTCGAATATTGCGAGCGGTAACAGCCACCTTCGAACAAATTGAAAAGGAGTCTGCCAATGTGGGTCTGACAGTAAACGGCGAGAAGACCAAGCTGATGGTATCAACACGCAAGACGTCCAGTAGACTCGGACAAACTGTGGAACTTGAGAACTACAGCTTCGAGGTAGTCAATTTATTTTATATACCTTGTTACCGCCATAAATAAAACAAATGACATCGGTATTGAAATTCAGCCAACAGGTGCTACTACGGTCTAAGTAAGCAGTTTAGAAACAATGTCACCTCCCGCCAGACCAAACTCAAACTCTACAAGACGCTCGTGGAGTTTTTGAGAGAAAAAATTCTCCGAAAGATCTATATGCCGATCTGCGTTGACGGTGAATATGGCCGTCGAATTAACCATGACTCATGTCAGACGTATCGAGCTGTAGCGATTACGGTGGCTAGGTCATGTTGTGAGAATGGATGAAGATACCCCAGGCATATAAAGCGAACCAGCTGATGGTTCACGCAGAAGGGAAATACCACGAATTAGATGGAAAGATCATGTGGAAGAAAACATTGACAAAAATGGTCTTTAGAATTGGAAAAACTGCGCACAAGACCGACGGGCCTGAAAATCTTTTTTAAACTCGGTTTATGGAACAAACGTTCTGTCACAAGCCAGCTAAGAAGAACAAGACATATATTGCTACTACTTCTAGGAATTTGATTTGACATTGTCTTTCGCATACATACATTCGTAAATTGTAAAAATATATTAAAAAATATTTTAAAATTAAAAATATTTATTTTGTTTTTTTAAGTATGATTTAATTAACAAATTAATTTAAAAAAATAAAAATAGTACATATTTAAATTAAAATACTATTTAATTTAAATACAGGTTAAAAATATTTTTTTTTATCCTGTAGTTGTTTGAGTTTAATCTTAAGAATAGTCAGGTTTTATATTATCCAATATTATAATCTGACAAAAAAATATTTTGGCAATAAACTTACCTGTTATTTTTGCTACATTTCTCAATTTACAATAACTTTAGGTTAATTTTTATAAATATTATTATCTTAAACTATTAGTCAATTAAATTTTTTATATATAAATATTAATAAATATAAATTATAAAAAATATTGATAATAGTTGGTGTTTTTAATATTAACCTATGTTTTATAACTACCGAAGATCGCAGTATTGTAGTTTGTGTGAAAAATATATTTTCAATTGGAACCATTTAAATAAATCTAAATAATAAATATCATTTAAATTGTGTATGCATTTTACCTAAGCTAAACTATATAAAAAATATTTCATTTTTGTCATATTGTAATTTGTAAATATTATTGGCCTTAAGGTTTTTTTTTTACAAAGTAAATTATGAATAAAATAATGATAATCCATAGACGTCAATGATACAAATGCTTAAGAACCGAAATACTGTATTGAACAAAAAGTCATGTTTACGTTCACATTAATTCTTTGAAAGGGTGAACACACGTACATACATACCTCCAAAAATGAGTGGTCCAAATGTGCAATAATTTTGATAAATCCCCCAAATACCAATTTGTTTTGTATTTTTTTTTTGTTTTGTTCTATGACAGTAATGAACCTAGAATTTAAGAAAATTTAGATGAATATATTAGATCATTTTTTTCTTGTGATATGCAAAGTGTTTTTGTGAATTGTCTCAGTTTAGGTTACAACGAAACTCAGGGTCTAATTGGAGTATTATATTATTTTCATTTCATTATTTCATTCGTTCATTATTAGATATTCAAAGATTACTATGTTTATTAATAAAAGGATTGATAAAAAATGTTAATCGATACGGTTTTTATACCATTAAATTCAAATTTAGATTCGACAAATTGGTAGTCGATTACTTTGACTTTTTGAATTTACGAAAAAAATATAAAAACAGGATGTTTGACCGTTGATGGCCGCTTTTTTGGTAACCGGTTACTTTTGTATTATTATTCGTTTTATTATTTAATTGTGCACAAATAGATTGGAATTTATTTTTTACTAAAGGAAATAAGTGACAATTTTTTTGAGTAACCGATTACACAAATAAACCGATTACTTGCATTTACACAAGTAAAGATTTTAATAACTTGTATATTAATTGCTATAAAATTATCTAAGTTGTTAATCTCAAATTCTTAATTTTTTTAATAATATAACTAAACAAGACTTTAGCAATTGTGTACTTGGTAACCGTTTAAGTGATTACCAATTCCATTGTTTAGTTAATTAATAATTTTTAATAAGAATGTTTTAAAAGGTATATTGATGATGAGGATTTTTTATTTATGTAATAGGTAATGTAAGTAGCCGATTACTCAGTTAAAAATTAGTAATCGACTACTTTTTTCTTTTGTATAGTATATTGATATTAAGCAGACAGTTACACTAGAAATCAATAACAATTATTATCAAATTAAGATTTGATAAATGGCTGTTGATTACTTGGTAGTCGAGTGCTTTATCGATTACGTGGTTAAAAATTAGTAACCGAATACTTTTTTTAATAGTAAATTGAAGAAGACCGTTACACTAGAAATCAATAACAATTATTATAAAATTAAGATTTCATTTAAATGGCTATGGATTACTTGGTAGTCGAGTGCTTTATCGATTACGTGGTTAAAAATTAGTAACCGAATATTTTTTTAATAATAAATTGAAGAAGATCGTTACACTAGATATCAATAACAATTATTATCAAATTAAGATTTCATTTAAATGGATATTGATTACTTGGTAGTCGAGTGCTTTATACTTTTATACTTCACCACCGATTATTCAATAACCAATTTAAAAAGTTGGTTTCATTCATAGGGCGTAAAAAATAAGTTATTTAAGAATTATATGTTGTACGATTACTTTTAAATCAATTTTTTTTTGCCACCAGTTACTTAGTAACCATTTTGATTTTATATGCTACATTCATAGATAACTTTTAATAAAAAAGTAACCAATTACTTGGTAAGTGATGACTTGCTAATGGTTTACTTGGTAACCCATTACTTCGTTACCACTATTGTTTTCAAAAAATAATTGATTTGCTTGGAAATATGATTACTGATTTTTATATTAATTAGTAATCAACTATATATTGATTATTTGGTAACCGATTACTTTGTAACCGGCTCTTTAGTAACCACAAGACGAGTATTTACTTCATTCACAAATAAATAAATAAAAGTTTAATAAAGTGAGAAACCGAATAACTAGGAAACGATTACTTTGTAACCGATTACTTGGTAATCGATTACTGAGTAACCACATTTACTTTAAGAAAAAAGTTCTGGTAAGTCTTCACAAAATTATGTTTTTGCTTTCATTTCAATTTTGCTACCCCTTTAAACCAATTAGACCGAGTTTTTATTGTTGTTCTGTTCAGTATCAGACCCTTTAAAGTTCCGACTATATATTAATTACCCTTTTTGATTGTTGTTGTAGTTTGATGTTGGTATTTGGAACATTGATGGCGTAATGTGATTGTTATGCTAATTTTGATAGATAAATATTTAATTTTTTTTGGTTGTTGTTGTTGTTGAGGGAATTGGGAAGTTGCCGTTGATTGCATGGTGATGATAATGTCGTTGTGCGTAGAATATCTGGTGATAACCGCTGGAACGACGCCAAAAGCTATAGAAAGCAGGATACCTGTACCATTTTGTTTTTTTTTTGTTAAAGAAAACTAATTGCGGCAGACACGTGATATTATTGGAGTATATATATCACATGGTTGTCTGTTTTGGTTTTTTGCAAATGTACTTACTGTTTGTTTTTTTTTCTGAGAGATTTCTTTAGAGTGACGCAAGTGTATGGCGTGGCAAGCAAAATATTGAGTTTTTTTCTATTTTTTTCTAATGGAGAAGATATGGCAGCTAGGATCTTTGTGCAAGTGCCTGCTGATTTCGTGTTAGGAAATCCTTGGAACTCCGCATGAGATCTTGGCTTTATTTTTAATGGAATACATACCTGATAGCAATACGTATTTTTGTTGACGGAGGGAAAGGGTGAGCAAGTGGGACTTTTTGGTATAGAGGACATTTGGGGGAGTAGCGGAAAACGAGATTGTTGGCAGTGTAGAACTACCCTTTGGCTTATTTACGCAGTTGGTTGGTTTTAATGCTTAGCTCTGTTTTTTCTTTTGTCATAGGCGGAAGCTGGGCGTATATGATATCAGGGTATCATTGCAGGTTATGCCATATTTTCCCACATTTATTATTTCTTTTTTTTTTTTGCTCAACATAAAGTTGATCCATAGCCTTTTTTAAGCAGACAGCAAAAAAAGCTTTGGGCCACTTTATGTTCTCGTTGCAGGAGGGGTTTGAAGTTTTTCATTAAATTCACTCCACATCTGCTTATTGCAGCTCGTGTGGCAGTGTGGGGAAAACATGTCATAATCTAACTTTGCTTAACAGTCGGATGTCTGTCTCTGTTGGCTTATCTGTTGCGAATCGGTTTTTTTGCAATTTCATTTGTTTTCGAAAAATTCTAAATGTTTTTTATTTCATTTTCGTTGAAAGCTGCTCTGCTTGAGGCGTGTGCCATGGCTGCTCGAGTGTGTGTTTGAAGGCAATATTCCCATATATATGGGACATTGTGGTGTATGTGTGCGTTGGTCATAATTTGTTATTTTTAAATTAAAAAAAAAATAGTTGTTTTTAGAGTAAAACATTCAGTGATGGCCCGTAACTCTTTCTTTTTGTTGATAAGTTTTTGTTTTCGTTTTGTTTTCAAAAATCCAGAATGTCGCATACAACAATAAGTTTGTATTTATTTTCTTTGAATGATGGTGTTTGGACGTTTCTTTTTATTAGTTTGTTTTTAAAAAAGAAACAAATACGAAAAAAGAGATTTGTTTTTTTGCTAAAGAAAAGTGTTCTTTTTTTTTGTTTGCTGTTCATTTGATGTTAAGCCTTTTTCTTGGTTGTTTTGCATCTTTAATAAATGTGTTGAGAAAATCTGTTGGGTGGTGGTGTTGTTTGTTTCTTTGTTTTGTCTGGCATAAAGTTTTCTTAAAAAGGGACCTTGGCGCCCAACGTAAAAATTTGGATGTGTAAGACCAATATTTTAATATTTTTTAAAAGAAATTTTGTTGCGGGCTTGTAAGATCTTAAGAAAACTTTTTTTAGAGTGTTAGATTTTTTTCCGTGTTGTTGTATATGTTTTGGTGTGTTGTGTGTGTATGTGTGGGTCTCCGTGTATATTATGTCTGTAATGGAGTGCTCTTTAGTTTTAATTTTAATTATAAATTTGTTTAGCAAAAAGCTTAGTTTGTGTGATACACTATTAAACGAATAACCAACATGTTTGAAATTAAACCATTCTTATTTTGTTACGATAACTTGTCAATGGAGTAATCGATTACTTTTGTTAACAAATATTACTTCACAAACTCCCCTCAAAATTCTTTTTTAAGTAACCGGTTACTTGTTCAAGGGGTAAAAAAATTATTATTTTTTTTTAATTACAACATTTAATAATTTCGAAAAAAATGACATGAATAACCGACTCATTTCAATATAATAACCGGTTACTTGTAATACATACAAGTAATGTTATTATATTCGAATAATAAAAAAAATCGAATATTGTGTAACTGATTATGCAATACAAAATATAGCGATTAAAAATAATTGGTTGTGGATTAACCAATTCATTTTTCATTTTTTAGTATTCAATGACTTGAGCCAGAATAAACAATTTTCTTTGAAAATTAAGACTAAACAAATGTCATAATAATTGAATTAGTAACCGATTACCCGATTTAAAAAATACTGATTTTCTGTTATTAGTTAAAAAATGATAACTTATTAATATTATTTGTGTGAATTTGTATGAATTTATTTAATAAATACCGGCTACTTGTAGTACAGGTAACCGATTCAATATTATCTCTTAGTTATAAGCTTCAATTTTATTTCAATATTTTCTGTGCGAAAAAATCCTTAATATTTTTTTGGTAACCGATTACCCGGTCATTCGACTATCTATCAACTAATGTTTTACTTATGAATTTATTTAATAAATACCGGTTACCTGTAGTACAGGTAACCGATTCAATATGAATTAACCTCTTTAGTATAAGCTTCAATTTTATATCAATATTTTCTGTGTGAAGAAAAGTCCTTAATATTTTTTGGTAACCGATTACCCGATTCTAAAATAATCAAATGTTTATTATTCGTTATCAGAAAAAACATCGATTAAAAATTATAAAAAAAATTCTGTATATGAACACAGTTATCTATTAACCGGTTACTTGCAATGCAGGTAGAATAAATTAAAGATTATTTGTTTGGTAACCGATTCGAAATCTGTCCAATATGACACTAACTCATAAAAATAAGCTTTAAAATAATTATACCCTAAACAACTATGTTGTCAGGGTATTATAGCTTTGTACAGCCCCAAGAGTTTGTAACGCCGCGAAATATTGGTCCTAGACCCACCTTTCAGTATACCGATCGTCATATATCGACTAGCTGAGTCGATCTATACATGTGTGTCCGTCCGTCCGTCCGTCTGTTTATTATAATTTGTAAACACGATACAGGCCACAGTTATGAATCAATCTTCACGAAATTTTTCATGTAGGATGGGTTCTGGCCCATGAAGACCCCTATTGTTTTTGCTAAAGATCGGTTAATATTTAGGGGATGAAATGGACCCAATACTAATTTTTTGTCGGTTTTTCTGGTCGCTCGAGATGCCGCAATTATTGTTATTGCCCCATCATTGCGAAATTTTACATGGAGAAGGGGATCGGGACAAAGAATAAGCATGTCAGTTTTAAAAAAAGATCGGTCAATATTTAGCGGATCAAATGGACCCGAGAAATTGATATTTTATCCAAGAGGAGTGGTTGTCCTTTGAATTGATACCAATTGTATTGTCATATGTGCCCGGATGTGGGAGTTACACTTAAATATTTTCTGGTGCTTACGTATTTAGATATTTTTTAGTAACCCATTATCACACTAGAGGGCGGAAACATAGCGCTGATCGCTTTGAGGATCCAGGTATGGTCAAGAACATCTCCTATAATTTTCGGTAATGATCAGATAATAATATTGGGATGAAGTGGACTGAAAACTTAATTTGTTGTGTTTTTTCGAGTCGATCTATAACTACAATTGAAAGCCGAACATCATAACACAACCCACGGTGAAGGAAATCTGGACCAGTAATTAGAAGGGCTGCACTAAATATTAGTTATATTTGTTGACCTCTAGTCGGTCAAGGTTGTTCTTCGTGGAAATTGTGTAGGGTATCATATGGTCGGCCCCGTCCGACTATACTGCCCCGCTCACTGCTTTTCTTTATATTAAAAAAATACAAGAAAAATAAATTTTTTGATAACCAATTGGCCGTTTCAAACTGAACCGATTATTATTTCTTTAAAAATGGTAAGGCAATAAAATATTTGACTCAAAATTAATATTAGAATAGAATAACTTGTTACATTTAATTTATACTGGTTACATTCAAGTAATTTTGAAAAAGTCAATATAATTAATGTCCAACTTAAAAAAATAAGACTTAATTTTTTTTTTGGATAACCGGAATAAATTTATCGATTGAACGAGTCAGTACTAAAAATAAGTGCTTTCCAAATATTCACGATTTTGCATAACTTACTTTTTTATTTTTTAAACCGGTTCGGTACAATAAATCGAATAGTTTAGCGTCATACAACCTATTTTTTCTTTTAATGTGTTCTATATATAAAAAAAAAATTTTTTGGTTACCGATTACCCTTCTAATTATTTGTTAAAATTACATAGTTTACGCGATCACTTGGTAATCGATTACTAGGTTCACGTCTGCAACGTAATAGAATACCCAAATTAAATAGATATTTTACGTGTTCAATAGATAACCGATTAACGGATTCAAATTGAACCGGTTACCAAATAATTGTTGAAAAATTAACCTCTTAAAATTTGTTCAAACTATAAATTAAAAAAAAAATTGTTTATATTGGTTATTCGTTTAAACTATTTGTTGTTATTGTACAGCAATAAGCCTTAATATGATTAGGCTCCTCCATTGGGTTGAAGTTCTTTTTTTTTTTTTTGAAAATTATGTTTATTTATTTCTGTGTGTATGTGTAATTAATTAGATTGGTGTATAAAACAAATATTCGAAACCAGCAAATATTGCGTTCGGAACACATAAATTTGCCAAGTTTCTTTTGTAAAGTTTAGAAATAGTGGAAGAAAAAGAGCTAGAGTTGGAGTGTTTAGTTCATAGTGGTGGTAGTAGTAGTAGTGGTAGTGGTGAGAGTGGTTGTTATTGTTTGTTGTTGTCTATGTAAAATTGAGCATCTACGTCTAATTAATTTCATAAAAATCCTGTAGTTTTAAAAATTCTTCAACAGGATTCTACTCAACCATAGACGAACTGCTCAATTTTTTTTTGTACGTCAAATATTTTTTGTTTCGTTCGTTCGTTCGTCCGTTCAGTTGTTTATAAATATTCTACAAAATGTACACCGACATAATACAAAAATAAAATAAAACACAAAAAATGTACAGTAGTGTTAAATTAAAATAACAAATAAAAAATATCTTTTGTTTTTAGTTTTTGAAAACTCAAAATGGTTATACACATATAGAACGTTAAACATGTACAGTTAAAGTAAAAAATAAAAGTTAGAAAAAAGTAGTCAAAATAGATTTCTGTTTTGTTTTGTTTACCCAATAAACTGGCAAAGACCATCACGAAACATGTTCCTAGATAGACGTCAATCGATTTGACATATGAAATTTTCGGCAGCGCAGCATTTGTCGATGACATCAAAGTTGTCATGGTCAACACAGTGGTGACACCTAAAGCTACACGGGCTGGTGTAGCATTACGATTAAGCCAAAATGATACCCATGATATAATAACGATCAGTCCAGAGGGTATATAAATTTGTATAAGATAATAGCCCATAGAGCGCACAAATTGTATCTCGCAAGCCAAACGCGAATAATTTCCTGTTTGTTGTTAATATTATTTTTTGTTGTAGTTGTTGTTTGTTTGTTAATAATAATTTTGTTGCAAATAATCCAATTGGGGGTTTTTTGGTTTTTGTTTTTCGTTTTTTTTAAAATTCCATATCCAGCAGACATCAAACATCAGACATTAAACACCCGACATCGTTGTGGCAGACAAGGGTGAGGAGGGTCGTAGCAGGGTTGTATCCAAATATGTTTGATTCATTGTTATGTTTGTGTTATTTTTGTATCAAACAAAATCCAGTACACAAAACGCCGTGATTTTTTATTTGGTTTGAAGTTTGTAGCCAAAAAAAAGTAGAGTAGAAATAATGTTTATGTTATTACAAGGAATTTTCTTAAACAAATTCACTGTATATTTGTTTTTTTTTGATAAGACAATTTTATTTTTTAGAAAAAAAGAAAACCATACAAAGTAATATATTTGAATTAAAAAAAATAAATAAAAAAATTAAAAAAAGGTTTAATGAAAAAAAATATTAGGGTTTATTTTTATAAAGGAGATTATCAAGTTTTAGGCATTAGTAGTAGTAGTTGTAACACTCATACAAACACACAAATGTTAGTAAATACTTATTTTGCATTAAATTAGAAACAAATTAATAAAATTTACTTTTCAAACAAATCAACAAATGAGCTAATGAGAAAGCTTAACAGAAACAAATTTTAATTTTTCATTTTTGTGCAAAACATCAAAACATTTTTGATACAAATGAAAAAACAAAAATGAAACTATTTAATACTAATTTTGTAATGATTAATATTTTAGTGAGGTGGCAATGTGGTTACAACAAAGAATACCAAAAAAATACTGATGTGCGAATTTTTATAAAAATACAAAAAAAAAATAAATAAATAAATAAATAAATAAAATTAAATAAAATAAAAAGGCTAGGCTTTGCGGCTACATAAACAGCGGAACAAAAGAAGCCACAAAAATTCACAAAATGCCTGTCGTATTTGATAGCCACTGTTATGATTTATATTCAAGCCACTTAGATATCAATTCCATGAAAAAATATTTAAATTAAAATTATATAAAAAAAATAATTTCTTTCTTGTCAACAAAGGTCAGATGTATTTGCAAAGTACTTCCAAAATATTTTTCGAAGAGCCTCTTTACGCCACATCAAAGCGCTGATTTAAAAAAAATTTTTGAAGTCCACCTCAAGGCGTGCATTTTTAAAAATATTTTTTGAAGTCCATCTCAGGGTGTGGATTTTTTTAAATATTTTTTGAGGGTCCTCCTATAGGCGTGAAATTGTTGAAAATATGTTTTCAAGTTTCTCCTATTGACATGGAATTTTTGAAAAAATTCTCAATGTCCTCCTAAAGGTGTGTATTAAAATAAATGTTTTTCAAAGTCCTACCAAAGGCGTGGAGTTTTGGAAAATATTTCTCAAGATCCACCTAGGATTTTTTAAAATTATTTCTTATTTTTTAAAATATTTTTTTCAAGGACCGTGGATTTTTTAAAAATATTTTTGCAAGGTCCAGCTATAGCCGTGAATTTGTTTAAAAATATTTTTTGAAAAGTCCACCTATAGCCGTGAAGTTCAGTAGTATTGAGTTTTTAAAAATATTATTCAAGAAGTTCTGTAGAACTGGATTTTTAAAAATATTTTTTCAATGACGACATATGGGCGTGGATTTTTTCAAGAAGCCTCTGAGGAAGGCGTGGATTTTTTAAAAATATTTTTTCAGGAGGCCTCCTTAGGCGAGGGTTTTTTTAATAGGGCGAGGATTTTTAAAAAATATATATTTGTTTCGGAAGCCTCTAAAGGCGTGGGTGTTTTAAAAATATTTTTTTAGGTAACCTCTAAAGGCGTGGATTTTAAAAAATATTGTTATAAGTAAAAGGCGTGGATTTTTAACAGGGCTCTCAAAAGGACTTTTAAAAATATTTTTTTTTAGGTAGCCTCTAAAGGCGTGGATTTTTAAAAAATATTTTTTTAGGTAGCCTCTAAAGGCGTGGATTTTTAAAAAATATTTTTTTAGGTAGCCTCTAAAGGCGTGGATTTTTAAAAAATATTTTTTTAGGTAGCCTCTAAAGGCGTGGATTAAAAAAAATATTTTTTAAGGAAGTAGCCTCAATTAGTGTGGATTTTTAAAAAATATTTTTTTAGCTTTTTGCAGCCCCAACGCTGCGAAATATTGGTCCTACCTTTAATTGTACCGATCGTCATATCTCGGCTAGCTGAGTCGATCTAGACATGTATGTCCGACCGTCTGTCTATTTTAATTTGAAAACACGAAACAGGCCACAGTTATTTCTGTCGTATTTTCTAGTCGCTCTAGAGGCCATTATTATACTCAGAACGTCACACATTTTACGTGGTGAAGGGGATCTGACCAAACGGCTGTTTAGACGATGATCGTCAGTATTTGCAGGGTCAAATCAACGAAAACCCAAAGTGACCAACTTTTAATTTTATGTTTTCATCTCGGGAAAACAAAATTTGGAAAATATTCCAGGGTTAGAAAGTGAAGCTGTTGACCTATAATCGCTCAAGAGGATGCAAATATCGCGAAATATGGCTCAGTCTCAAAATAAGAAGCAGCTGAAAGTTAGATTTTCGTGGTAGTTGTGTAGGTGTATGGTCGGTCCCGTCCTGCTATACTGCTCCGTTCACTGGTTTTAAATATTTTTTTAAGAAGCCTTTATTGAATTTTTTAAAAATATTTTTTATGAAGCCTCTATAGGCATGAATCAATTAGCTTGGATATTTACAATATTTGTTTAGGAAGTTTAATAGTTTTATAGTGGATTTTTTAAAATATATTTTCAACCTATAGGCTAGTAATTCCTAACAATAGTAGAAGTTATATAGGCCTGGATATTATTTCAAAATACCGCTTAAGTTGCAGATTTTTTAAAAATATTTGTCAAGAAGTTCTACAGTCCTGGACATTATTTTGAAAAGCCGCTTTAGGCGCGAATTTTTTAAAAATATTTTTGGATAAGATTTTGTAGGCGTGGAGCTTTGAAAATGTCAAGAGCCCGTACAAACATGGAGTTTTCAAAAATAAAAATAAGTACATAAAATAAGGCTTTTTTAAGATATTTTTTTATAAAATTGGCAATTGTTAATTTCAGACAATAACTACTTCTGTTTATATGATGTGATTTTTTCATATAGTTTGTTATTTTTTCAATTTAATTTATTATTATATTTCATATGTATATTGGTAGTGCAAAATTGACCTTGGTTGACAACAATATTACAAACAATAAAACAATTATAAAAAACATTTCAACAAAACTGATCATAAATAATTGTGCTTCAAAAATAAACTAAAAAATCAGAATATCTAAATATTCAACATAAATTCATATCAGAATTTGTAGCATAGATAATTATTGTTATTGTTGTTAATGGGTACGAGGTATGTATGTTAATGACAGCGATGTTGTTGTTTTTTTATTTAAATTACTGGGCGATTTGCATTATCACAACGGTGTTACAAAAAGAGCTTTGCTCCAGAGATGGACAAAAGCCAAAGGCAGAAAGAAAACTTTGTGTTTTTTTTAGCGGAAAGAGAGCCGAGTACAAAAGTTGATTGTCTAGAAAAGTAGATGAGTGCATGCTTGGGAGGGCGTTTCGATGTTTTTTTGGGTTTTGGGTAATGTATTGATACGATACGATGATTTCCTGTTTCCATTTGATTTGCGTTTTTTTGTTTGTATTCCTGACACAAGAGGGTAAGGACTAGATGATGATACCATGAATTAATTGTTGTTGCTAATGTCACTAAATTACTTATTAGATATTTTCAATACAAAATGATGATAGGCAAATAACAATGAATAAGTTACAAGTTACTTTATGTTTGTATGTATGTAGCTAGTTGAACTAATTTTCATAGATTAATGATATATGAATTAATGATTTGTTAATATTTCGATAGTAAAGATATTGCTTTTTTTACTAAGTGATTAATAATTCAAGCTAGGTTTTGTTGTTGTTGTTGTTTGATGTATAAACTAAAATTAATTGTTATGATTTCAATTGTTGATTAATGTTTTTATACATTCTTTTCGATATGATCTCAATACTACTTTTTTGAATGGAATTTTGGAGTTGATGTGTTTTTCTTGTTGATTTTCATTTGGTGTCATTTCTTGTTTGTTTTTTTTTCGATTTTCTTTTGATGATATTGAAAATAAAAACAATAATTTTAAACTAAACATTTAACACAATGGGGGCGTAAATGAATGAATGTATTTTTTTTATTATTTAGAAATGATTATAATTTAATAATTGAACAATGAATGGACTTTTTAGCATGCTAAATAAAAATTTCGATTGAGGTTACAAAGAAAATGCATTCCTCCTAACTAAAATCTAAGGACTAGATATTCTAATCATTTTATTGGAATTGTTTTAGCAGTGAGTAGTGGATGTGTAATATCCTACCTTTTTAGTTTTTTTTTTGTAATATTATATAATTTGTAACAAGGAATTACTGATTAAACCTTTGATAATTAGACGAAGGGAGTGACCGGTTAGATCGAAATTTTGCTCATCCTAATATTTTTATACACTCCACCATAGTATGGAGGATATATTAGTTCCGACCCTATAAAGTATATATATTCTTGATCAGGGTAAAATTCTATAACGATTTAAACATGTCCGTCTATCCGTGAACCCAAAATTGTGTCTAAACGAATTGAGACAGATCGCCAAAATTTTGCATAGAGTCGTCTTTTTTCTGCAGGCAGGTCAAGTTCGAAGATGGGCTTTATCGATCCACGTTTAGGCACAGCTCCCATATAACGGTACCCCCCAATTTTCGGTATTTTCTTGAGCGCGTTTTTCAACCGAATACGCTGAAATTTGGTACATTGGGTTCTTATTGGGTACTAAATGTCTCCACAAAAAATTACAAATATAGGTCCACTTTTTCTAATATCCCCCATATAACGGTACCTCCTAATTTTCAGTATTTTTGGAGGTTTGATCGTATTTTTCCGCCGAATTAGTATTTTACTATCACAATCTCTCCACAAAAAATTTGAATATGTCCATTTTTTATATAATACAATTTTCAAGGTTCTTTTTCGTAAGAATTAGCTGTATTTTAGTATTTTGAGTTCTTAATAGGTACCGAATCTCCCCACAAAAAAAAAAAAAAAATATGAATATAGGTCCATTTTTTCGGATAGCCGCCATATAAGGGTACACCCAATTTTTTTTGTATTTTGGGGTTCTTGAGCGCGTTTTTCAACCGAATTTGCTGCAGTTAGATATTTTGTAGTCGTATATGGTAACAAATCTCCTTACCAAAAATTATTAATATTCACCCTCTTTTTGAAGGTAGTCCCCATATAACACCCTTTTTATATTAAAATAGTTATCTGATTTGTTCCGCGTTTTGAGTTTGGTTCTAAGACTCTGTTGTAATCATTTCACCTGCGGAGGATAGCGTGATAAAAATTTAGATCGTAAGGTTCGTTAATGAACTTTATCCGCATTTAGACATATCCCCTGTGTGGAGTTTCCAGAGAGAGTAGACCGATATTAACCATCTTCGAATTTTAACTAAGTTTGGGAAAATAAGATGTTTGGATGAAAGTTTGGATGAAATGTAAATTTTCTGAAACGGATTTGGTCCAAAGAAACAGAACCAGTCTAGAACCAATATTTCGATGAGGCACATTTTCACCGTGTTAAAGTGTATACACCCTCATTAGCTGAGGGTATAATTATCCATTAAAAAATTCTGAAATATGTATTATGGTTAACATTATGGTTTACATAATCCGTTTTTTGAAATGTCGGTATAGGTCCACTTTTTGGTATGTTGCCTATATTTTCATTTCTAGTACCTAGTTCTTATTATTAACTTTCCCCACAAACAGGGGTCAATATTTTGAAAATTGGCAAATATAATATGCAGTTTTCCAACCGAAGTGGCTTTAATTTGTTATTTTCAGTTTTTGTCCTGTTCTACCTCACATTTTAGTCTAGCTCCCATGCAAAGGCTTCCTTAGATTACGGGTATTTAAAATGTCCTAATCGAATTCTCCAATCTTTCTGTATGTAATTATACATGTCGGGGTTTCAAAGGATTAATGACCCCTGCCAGAAGTTATTCAATAGAGGTTTATGATGCGGTACAGAACCAATATAAGGGACTAAGAGGACGATTTAAAATTTGTATGTTATGTTTGATTATTGATTTCTGGAATTTTAGATTATCAATATAGGTTTAGGGTTTTACATAGCCCCCGTTATATCAACTCCGACGAGTTTTTTTTTTTAATTTTCAATTTCCAGTAGATTTAATTTATTCTAAAATAATTTTTTTCTAATTATTCACATCCATTTGACTCACTCAATTTTTTTATTTCCTCGAACAAATGATTAGATATCTGTCGACTAAAGTTCGAGAAAGCTAGAGTCACTGCTATTTGAATTTTACTTCTAAAAAACTATTTCGTTTTTAGTTCACTAGCATGGTCTTCAAAATTACAACTAATATAATTACCACGGATTTACTATTTACTATTTTTTTAAATACGATAGCATTAGTAGATGTTTCGTTTTAATGACTGAGAAATGAAAATGATATTTAAGTTACAAAACATGCTTAATATCTGGTATAATTTATTAGCAATGATTAGCTGATAAATGTAGAGAGAGAGAAGAAAATTAAAAAATTGAGAAAAATTAAAATTAGAAAATAGTTGCTTAATATTATTAACTCAATGACAGTAGATTTTGTTACGGCAATTAGCCAGGATTTTTACAACGCAGGAGCTCATTAAGAACTTGAAAAGCATATAATGCAAAAACTTCTTGGCAGAGAATTTCCCGGAATTTGTAGGGAAATCTAATACTTTTGGATAATTGGTATATATCGGTTCAGTTATTGATATAACCGCAATGTATACCCAATAATATGCTTTTTCAGGTTCTTTGCAAAAAACGTACTATATGGGTCCATACAATTATATAGCCCCCCATACCAAGGTCTCACCTCATATTAGATATTTTTATGGTCATATGTACATTTTACAACCAATAATAAAATAATATATTATCTTCTGATATAACTTCTATCTAAATGTCCTCGTCTTTTGAGTATACTGACGGTCGTAGCCGCATTATCCAACTTGTTTTTTTCTCCGTATTTTTTTATATACTACTTTTGGATTTATGTTTTGACATAGGCCCCATATAAGGGCCTTGATTTATGTTTGATATTTTTAATGCCCCCCTTGTGGTGGAGGACAAACTTTCACTTGGGCATGGATCGGATTTAGAAATAAATCTACATGGAAGGCCCAAGTTTTCATGAAGATTATATTTTTGGCACAATGATCCGTTAATGTTGAGGGATGAAAAAAACTTTATTTTTGTCTATATGGAAGGAGTTTTAGAAGTCGCGAAATAATGGCATTATACCCACCAAAAGTATGGTTGTCAAGCTATTATAGCTTTGTGCAGCCCTAAAAATGTGTGCCCGCTGTGTGGCCTCTGTATGTCCATTATGATTTGCAAACACGATACAGTCCACAGTTATGGACTAATATTCACGAAATTTTTAATGTATGACGGATTCCGGCCAAAGAGGACCCGTTACTGTTTTTGGCAATGATCTGTTAATATTTAGGGGATGAAATGGACCAAAACTTTATTTTTTTTGTGTAAAAAATGGCAAAATATGTATTCAGGAATACACGTCCATTAATATGTCCTAAAGGACATACACCCAATAAATTAATAGTATATCCAAGAGGGGAGGTTGAACTTTAAATTGATATCAATTATATTGTTGTATGAACTCGGATGTGGGAGATACACTTAAATATTTACATGGGTCTACGTAATCTGATATTGTGTAGTATTGAAATTTAATATGATGTTCCGATTTTGGACAAGGACGACGCCGATAATTTTCGTTGATGCTGAGATCATATTGAGGAGGTGCCATATATCGAAAACTTTATTTTTTGTCAGATTTTCCAGTCGCTCTAAGAGGCCATTATTATATGCAGAACGTTACATATTGTACACGGTGAAGGGATCTGTCCAAATACTTGCAACGGTCACCTAAAGTGACCAGATTTTTATTTTATGGCGTAAATATGACCTTGGGAAAAGAAAATTTCAAACCATGTCACGGTTAAAAAGTTGCGCTGTTGTCCTATAATTGTTCGAAAGGTAGCGAAATGTTTCCCAGGCGCGGAATATAGATCTGCAAAAAGTTAGTGTTACGCAGTATTTCTGTAGGGTATCGTGTGTTTGATTAAAATATGTTCTTATTTTATTAGAGAAGGCCTAGTAAGTTATCTCATTGAATGTCAGTATGACTTTTCTTAATAAAGGCCGTAGGTTGTGTCATGGAAGTCCAGAAATTTTTTTCACAGACGACAAATATGCCTTTTAATAGAAGAAAGTTATTCGTTTTATTGAATATATGAAGATTTTCATATGAAAGCCCAGAAGTCTTCTTCTGGCAGCACAGTAGGAACACAAATGGATCGTCTCATACAAGGCAATTAGGTCTTTTTTATAGAATACCTGCTGTAGGCATTTTTAAAGATTACAAAAAAGTAATTCTTATAGTAGTTCATGCGCTCATCTTATGTGAAATCTCTTCTCTTAGAACACTGAAAGGACTTCTTATAGAAACCTTTTCGTAGAAGACCTGGCTGTTGTCTAGAAGAAGATTTATAGGTCTTAAATCTTCTTCTAGAAGATAAATAGTTGCTTTCCAAAGAAAGTTTTAAAGTATTCTTACAGAGATCTGCAAGGTTTGATTGTAGAGGTGGTGAAAGTCTAATAGAAGACATATTGGTCAGCTTTTAGAAAACCAGAACGGCATAATTTGTATGACTTGAGGTTTCCTCTTAGAAGATCCGTAGATCGTTTCAGAGAAAAATTACCCAAATCTTATAAGACTAATTATAATGGCCTCCTTATGTTATGTCCTTCTGTGAATGTTCTATTATATAGATGCGAAACTGGTCTTCTGAACATTATTTCCCTTAAAACAGTAATGGATTTATTCAACGATTATCATTACTCCTTAGTTGTTCGAAATTGAAAAAAAGGCATATATCGGTCTTGAAATAAGTCCAAACATAAAAAATCAGAGAACCTGTTAAAAAATGTCCAATTTGGACTTCCATTATGGTATCACTAAATGTTTTTTTTAGGCTCATTTTCAGTCAAAGTAGCTGTGTTTTTTGTGCATTCATTTCCATTGCGCGTCAATTTTATCCCTGCCATCGTAGCAAAATCGAACTGTTTCATTGAGTCAATTAAAGCATGTTTTCTCGGTTAGCATTTTCTTTGATATATAAAAAAAAACTTTTTTTAAATAATTTTTTTAGCTTTCTCAATAACAAATAAATTTTTAATGCTCAAATAGTACGGATAGCTTAGTAGATCAAATTTAGAAATTAAATATGGAAAAATATAGTCTAGCAAAAACGGGAGAAAAGTAAGTTTAAGAAAATAAAATAAAAGTAGAACAGTAACAGAGTAAAGTAAAGTAAATAAATAAGAAGGAGATAATTGAATAATTAATTTTTAATATATATAAAGATTATTATTAATTGGTTTTGTTAATATATAAATATGGATATATATGTTTATAATAATATAAATATATAGGAGAAAAAGAATTCGGTAACCGTCTACAGGTACCTGTGGTAAGACTGATTTCCATAGCTCTCTGACGATGACCCAAGACCTTAAATTGCGGTAGCGAGACCTCACTCGAGACACCAACCGAGTTCGGTCCTTCATTCCACTTATAGCGAATGTCACGCATCGTATAGCCGACTTTTGTAAGTTTTGTTTCAAGTTCGGGTGGGGGTTTTCAATAATTTGTTTGATTTGTTTTGTTTTTGATTTTGATTTCAATTGGTTGATAACGCATTCAATGTGATATGTTTTTGTTGTTGTAGTTGTAAATTTTATATTCGATCGGTCCGGATGGATGGTGGTGGTAATTTTTGTGATTGATTGATAATATTTTTTTGGTTTGATTATTTATATTTACAGGATTGTGGATAGATAGTTGAATGGTTGGTAGTGGTGGTGGTGGGGGCATGAAGTAGAAATTTCAAATGGTGTTTTGTGGTTGGTTGAACAATTTTTTTGTTTAAATTGGCGTTCGTTCATTTGAATATTTTTTTGTTTTGGGTTTTATTTTTATTATTGAGTAGTTAGTATCGTTGTTAAAAAAGAGGCATGGCCGTAAACAAAAGAAAAAGAAATAATTCATTGAATTGATTTGAAATGGTATTAAGAATTGTTTGTTTTTTTGTTATCTTATAACCTTAAAACAAAATTACAAATGAGACTATTAACTATTTATTTAATAGAATTTTGTTTTTTAGGGTTTTGTAAAAAATGTGTGAATTATATATATATAAATTATAATGATTAATAATAATTTACTTATTTAATAGTCTCATTCAGATTTTCGAAAGTTTGTTTTTAATTTAACTTTTTATCTGTGTGGAAATCTTTCCTAGCCCTGTTTTTTTGGTTAACTATAAAAATCTAACCTCAATTTTGTATTACAATCTATGAATTTGTTTTGTACTTAAAGATTAAAGGCTACTGTTTGTTCATATGGGCAGTAGTTAAAAAATAGATTGGTGTTGTTTTTGTTTTTTTGTTATAAAGCTCTGGCATATACTGCTGATAAAGCCTTTGTGTCTTTGATTCCTTGGCCAGCAGCTTAGGTGGCACTGGCATTTGTTATTAAGTTATAGCTCAAGTTGTAAAGTAAAAATATAAATTTTTAAATAATAAAATAAAAATATTTATACACGGAGTGTCGATTTCTAAATGGAAATAAAATCATATATGTGGATAATTGAGATCGATGAATTGCAACATTTATATATTGCGAAGGATTTTCAATACTACTTCCAAGAAATAGCTTTTGATTTTTATGAGTTTTTTTAATTTTTGGGAAATCTTTGTTCATGTAATAAACCGAACCTGTGCTCTTATTTCTGTTTTTTTAATAAGACCTCAGTTCTATAGCGTTTTTTATAAAAAAAAATTATATCACAGTTCTGAATCGATTATTTGGCATTTATTTGATTATCTTCAGATCTATAAATAAAAAAACCCTCATATTCTATCTATAGAATAACCCCTAGAATTCTTCTACAGACTGAAGATTCTCCATAGATCATTTCAAAATATTTTCAAGAATGGTTTGATTTTCCATTCCTAAAATTTTTAAGAAGTTTTGTTTTATACAACGATTCTCAACATTAATTGTTAGATGTCATTGGAATGATTGACATTTTTAGATTAATTGTACGAAATATGGTTTGACGTACGATCATGTGTTTTGTATCGATGAACTTATACCGTTGTATGACAATGAAGGTCCATCCTATTGCTGTTTTGATACCGTGTGACATACCTAGTATCTATCCCTAGGTTTGGTATTTATTCTTGAATAATACCGATATTGATCTGGTAAAGACCTGAAAAATTCTCTATAGATCTCGCACATCTAGACAATTGCTTAAATAAAGGCTTGGGTCGATTGGTGCAAAACAATGTAAAGTACGATCGCTGTGCTTCGAAGGGCGTTTATAAATTCGTCATAGGTTACGAATTAAGGATCTCTGCGTATGTACCCGAAACATAACAACAATCGACGGTGTGGGTCTCCGAAGAAAGATGTTCGCGGGAGAAGCACTTCAAAGCCTATTCTGAATGGTACACCACAATATGTTTGTTGAAGTTTTCGGAGTAATCTGAAAAACTTACAAGAGAAGACGAATCATTGTTGAATATGACAATGGAAGTGTGGGAACCTATCAGCTCCAGCCAGGGATTTTTAAAGGGCCACAACTTGGAATTCATAGATTATCCGCCATACAGCTCTGACGTAGGACACAATTACTTACAGGGTTGCCCATATTCGACGGACCCATCTGGGAACGCCATAACTTTTGACAGAGATGTCACATCGCGTAATGACATCCCGCATTTGAAGCGTCAGTCCAAGCAGATTTTTACCATGAACCAATACACGCCACGCGAGCTCTCTGAAATAGTTGAAATTTGCATTCAACAGAAGAAGTCATTTGTGAAAACTCAACGTGCTTTTAAAACATTAAAAAATGTGAGAAGTGCGCCTTCTAAGAACACCATTAAGCGTTTATACGAAAAATTTTCGAATGGTAAGGCTCTTTCTAATTCGAAGAGGCCATATAAAAGTCGACCAAGGCGATCGGCCGAGAATATCGCTGCCGTACGAGCTAGTGTTGAGAGGTCCCCAAGAACATACCAAAAACGCCGTTCTCAGCAGTTGGGCATGGCTCGGTCCACTTTACAACGGATTATTCGCATTGATTTGCATTTGTTCCCGCACAAAATTCAATTGACGCAAAGAATGTTGCCTGCGGACAAGCCTCGTCGATTGGAATGGGCCCAAAGAGTCATCGAAATGGCCGAAGATGATGAGCAATAAAAAAAAAAAAAAAAAAAAAAACATGGGTCCGTCGAATATGGGCAACCCTGTACTTTGATGAAAGTAGGTTTAATGGTTTATTGTGGAAGTCTTTCAATTTGTTTGAAACCTTTATGGGTGATTTTTCTTTAAAGGTCTTAAATCAGTACTACGAGGGGGTCCGAATCGTAGTCATATTATTTTCAATTATACCTACACAACTATGTTGTAAGTGTATTATAGCTTTGTGTGGCCCCAGGTGTTTGTAACGCCACTAAATATTGGGCCTAGACCCATCCCTTAGTATACCGACCGTCATATCTCGACTAGCTGAGTCAATCTAGCCATGTGTGGTCGTCCGTCTGTCCATTATAAATTGTAAGAACAATACGGGCCGCAGTTATGGACTAATCTTCACGAAATTTTGCATATAGGTCAGTTTCTGACCAAAGATACCCCCTATATAATTGACCAACCGCTATATTTTTGGACGCTCTAGAGGCTACAAATTATCTGACCAAAGAACAAGTGTGGCTTTTATATTTTTGTGTGAAAATGACAAAAGGGCGTATAAATTTACCCCTGGATAAAATAGACCGGAGAAGTTGACAGTATATCTACGAGGAGTCGTTGACCTTTAAATTGATTCCAATTATTATGATGTATCAGCGTAAACATTTAATACGTAGATCCAGTATTTTGACATTGTTAAATATTTTCATTACCACATTAGAGGTCGTAAATATCGCGCTGATATCGGACCGAGAACTTTATTTTTATATGTTTATTTAGTTTGCTATAGAAGCCACAATTACAAGCCGAACATCACAACACATTTTGGTCAATTAACTGGAAGGACTGTTTTGATAATTGTCGGTAAAAATTCAGCCGGCCAATTAAACCGGCGCTCACCGTGCTGTACAAAATGACAAAATTCTAGAATGCAAATATTTGCCGCGGAAAAACAAGATTCGGAAATTATGACAGGGAACATATGAAAGATAATCTGTTGACCTCTAATCGGTCAAGAGAGCGCAGATATCATGAAATAATTCCCAGGTTCGGAATATAGATCCGTAGAAAGGTAGAGTTGTATTGTCAAGTACAAGGGCATCATATTGTCTGCCCCTTTCGATTATATATAGAATTTTTGATACGCTCCTCTGTGCGAAAGGGGGTTAAAATGTATTTTGAAAGTCATTAGTCATTTCAGAGCCAATTTTTTCATTATTTTAATTTAATTTAGATACTATTTCGTTTTTATTTATTTTTTTTTTAAGAATATCAGACCTACATTTGTGATTAATACAATTTAATTTATTCTTAATTTTCCTATATTTGATTTCTAAATTTTTTAGATATTCTCTTCTCTGACGTTTAAATTGTTGATCTTTTATTTCTAAAATTGTTATTATTTTTTTTTAACTACAAATAAAACTATTTTGTTTTTTTTTTAATTCTCATTCATAAATATTGATTTCATTTCCATCTATTTTACTCCGTGTATAAATGTTGTATATAGATTTGTACGTAAATAAAATTTAATTAAATTCATATAATAGAGATAGATAGAGAGAAACAAATATATAATATACATATAATATCCTATTGTTTGAGTAGCTATATATATGTTGAAATGTTCATTTTTGTTATTTAGCCAAAAGCAGTTTCAAGTGCTCTCGTAGTTAACTGTTACAGTTTTTAGTTTCTGTCTGGTGTTCTTGACAAAATATGACTATATTTTTACATACACATACGCATAGACACGGACACATAAATGTACATATATTATGTATGTACTAATATACCTATTACACTACATATGTATGTATGTAATATATATTTCCATTATTATTATTTGTTGTTGTTATTTGTTATTATAGCATGAGTTGTAGTTGAATTTGTTGTTTGCTATAATATGTAGCACAATCTATTGATGTTCATATGTATGAATGTAGATACTAAATGTTGAAGTGATGATATAAAAATACCCTCCTTTTTCCTCTTCTTGACGGCTGTGAGCAATTTTTGAAAAGCTTTCACTTTTGTTGCTTTTATTGCAGTTTTCTTTCAATACGAATATAAAATTATTTGTTTTTCATCTTAAGTGCTGTTAATTTGTAAGAGAATTCACTCAGTCACTCACTCACATTCATTCGTACGCACACATTGACACTCACACATACATACGTTCATTTAATTTCACTTTTCATTGCCATGTTTTGTGTTTGCTAAATTGCATTAACAACTAATTTTATAATAAGAAAAGGGTGTTCCACATTTATATAGTTTTGGTTGTCTGGTTTTTTTAAATAAATTTCGAAATGTAAGCGGGTATTTAAGGGGTTTGGTAAACATATTAGATTGTGAAACGCTTAGGTCAAATCGGATACTTCGTTCATATGATACTATTGACCAATATCTGGAGGAGGTACACCAAGGATTTGACCGATTAAAACCCGAAATTTGGAAATTTCCAAAGACACTACCCGGATACTGCGATGAGAAATCTTTGGGAATCTTTTGGGAGAAATCTGACAATTCAAAAATTGACATTTGTAGCATCGGTTTGACGTACCACCATGTGGTGTGTTGTTGGCAGGGATTTTGGAAAATTGATTTACCAACGTATTGTAATTAAGACCTGAATATTTTTGTGAGATAATTTTTATTAAATTTAATTGTGGCCGACGCTCAATACGGTTTGACGTTGTGTTGTGACTTTGAAAAATAATTTGAAAGCATGACAGTGAGAAAATTTCACAACTTTACTGCATTCAGTTGTGGTCGACACTGAGTACGGTATGACGTACCACAATGTGTTGTGACTTTGAAAAAATTTATTTGCCAACACAATGTAATTAACTCGTGAACATTTTCGTGAGATAATTTTAAAGATTTACAGATTTGAATTAAATTGTTGTCGACGCTCAATAAGGTTTGACGTACCACCATGTGTTGTGTTGTGACTTTGAAAAGTTCATCATCCATTGAAATAAGAGGCGTCGGGATAGTTGCCCACACTCGGAAAACCCCTCTTACTATGAAAAAGCAACGAAAAAGAAAACAAAACCCCCCCAATGTTGACGACCCCCGCAAACGTATAAAGGACCACGATCTGCGAATCTTCACTTGGAATGTGTGCATGATGTACAGGCGCAATTTTCGCCTTGGCGGCTGTACTCAAGAAGTACAAAGCCGATATTATTACCTTACAGGAAATGCGATGGAAAGGGTCTGGCGTAAGTAAATCAGATGATTTCGCCCTGTATTATAGCTGTCATGAAACGACACGTGAATTTGGGTGCGGATTTATGGTTAATAGGAGATTCATTCCAGTAGATGAGCGAATTGCTATAATCCGTATCGGGAGAAAAGGAGAGAAAGGAGAAACGTGTTTTCCGAAAAAAGAAGAAAGAACAAGAAAAACGTTAGTGTGAGCAAATCGAGATGTACAGGAGTCAGAATGAAGTCCGAACATTTTACCAACGGGTAAAACACCAAACCGATGGCTTTGGCGCGGTCACATCCTTCTGTAGAGATGAAGATGGAAATCTGGAAGGAGCACTTTGATAAGCTTTTGGTATCAAATAGTGGCGATCAAGAAGATACCCCAGAACCAATAAGAGCCGAGATGAGGTCGGAGTAGACCTCAATAAAGCAGCAAGTGCCGATGGACTATCAGCCGAATTATTCAAGAGGAGCATGCACCAGCTCATTTCTACAATTTGGCTAGAGGAATGCACGCCTGATGATTCGACATTCGACAGCCCTATCCGTTCAGAGGTGTTTAAAGCCATGTCTGCGTTTGGCATTCCTGCACAATTAATACGGATATAACTTCAACTGGTACAATGTCAGCAGTTAAAGTGTTATCCAGCGTGCTGTGTGAACGACTGAAGCCAATGGTCAAATGGACATTATTGGATCATACCAATGCGGCTTCAGACCTAGCATTGACCAGATTTTCAGTCTGCTCCAGATTCTGAATAAAACCCCACGAAAAACATATCGACACATTCCACCTCTTCGTCGGCAATAAAGCCGCATTCGACAGCCCTATCCGTTCAGAGGTGTTCAAAGCCATGTCTGCGTCTGCGGCAATGCCGCGAATCCGACGGAAAGATCAAGTAGAAGACAACATCTTGGAAAAGGGTATTTAAAAGTGGATGAGTTGCGTACAAGACCGACGCACCTGGAAATCTTGTTCAAGCTCAGCTTATGGAACAACCGTTCTGTCATAAGCCAGCTAAGTAAGTAAGTAACGTAGAACGTTGAATTCTGAGTGATACCCTACAATTTCTTTGGGTTAATATATTACAAATGTTTAATTTCATACTATGTTAATAGAGTATCCGGTCGAAACTTTACACACACATACACAAATCCGGACTTATGGAACCCGTTCTGTCATAACTGCCTGCTAAGTAACATTTAGATTTTCAAAAACTGGTACTCTACAATTTCTTTGCGGGAAGATTTAAAGGTGGGAGTCCCTAGGAAGAGCAGAGGTGGTAGTCCCTAGGGTACCTCCCTTGTCAAAAGCTGAGAGTAAATACCTCTCGGCAACACCCACAGTTACTTTCCTACTATTCGAGTTACTGTCTCGTATTCAAATGATAATAAACTGATTCGATTTTTTGTGAGATGAGGACCCTTAAAAGACTGGCTATAAATATTTGAATGTTATATAGGGTGACTGTATTTAATAAAAATTAGGTCCATTTGAACCGAAATAAAAACTTCGGTAATACTATTCAAAAGGTTATTTCTTTAGAAATCAAATATGTACAACCAACCAAATATTGGAACACCCTTTTTATTCTTTAAAGAAGAGAGGGGAGAACAACCTACCCAAGCAAACTGCAGCATTGACGTTTTGTTGTTGTTGTTTTTTTCTTTTTTTATAAAATTCATATATGAGAACGACAAGTATATTAGTTATAAACTAAATCCTTTCATTTCGAACGATGGCACATTTCAATAAAAAAGACAAGGGGGAGATTTTAAGCTGCGGATAAGTTGGGCAGCAAAAAATCGAATTATTTCAGTGTGCGATTCTTGTTTTTTTCATACGCACTGAAATACTACTACTGTTGTTGTTGCTGTTTTTCTTATTCTGTGCTACATTTCATTTAAATTATTATTTTTTTTTTGTTTATATAAAAAACGAAAAAAAAACTTAAGAGAAAATAAGTGCTTGACACTGAAATTCTGATACAAGTAATAAGTAAATAAAAAATACAAAAAGAACAGGAAACGGAAACGGAAACTGTTGGACAATTATGTTTTCTTGGTTCTTCAAGTTAAGAGTTGTTGGGGCGGAGGAGGTGGCTAGTGGTGGTGGTGAGATTTTGGGAGAGTGGGGAACCAAAAATAAACAAAGAATTCATTAACAAAAGACAATAAAGTGGTGGGTGGTGGTTTGGGGCTGGTGGTTACTTCCTTCTTTGCCATTTTTTTTCTTTTGGTTGTGGTGGTGAGTTGAAGTGTTGTTGGTGATAGATTTGTTGTAATTATTTTTTTGTTGTAGCAAAGAGAAGTTAAACGAGAACATTTTGTTTGTGTTAATGATTTATGTTCAATAATGATTTGGTGAATGAATGTGTTTGAGATTTGCTTGGTGGGACGTTAATTTTTGTTGTTGTTGTTTTTATTAATTAGATGGAAGTAGGAAATGATATACATGTAAAGGAAATTTGTTTGATAAAATAATAATAATAAAAAAGAATACAAAACAATAATGAATTATGGTTTTAATAAAAATGTTTTTTTCCTTTTCACATAGAAGGAGAAAGAAAACCAAAACAAAACTGAAATTAGAAAATAATAACAACAATAAAGCCTTTTTAGTTTTTGTTTTTGTTATTTTTGAAAATTGTTTTAATGGAGGGTACCTGTGGTTAGGTTTATTTCGGTCGCCCTCTGCCTGTGTCCCAAGACGCGGAACTGCGGTAGTTCGACCTCACTGCTCATGCCAACACTACTCAGTCCATCTTTCCAGAAGTAACGGATATCTCTCATCGTGTAACCGACTTTTGAAAGTTGTGTGCGTGTGGGGGGCAACAATCAAGCATTCGATTTTGAGTTCGTGTTCATTATAGCATTTGGTTTGATTCGATTCGATTTGGTTTGTTTTTGGGAAGAAGAGGAGTGTGTTCAATTGTTTCAATCGTGGTATTGTGTTGGACGCACGCAAGCGCACAAAACACGCACGCACGCACACACACAGATGGATAGACATTTGATTGACAAAAAAAGTATAACAATATAAAATGACATTTAAATCCGAATTTAATTTTTCTTTTTTTTGGTGTTAATTAAATTTATTTATATAAGTTGTTTTAATGTTGTTAATTAATTTTGTTTTTTTTTTGAGAGCGTTAAGTGTTTGTTATAGAAAAAAATAAATTATATGCATTAAAAATAAAAATTATAAAAAATATATATTTTACACACCAAACACACAGAGTATGGGCTGTGTTCGATTAGATGATTGATTACATTACATATTTATTTATGTATTTGATATTTTTTTGTTGTTATATAAATTTGATATTGATATCTAATTTTTTTTTAGTTAAATGCAGTTTGAAAAAAAAATATTTTAAATATTATGTGATTGTTTTATAATTTTATAAATTAAAATAATTAAATAAAACTTAAAACCAAAATCGAAAGCCTGTTAAAGGTCATAGAAAAAAAATTAAATTAATATATAAATAATATATGGTGATGTTGGTGATTTGTGGTGACTGAGTGACTGACTGATATATGAGCGCATTTCACTATTTATATAGTTCTCACTTTTTTTTTAACCAGCTGCCACTGGCTTATAACAACAGCTTCGAGTCTGGTCTAAAAAAAATTGTATATTTTTTTTACAGTGAGCGTGATAGATATGTGATGCTGGTGGTCGTGGTGAGAATAAATGAATACAAATGTTAAGAGGATAATGGTGTTAGTTTTTTTAGCTGTTTGTTGTTGTTGTTATTGTACTGTACATGTATTTTTTTAATGGTGCGGTGATTAAATGCTTTTATGAAACGTTCAAAAATAATGAAGAAAAAAGAGAGATGACGAAAAAAATGTTCTGTGCATAGTTTTTATTGATGTTTCAATGACAATGACGTATAGGACGGGGGAGAGAATGAAGGTGTCTGTGTATATATGTATATGCGATTGATGATGTTATTGACTGAATGTGTTGTTGTTGTATTTGTTGTTGCTGCAGTTTTTTTTTACAAATGTTGAAAAGAAACCTTGTTTGGTTGGTTGCAAATCCTTCAAAAAACAAAAGCAAAAAATAAAACACGATTTTGCAACTGGTTTGGTTTGAGTTTTTTTACTAAAGAAAATGTTTTTTTTAATGTTTAGGAGTAAATGTGAAGCAGAGGAAAAGAGTTGTTGGATTTCTTAATTATCTTTTGAATACAAAAATTGTTTAAATAGTTCGTGGATTTATTAAAAATATTTTTTAAAGCCCATCTCTAAGTGTAGATTTTTTTAAAAAATATATTTTAAAAAATGTTTGATATTTTTCAAGTCAACCACAAAGAATGAATTTTTAAAAATTACTTTTTGAGTCAACCACAATGCGTGGATTTTTTAAAAAATATTTTTCAAGTCAACCACAAGGCGTGGATTTTTTTAAAAAAAAATTTCAAGTCAACCACAATGCGTGGCTTTTTTTTAAATTATTTTTCAAGTCAACCGCAATATTTTTTCAAAGTCCCATATCTAAGCATAGATTTTTATACCCTTCACTACACTGTGGTACAGGATATTATGTCTTTGTGCATATGTTTGAACAGGCAAAAGGAAACGAGATAGACACATGGTTCTTTTTTAGAATACGCATAGAATCACTTTATAAGTCGATTTATGCATGTCCGTCCATCCGTCTGTCTGTCCATGTTAAATAGTTAACAAAGTACAGGTCGCATTTATGATCCGAATTGGATGTAATTTGGCATAGGTCACTTATTTGGCCCCAGGACGAACCCTATTGAAATTGGGAAAAATCGGTTCAGATTTAGATATAGCTCCCATATATATTTTCGTCCGATTTGAAGTAAATGGTGTACCAATGTTCCTATATATCTTTCGATTTGCACGGAATTTGGTACAGCGTAATGAATTAGGTCTAAAATGATGTGTGTTAAGTTTCCTGAAAATCGGTCAAGATTTAGATATAGCTCTCATATATATTTTAGTCCGATTTGCACGAAATTTGGCAAAGCGTACCGAATAAGGTCTGGAATGATGTGTGTTAAGTATCCTGAAAATCGGTCCAGATTTAGATATAGCTCCCATATATATATTTTTGTCCGATTTAATGTAAATGGTGTACCAAAGACCCTATATATCTTTCGATTTGCACGAAATTTGGTACAGCGTACTGAATTAGGTCTAGAGTGATGTGTGTCAAGTTTCGGGAAATTCGGTCCAGATTAAGATATAGCTCCCATATATATTTTCGTCCGATTTAATGTAAATGGTGTACCAAAGTCCCATATATCCTTCCCTATATATGCACGAAATTTGGTACAGCGTATTGAATTAAGTCTAAGACTCCTGAAAATCGGTCCAGATTTAGATATGTGGGTTAATGTGTATTATGTTTCCTGAAAATCGGTCCAGATTTAGAGATTTATAGCTCCCATATATATTTTCTTCCGATTTTATGTAAACTGTGATTTTGTGTGTCCGATTGCCACACAATTCTGCACAATGGACTGTAGTTAATCTCTGGTAAGTCTCATTGAAATCGGTTCAGATTTTGATATAGCTTCTACATATATATTTTCGTCCGATTTGACACAAAATTTACACACATTTTTCACAACATACTGAAGTTCGTATAATCTAGAAGTTGGATATAAATGATTTAACAAGGTGGGTCCAATCGGCACAAAAATTTGAAATCGGTTTTGATTTCGGTATAGCTTATATATATATATACATAATTGTGCCCCATTGTTAGAAGCAACCCTATATCTGACCACATGAAAAATTTTCATTCTAATGGTCCTTCAAAAATTCGACATCTGTTAGGATTATATGAATATGCCATTGTGGTGAAGGGTATCATATAATCGGCCCCGCCCGACTTTAATTGGATTTTTTTTTTAATATTTTTTCAAGCCTTTTTATTAATATTTTTTTTAAATCCATCTCAAAGCGTGGATTTTTGTAAAATATTTTTTCGATCATTTTTTTAATATTTGTTCAAATCCATCTCTTAGCGAGGACTTTTTTAAAAAATGTTTTTAGGGAACATCTCGCCTGATTTTTTTTTTTAATTTTTTCAAGAGCACCTTTCAATATATATTTGAAATAAATATAGAATTCGTTCCCATACAACTCTTCTCCTCTTTACGGATATTTTCGATGAAAATGTGTTGTTTCATTTCATAAAAAATAATAAAAAATTGAACTCAAAGTTGAAAAGAATTCTACCTTTAATATAAAAAAATTGATTTATTTATTTTGTTTTAATTTACCAGCAAAAGCAGTTTGGGTTTTTTTTTTTCTTTTCTGAACAAATAAAAACGTCCTTTTTTACTTCTCTCAACGTTTCGAAAGTCCTTTGATTGTTAAAGAATCAACCTTCTGCGGTTGCTGTAGTAGAGAAGGCGACCGAAAACCAACCAATTTTTTGTTTATTTATTTAAAGAAAAATGTATATATTTAAAAAAAAAAACAAAAAAATAATTAAAAATCTTATTCAATGTTTATTTGCAAACAGAGAATAAGAGAATAATGAGGTTAAGAATGTTATTTTATTTAAAAAAATAAACAAAATTAATCAAAAGAAGAAAAAAATGAAATAAATGTGAAAATGGTAATTTTGAGTTTATTTTCGAATCGATCATATATTGTTCGGTTCCCAGTCCCTGCTAATGCATTTTAATGGATGATTTAGTGCAATGTTTATTTATTAGTTTTTTGGGGGTTTTGTATTTTTTGTTTTGTTTCAAATCCGATGCAAATTTTGAAACGTAAATATTTTTTTTTAGTTTAATGAACACAATGAAATGTATGTTGACATATATTATATGTGTGTGTGTGGTAGTTAAACCAATTATTTAACCAACACCTTTATTAAGGGGTTTAATGTAGGCGTTGGTCTTCCAAAGAAAAAAACTTAATTTTTTTAATTGGAATAATTATTATTTTTGTTTTGAAATATTATGTTTATTTCAGTAGATGTTGTGGTCGGCATATTTTGTGGTGTTTAGGGGGTTGTTGATATTTGTATTTTTTGGGTGGAAAAGGAATTTGTGTGTTGTTGTTGGTTTTTCATATATATATAGAGGGCGTTCAAAATCAAATATGTGTGTAATCAAAAAACAAACAAAAAATGTTTTTTAAATAAAAAACTAAATACTTCTGTTTCACACAACTCTTCCTATACACATTTGCTAGTCAATAATTTCGGTCCTAAACTTTTGTTGTTGTAGGTTTTCTTTTTTGGTTTTCTATTTTACATGATCTAATAGCATTGATTGTCGTAGCTGATTAAATATTAAATTATTTTGTTTGTAAGAAGCAGTGGATTTTTTATATAAATATTGTTTATATAAAAATATGTATATATATAAAGTGCCAGGTTAGAAAAAAAGCTGTTGTTATTATTATTATTTTTTGTTTAGTTATTTCCAAACAAAAAGGAATTAAAATTCTCTCCAATTTTGGAGTTTTGTTATTTTGCTATAGTCATAATTATTGTTTTTAAGAATATTTCATTTAACGAACAAACAGCGCGTTTTTATATATAGAGATGTATTATAATATATATGTGGGTCAATAATAGCACTCAAAAGAATTCCATGTGATTTAATTTTTAATTTTGTTTTCTTAATCATATTTTAATATAAAAATTTGGGGAATATTTGAATATTTTTTCACAAAACAAATAAACGTTTGTTCTTCAAAGTAATAAGAAATATTTTATAAAAAATATATTTTTATAATCTCAGTGGATTTGTTGTAATATGTTTATAATGTCCTGAATTTTTAATTTAAGGGTCCGTCTCTGAGAGAGACGTGTCCATCTCTGAGAGAGGAGTTTTTAAAAATATTTTCTGGAGGTCCATATTTGTTTTTTTTTTAATATTTTTTACTTTATTTTTTAAATTAAAAAATTAAAAGTCCTCCTATAAGCGAAGACTTTTTAAGAACGGATTTTTGAAAAACATTTTTTTATGTTCATGAATGAATTTTTAAAAATATTATTTAAGGGTTCGTCTCTGAGAGAGACGTGCCCATCTCTGAGAGAGGATTTTTATACCATACACAACTATGTTGTCTGGGTATTATAGCTTTGTGCAGCCCCAAGAGTTTGTAACGCCGCGAAATATTGGTCCTAGACCCACCTTTAAGTATACCGATTGTCATATCTAGCTGAATCGATCTAGACATGTGTGTCCGTCCGTCCGTCTGTCCATTATAATTTGTAAACACGATACAGGGCACAGTTATGGGCCAATCTACACGAAATTTTGCATGTAGGAAGGGTTCGGCCCAATGATCTTTTTGGTAAAGATCGGTTAATATTTAGGGGATGAAATGGACCGAATACTGAATTTTTGTCGGTTTTTCTGGTCGCTCCAGAGGCCGCAATTATTGCCCAAACATCTCGAATTTTTACATGGAGAAGGGGATTGGGTCAAAGAATAAGCATGCCTGTTTTGATAAAGATCGGTCAATATTTAGAGAGTCAAATGGACCCTGATTTTTGTGTGAAAAATAAAAAAAAATATTGTATGGCGTATATATTTATTCCTGAAGGACATAGAGCCGAGAAGTTGATAGTATATCCAAGAGGAGTAGTTGGCCTTTAAATTGATGCCAATTATATTGTCGTATGTACTCGGATGTGTGGAGTTACACGTAAATATTTACAGGTGCTTACATATTCAGATATTATTTAGTAAACCATTACCACACCAGAGGGCGAAAATATAGCGCTGATCGCTTTGAAATGTTCCATGAGGTTCCACTTATGGTCAAGGACAACGCCTTTAATTTTCGGTGACGATCAGATAATAATTTTGGGATGAAGTAGACCGAAAACTAAACATTTTTGGATTTTTTCGAACATTACAACACAACCCAGGTTGAAGAGAATATAGGCAAGTAATTAGAAGAACAGTATTGAATATTAGTAATATACGGAAAATATGTCAGTGTAAGGAAGAGGTGCTGTGTACCTCTAATCAGGCAAGAAGGGTGAAACTATCACGAAATGTTGCCTAGGCTCGGAATAAAAATCCGCAGAATGTTAGAGTTCCGTGGAAGTTTTGTAGGGTATCGTATGGTCGGCCCCGTGCGACTATACTGCTTCGCTCACTAGTTTAAATATATGTTTTTAAGATCCTTCTCAAAGCGTGGAGTTTTGAAAAAAATATTTTTTTAAATCCTTCCGAAGCGTGGATTTTTTAAAAATATTTTTTCAAGTCCCTCTTATATGCGTGGATTTTTAAAAACAGTTTTTAAGATCCTTCGCTAAATTGGGTTTTTTTAAAAATATTGTTTTTAAGATCCTTCTCGAAGCGTGGATTTTTTAAAAATATTTTTTTAAGATCCTTCTCGAAGCGTGGATTTTGTAAAACCTTTTTTTTAAGATCCTTCTCGAAGCGTGGATTTTGTAAAACCTTTTTTTAACTTCTATCTCAAAGCCCTAAATATTTTGTCTTTTTTAAAACTATTTTTTTTTTATATTTTGTCTATCTTCAAGCAAAGCCCTAATTTTTTTCAATATTTTGCCTATCTTCAAGCGTTCAAGATCCATATCTAAGCTTGATTTTTTAAATATTTTTTTCAAGGTCGATATCTAAGCTTTATTTTTTAATATTTTTTTCAGTGTCCATAACTTAGCGAGAATTTTTAAAATATTTTTTCGACGTCCATACCTAAGCGTGGAATTTTCAAAAGTATTTTTTAGTACCATGTGTAAACGTGGGTATATCCTCAGAGCGCGGATTTTCAAAAATCTTTTTTTCAACGTCCTTATAGATGGACGAGAATTTAAAAATCTCATCTCCAAGCTTGGATTAAAAAGAATAAGCGAGGATTTTTTAGAAATATTTTTCAAGGTTCGCTCCTAAGAATGGATTATTGAAAAAAAATTGTTTATGTTCATCTCTAATCATGATTTTTTTCATATTATTTAAGGGTCCGTCTCTTGGTACAATTTTTTTAATGTCCATCTCTGAGAGAGGATTTTTAAACAATCTTTTTAAATGTCCATATTTGTATTTTTTAAAATGTTTACTTAATTTTTTTAAATTAAAAATTTATTTTATTGTTTTATTTTCTTTTATTTAATTTCAAATATTTCCCCTAGGACTTTCCTTTGAATGCCATGAGACCCTTAATGTAAAAAAATAATTATATTCTGAATGAGGTGTTTTGTTCTAATATAAATATATGTTTTATATATAAAAAATCTCTTAATTTTCAAGTGTTTTTTTTTTGGTTTTTTCTTGCTTACTTAAAACTAAATTAATCTGTACATATATATTCTGTTAAAAAAAAATATTTTGTTTTTTTTTTTATACAATTTATAAGTGGGTAGAGTTATATAGAGTAGATTATTTTTTTTTACTCTTTAGTGAGGATAATATTTATGTATATGTATATATAAATATCAAATAGCAATGTAATATTAAAATTATGTACTTACAGCTTTCAATTTCTATGTGACACAATTGACGATCCATGGGGAAGTACTGTAGATTCATGGGGCAGGATGCTGTAATTGTTAATCTAGATTTACAAGGGAGACAGAGAGAGGAGGAGAATAATTGATTACTCAATATAGTGAATAAAATACAGTAATTAATCGCTGTAATCAAGAGAAGAAAAAGAGAGAGAAGGAGAATTTCAATAAATCTCAAAGAGAGAGTGTGTGGCTACAACATCAAAAGCATTTAAGTGTATGGGTGGGACTTGTAACCTTTTACACAAAAGTTACAAAAACAAAAAATAAACTTAAAGGACAATCAGCTTGTGTGAAAACAAACTTTTATGGTGTGCCACACACACACATATGTATTTTGTTTATAAATTATATTTAGTTACATAAATATGTACATATTTTTTATATATTGTTGTTTTTTTATTTATAAAGAGAAAAAACATATACATTTATATTTATAGATAAGACGGACAGAAAGAGAGTAAAGAAAGTTTTGAAGAGTAGAAAATGTAACGAGTATTCAGCGAGTTCAATTGGTGAAATGATTAATAAAGTAATGAATTAACAAAATACAAATACAAAAAAAAAACTCTTACGAATTTCTTATCAAAGAGTGTAGAGAACATTAAAAAATACTACGCATGAAGCCTTGGTTATTATATTTTTTTGTTGCACTTAGAAATGAAAAACGTTGCAATTTGTTAATAATTTTTTGTTATCTAACGATACTTGTCTATTACACTCGCAGGGTGTTTGTCGAACATTCTTAAATTCGTAATTTTGTTGGTAGCTGAAATTTTTGGTTTTGGTACTTACATTTCGCCGAGAACAAGAACTTACGCCGAGTTTCGATTTTAAGCTTAACATTTTTTTTTCTTTCTTTTTGCGGTTTCGCTGCTTGAAAAATCCTTGGTGTTGGTTTGTAGTTGTATGGGTTTTGGTTTGTATTTTTGGACAGATTCTTGTTTTAAGGTAGTAGAAAAAATTACAAATCGAAGAAATTTCCTTTTGTTTTCTCCCTATATGGAAGAAATTTCTTCATTGAGCAAACCTTTTGACGGTGTAGAAAAAACACAAAATAGCATTTCTTGTGTTTTTTTTTTCAAAAACGATTTTCCCTATTATTTCTTTATTATTGTTTTTGTATTAGTACTTTGCTATGAAATGGTGTTGTATCGTTAACATAGTTTGGAGGGGTAGGAAGACTGAGAACGTTAGATAGGTAGATAACTATTTCGGTTTTTTGTTGTTGTTGTTTTTTGTTTTGTATATGAACATGCTTCGATATAATGCCAACGACATGTAACGGGAAGGCCTTCTATGGCGTGGGGGAGTTACGATTTCTAATTGGAAATTCATATAATTTTCTTTTTGTTGTTGTTATTGGAAGCTTGCTGTATCGTTTTTCTTGTATATTGATGATTTTTTTTTTAATAATGTAAGGGCTAATCGTTTTATTAGATGTTCTATACCAAGAGTAAATATATTTAGCTGTGATTAAAAGGAAATTAAAATAAAGCCAATTGAACTCACTTTTTTATTTATTTTTGTGGTGATGTGAAATTGTATGTAATGGGGAGAGGTGTTTGGTTTTCTTTTTTATAAATATGATGATTACTAAATGGTATGATGCAGTGCAGAAATTTTGTATATGATTTATAGATATATACCCAAAAACTTAATATGTATATTTGTTTATAAAATATTTTTTTTCAGTTGATTTTTTTCAATATTTAAACATTTTCGTGTATTTGGCTTAAAAAATATTTATTGTAACCATTTATAGACCTGGATTTTATAAAAATATTTCTCCATTCACAACCAATAAGTGCGGAATGTTTAAAAATAATTATTTCAGTTACCAGCTAAAGGCGTAACAGGCAAAAGGAAACGAGATAGACACATGGTTCCTTTTGAGAATAGGCATAGAATCACTGTCTGTCTGTCTATGTTAAATTGTAAACAAAGTACAAGTCGTATTTATGATCCGAATTGGATGAAATTTGTCATAGGTCACTTATTTGGCCCAAGGACAAACCCTATTGAAATTGGGCAAAATCGGTCCAGATTTAGATATAGCTCCCATATATATTTTTTCGTCCGATTTAATGTAAATGGTGTATCAAATTACCTATATATCTATCGATTTCCACGAAATTTGACATAAAGTACTGAATTAAGTCCAGAATGATGTATGTTAAGTTTCCAGAAAATCGGTTCAGATTTAGATATAGCTCCCATATATATTTTCGTCCGATTTAAATTAACTGGTGCACCAATGTCCCTATATATCTTTCGATTTGCACGAAATTTGGCATACAGTACTGAATTAGGTCCAGAATGATGTGTGCCAAGTTTCGAGAAAATCGGTTCAGATTTAGATATAGCTCCCATATATAGTTTCGTCCGATTTAAAGTAATTGGCGCACCAATGTCCCTATATATATTTTGATTTGCACGAAATTTGACATAAAGTACTGAATTAGGTCCAGAAGGATGTGTGCCAAGTTTCGAGAAAATCGGTTCAGATTTAGATAGAGATCCCATATATAGTTTCGTCTGATTTAAGTAAAATGGTGCACCAAAGTCCCTATATATCTTTCGATTAGCACGAAATTGTGCATAGCGTAATGAATTAGGTCTAGAATGATGTGTGCTAAGTTTCCTGAAAATCAGTTCAGATTTAGATATAGCTCTCATATATAGTTTCGTCCGATTTAAGTTAAATGGTGCACCAAAGTCCCTATATATCTTTCGATTTGCACGAAATTAGGCATAGAGTACTGAATTAGGTCCAGAATGATGTGTGCCAAGTTTCGAGAAAATCGGTTCAGATTTAGATATAGCTCCCATATATAGTTTCGTCCGATTTAAAGTAATTGGCGCACCAATGTCCCTATATATATTTTGATTTGCACGAAATTTGACATAAAGTACTGAATTAGGTCCAGAAGGGTGTGTGCCAAGTTTCGAGAAAATCGGTCCAGATTTAGATATAGCTCCCATACATAGTTTCGTCCGATTTAAGTTACATGGTTCCCCAAAGTCCCTATATATCTTTCGATTTGCACGAAATTTCGCATAGCGTAATGAATTAGGTTTAGAAAGATGTGCGTTAAGTTTCCTGGAAATCGGTCCAGATTTAGATATAGCTCCCATATATATTTTCGTCCGATTTAATGTAAATGGTGTACCAAAGTCCCTATATATCTTTCGATTTGCACGAAATTTGGCACAGCGTAATGAATTAGGTCTAGAATGATGTATGTTAGGTTTCCTGAAAATCGGTCCAGATTTCGATTTAGCTCCCATATATATTTTTGTCGTTACTATTTTCCTTACTGTTTTTCCTAATAAATATAATAAAATGTTTAGCTTAAAGCTTTTGGGTATATATAGTTTTTCGTATTTTTTGTTGTTATATAAATAATTAATATGAATATGAGCTATGAAAAACTAGAATGAATTAGAATTTCGAAAGAAATACAAACAGACAACAACATCAATAAGTTTCAAAATTTTGATTCTTGGAATTTTTTTTTTGCAACAAATTTTTAATTGCGCATACATACACATATACATACATATGAAAAATTTAAGAGCAACTTTGATAGACACACAGACAGATAGAAAGAGATAGATAGAGCAATCGAATAATAACTGAATTTTTGATACATGAATATTTAAATAAAATATTGAATGGAAATGAAAATATGGCAAATGCATAATGAAAAACTCGAAAATAAAAAAAAAAAACAATTTGTTTTTCGACAGAAAGACAGACATTTAAGTAAGTTATACAATAGTAGACAATAAATTTTACATGGTAGCAAATTTTTAAAATACGACATTCATTCAAATTGGTTTTCATTTAGACTTTGGCCCCTTGGGACCAAGGTTTATTTGTTATTTTAGTGGAGGTTTGGGGTTTGGTATTTCTTAAGGGGGGTTTTATTTTTTTGGGGGGACAATTTAAGTTGTGTTTCTTTTATTATGTTTTTTTTTTGGTTCGGTTTTTGTTTAAATTCTGTTCAAGTTAATGATTGCTGTGGTTTGTTGATTGGTTTTACCTAATACTTCTTGTTATCGATCCAGAGTGATGTACACGTATGAATTCGTTACTGGTTGTTGCAATATGAAAATATGATTGTTTTTCATTTACGAAAAAGGTGTCAGGTACCCAAATGTTTTTAATGAACTCTGATCCAACCGATAGTGTTTCTACACCAGGTCGTTTTCTATACGCTAAACGAGGATCGGTCCAAAATTGACGGAAGTAAAAATCCAATGTAAAGTCCTGTTATCGTCATCATCATCATCATCACCATCATCGGGAGTATATTTTGGGGAGGGCAGGCATCAGCAGCATGGCGAAAATAAATCATAACAAAATTGTGTTTTTGTTTTTTTTTTATTCAAACCACCAGATAGGGGTCGTGGTTATTGCGGGTTTGTCATTTGAACAAAAACAAAAAATGGGAGGAAAAAAGAGAAAAACATTTATTAGTTGGTCATTCTTTGGTGTGTGAGTGTGTTAGAGAAAAATTGAAGAAAAATTTTCAAAAAAAAGGAAAATAAATTGTTAAAAATTAATGAAATTAAATGTAGAAAAATTAAAATATTAAAAAACTTAAATAAAGAAATATAAAAAAGAAAATTTTAAACACTGACATACACACATAAATTTCGTGCAATTTCATTTTAGTCTTTTGTAAATTTTTTGCTTTTGCGAGAGTAAAAAGAGGGAACATTTAATTTTGTTTTTTTTTTTTTAATTATTTTTTTAATTTTTTTTATTTAATGCCAAACATGCATCCAATTAACAACGAATCATACACGAACTGTACGTCACAACATCGAATTAAACGAGAAATGAAAACAAAAAACATTTTATTTTATTACAAAAAGAAAATATTTAAGATTAAAATAATATTGGGGAAAATTGTAAAATAAATACATAGTAAGCATTAATTTGTTTTAAAATTGTAAAATCCGGATTGCAGAATCGAGTTACATATTTCTTTGGAGTTGAGATTATATAGCTATAATTTAAAAATATTTGAAGACGACAATTTTTATAGGCCTTTCAAAAATATTTTAAGAAATCTTCTCTTAGGGATATACCTAGAAAAAAAATTTTTAAAAAATTTACCCTTCTTGGTGAACCTTAATTTTATTTTTCAAAACTACGCTTCATGATGAAAATAAAAAATCCACCCTTTTTAAAAAATCGGCTCTTTTTATACCCATCACCACACTGTAGTACAGGGTATTACGTCTTTGTGTATATGTTTGTAACAGGCAAAAGGAAACGAGATAGAGGAACGATGTTCCTTTCGAGAATATGCATAGAATCACTTTTTAAGTCGATTTATGCATGTTCGTCGGTCCGTCCGTCCGTCCGCCTGTAGATGTTAAATTGTAAACAGAGAACAGATCGCATTTATGATCCGATTTGGATGAAATTTGGCACAAGTCACAAGGACGAATCCTATGGAAATTCAAGAAAATCGGTTCAGATTTAGATATAGCTCCCATATATATTTTCGTCCGATTTAAGGTAAATGGGGCACCAAAGTCCCTATATATCTTTCGATTTGCACGAAAGTTGGCATAACGTCCTGAATTGAGCGTGGAGTTATGCGTGCCAAGTTTCGTGAAAATCGGTCCAGATTTAGATATAGCCCCCATATATATTTTCGTCCGATTTAATGGAAATGGTGCATTAATGTTCCTATATATCTTTCGATTTGCACGAAATTTGGCATAACGTACTGAATTGAGCATGGAGTGATGCGTGCCAAGTTTCGTGAAAATCGGTTCAGATTTAGATATAGCTCCCATATATATTTTCGTTCGATTTAAGGTAAATGGGGCACCAAAGTCCCTATATATCTTTAGATTTGCACGAAATTTGACATAACGTACTGAATTAGGTCTAGAATGATGCGTGCCAAGTTTCGTGAAAAGCGGTTCAGATTTAGATATAGCTCCCATATATACTTTTCGTCCGATTTAATGGAAATGGTGCACTAAAGTCCATATATATATTTCGATTTGCACGAAATATACTGAACTGCATCTGGAGTGATGTGTGTCAATTTTCTTGGAAATCGGTTCAGATTGAGATATTGCTCCCATATATATTTTCGTTCGATTTAATGGAAATTGTGCACCAAAGTTCCTATATATCTTTCGATTCGCACGAAATTTGGCATAGCGTACTGAACTGCATCTGGAGTGATGTGTGCCAAGTTTCGTGAAAATCGGTGCAGATTTAGATATAGCTCCCATATATATTTTCGTCCAATTTTATGTAAATGGTGCATTAATGTTCCTATATATCTTTCGATTTGCACGAAATTTGGCGTAACGTATTGAATTGAGCCTAGACTGATGTCTGCGAAGTTTCGTGAAAATCGGTTCAGATTTGGATATAGCTCCCATATATATTTTTGTCCGATTTAATGGAAATGGTGCATTAATGTTCCTATATATCTTTCGATTTGCACAAAATTTGGCATAACGTACTGAACTGCGTTTGGAGTGATGTGTGCCAAGTTTCGTGAAAATCGGTGCAGATTTAGATATAGCTCCCATATACATTGTAGTCCGATGTAATGAAAATGGTGCACCAAAGTTCCTATATATATTTCGATTTGCACGAAATTTTGCATAGCGTACTGAATTGAGCGTGGAGTGAAGCGTGCCAAGTTTCGTGAAAATCGGTTCAGATTTAGATATAGCTCCCATATATATTTTTGTCCGAATTTAATGGAAAGGGTGTACCAAAGTCCATATATCTTTCGATTTGCCGAATTTTTGTATATATATATGGTTCTGAAAATCGGTATATATATACCGATTTTCACGGACTCACGATATATATACATAAAGTCCACGCTTAAATCCTTCCACGGCTGCTCATTCACTTACTGCTTTAACGATTTCAGTTCTCCTATCCAATGAAATAAAAACTATTCAAATCTCAACACTCCATGCCATCATTAAGTCGAATTATTTTGCAAATCGATTCCACAGTCATGATTAAAAATAAAAACGTAAAAAATAATATATATTTATTTTTTATGCTTTGAAAGCAACTTCTGTTTTACATTTTTGTATTTGTCTTTTTTTAATACTAAATACTCTTCAGTTTTTATTTCAATAAAAAAACGAAACACAAAAAATAAAATACAACCAACAGCAACAAAACATATTCTGAAATAGGAGAAAAAAAAAACAAAACAAAAAATGAAAATCATTACAACAAAAATACGTAATCAATCCTTTGATCAATTCACAAATTGTTCACAGCGAATCAGTTTTGGGTGAAGGTGATTTTGGTTGGCTGCTTCGTAATGGTGGAAGGCCAACAAAAGTTGTTGTAGTAGTAGTAGTAAAACATTTATAGACACAAATAGACAGATACAAACACACGCACACACATATATCGAGTGGGTGTTAAACAGTTTCAGGTGTTGTTTTGCATTTGCTTTATTTTTTGTATGTTTTGAGTTAAGCTTTAGGTGCGTTTTGTGGCATGTTTCTTTTTTGTTTAGATTTTTTGCTTATTTTCGTGCTTTTCTACAAGATTCTTTTATTATTTTTTGTTTTTATTACATTAAACATTGCAACAGCTTAACCAAACATAAAACATTTTTTTATTCTATTTTGAAGAAATAATTGTAACGAAAAATCATGTAGTTTCTTCTTTGCTTTGCAGTTTTGTTTCAATTCAAATATTTACAGAAAAAATGAAATTTTTACAGAATCCTCTCACAAATACTTTGTCACATCAAGTATTTTATTTTTGTATTCATATGTGATTTCATGAGCAGCATTACTTCATTTGGAAAATGGCTTTTTGTTGGCAATTTCTCTTCGGGTTCTTCGTTATTGTATATTTTTTATTGTAACGAGCATTGTTAGTAGTGGTAGTAGTAACAAAACAATTCAATAAATGTTTGTCGTTAGATATTTATTTATATAAAAAACCAAACAAATCATGTTATTAAACGAGTAATGGTTATACTGTTGTAGATTATGATAGGAAAGAGCAAGGTTAAGGGGGATTAAATATAAAACCATAAAAATAAATAAAGTTTTTTTCTGGAGTCGTCCTTATGGCATTTTGGTAAAACAATGAAAAAAATTATATTGGAAATTGACAAATATTGACAATGTTTATAACCTACCAATCAATTGTTTCAAATTAAAAAAATAAATAATAGTGATAAAAAGTCAAAGCGATAATTTACCGAGACGATTTGTATAAGACCCTTCTGGTTTTATATAAATAATAACAAAATTCGAAAATTTCGGTTCACATTTACATCGAAATACTACGTCCTCCCGATCTAAAGGATATTTTTCATATAGATTCAAGATTACGAGAGAGCAGCAATAGTGATGTGGGGTCCTTTCATGATTAACCATTTTCATTTATCTACTGAAATCACGATAAGGCTTGTAAAATTTATGATAGAACTTTGAAATTCTGCACACATATTGTAACTAATCTTAGAATGGTATGTATAGTCTTAAGTTTGTGCATATCTCCCATATAACGGTAACACGACATTATCGGAATTTTTGTGGCAATAATTTTAATTTCCTGGAGGGTATATATATATTTATGCTTTGAAATATCTTCAATATACAATTTTCGGTACTTTTACAGATTGAAATTGTTTGTTACGAGCTCACGTAGGGTGAAAACATCTTTACATAAATTTTTCAAAATAGGTTCATGTTATGAAATTTTTCCACCGTAGTCGTTGCAATTTGGCATTCCAGATTCCTGGTGAAAAAAACAATTCTTAACGCTTAATTTCGGGTATGTTGAGTATCGGTAATGTTGTACTTTCTCAGAGCATTGAGTCCACCGAAATATCCCACTCTTACGAAAATCTAATTTCCTGTGGTTCGATATTCTGAGTTTGGGCAATATTTTGCGCAATTTGCCACCCATTGGCCGACTAGGGGTGAACAAATATTACTAATAGTCAGTACAGCTCTTCTAATTACTTGTCCAGATTCCCTTCGCCATGGGTTGTGTGGTGATGTTCGGATTTCAATTGAGGCCTATAGATCGTCTCGAAAAAACAAAAAATTAAGTTTTCGGTCCACTATATCCCAATATTGTTATCTGATCATAATCGAAAAGTATAAGCGTTGTCCTTGACCATACCTGGATCCTCATGGAAAATTTCAACGCGAACAGCGCTATATTTCCGCCCTCTAGTGTGGTAATGGGTTACTAAATAATATATGAATACCTATGCACCTGACAGACGGACGGACGGACACACATGCCCAGATCATCTCAGTTAGTCTAGATATGACGATCGGTACACTTAAAGGTGGATCTTGGACCAATATATAGCGGCGTTACAAACTCATGAGGCTTCACAAAGCTATAATACCCTGACAACATAGTTGTGAAGGGTATAAAAATTTTAATATGAGAAATATTTCGATTATTTCTCTTAATAAAATGATTTGTAAAGGGAATTGTCTATATTTTCGACACATTCTCATATTTCCGAACCTCATTTTTGAAATAGTATTAATTAATAATAATAACAATGGAAATAAAGCCCACATCAGTTTTTAAAAAAAATGGGAAAAAAAATATTCGAATTGTTACTGAAATTAATATTTAATTTTTAAATCATATTTTTATACCCTAAAAAACTGTGTTGTCAGGGTTTTATAGCTTTGGGTGGTCCCAAGATTGATCATACACCTGCTTTAAGTATACCAATCATATTTCAACTAGAAGTTCCTATTGCTGTAGGTTACAATAAGAATCGTTGAAAAATCGCTGGTATATACTTAAAAATGTGTGGGGTATCACATAGTCGGCCCGTCCATCTTTCCCCTTTTCTATACTGGTTTCGCTTCAGAATTGTCTTCAACTGGGTATTACTTTTTAACAAATTGCTCTATTAACACAAGTAAGGTGTCATATTGTAGGGTTCAAGTTCAAGTGGTTCAAAAGTTATGGAACAAAATCCATAGCCTTAAATTTTTCATTTTCGCCATTTCATACAACTGCATCAATAGATGGCACTGTGATCGCCAAATCGTCAGTTCGTTAAGGAAAATCTAGGGCAAGTATTTGCCCTTCAATATGATACCTCCTTTGTGGTAACCCTGTAATTGGTTAAAATGTTATAGCCAGTGGAAGACAAATCTGAAGAAAACCCTGTGTGTGAATTGAAGGACCCGGATCTTTCTCGCGCAAACCAATGTTATTAAATTGTTCGACATTATGAGAGGAAATTTTATGTATAATATATATGATTAACAGGTCCGACAGTTTTTCATAATCACTAATTTATTAGATTTGTCTGAAATATTGGCCAGCTTTGGAATAAAGGTACAGAAAAAAATTATCCACTAACCCACATTCAGTTGACTAATTTAAAATTTTTAAGCATATTTTCCCCAGAAGTAATTTTTGGTAACTTCTTTGTTCTTGCTATACCCAATTAATTGAGAATTTCGTTGGAGTCTTCACTTCGCTGTTGCCAAACATTTTTAAACAAATGCCATATTTTTACCATTTTTGAACTCAGTTATCCATAGGGTCAAATAACTTTAAAATCCGCAACGTTTATTTTCTTATATTTTAAATAAATTTTTAATCCCGAATATATTGTATAAATTACCGCTTTGACATAGACATTTTATTGAGTTTATATTAGGCAAAAACATAAAAGGATAACATAAAATAATAATAAAAAAATCTCATCTTTTTTGCTTATGGTGACAATTGATCCTTGTTAGTCACGTCGTGTGATGACCCTAAATAAAATAAGGTGATGGTATTTAGTGGTGATGGAGTGGGTTTGGGGAAGTCATAGAAGCTTTTCCATTAATATTATCTTTTTATTCAGAAAAAAAACGATAGACAGTGAATGAGAGTACTAGGACAGGGGGTGGTTTGGGATGTCCTTATTCTTCTTCTTCATCTTCTTAAACAATCTATTGAGGTTAGTAGTGATAGCAGATATCCGAAACAAACAAATGTGAAGATATACATACACAAAACATAAACAAAAGAACAAAAAGACAATGACAAGGGAGATTTTCTTTTTTCCTTTCTGTTTGTTGTTGTTGTTATCACTAAATGTATTGATTTGGTTTCCACTCGATTTTTTTGGTTATTTTTTATGTTGTTGCTACGAACGGAGTATGTGATGGAGGGGGTTTTTTAGTTTATGTTTTTCTTTTCCTTTTTTTGGCTGATCATTTGTCATTTTCTGGGGCAGGGAAAACAAAACAAAAAAAAGGAAAGTTATTCAAGTTGTTTGTTTGGGTTTGGAGGGTGGAGTTTTATGTGATCAACTTTTTCTTCTTTCTTTACTACTTTATAATGCATGTAGCACTTCTGCTTTAAACGAAGTTTGTTAAGACAAAACCACATAGACATCGACAGTTTGACTGAACAATATGAATGTTATGGTTATTATGTTATATGGATGTGGTATGAAAGAACACATTGGTAAAAAACAATATTTATATTTAAAATTCATATAAAATTTATCAAAAATATTACAAACAATATTGAAATAATATTTTTTTTGTTTTTAAATTAAAATTTAATAATAAGCTTTATTGTTATTTTAATGTTTGACAAATATGTAAAAAGCTTTCAACTAAAAAAACACATAAATTTTATGTTTTTTGGTTTGTTTGTGATTGTATGTGTTTATGCCAGGTAAGTTGGTGTAATGGTGTTTGGTGAATGCTTTCGAGTTATCCTTTTGTGTTTAAATATATGATTTCCTTTATTTGTCCATTTAAAGGTTTCACAAGTCCTATTAATGTTATATTTTAAATATTATAATTATTATTAATTATGTCACATTTTTTTACAATTTACAATGTGCAAGTGTGTGTGTATATATTTTAGTTTTTGTATTCTATTTATATATGTGTTGTATTGTAGAGTTGTAGGGCTATATGAACTACAAAAGTTTGTTGTGTTTTCTGGAGGGTTAAAAGGGGAACATAAATTTAGCAACATAAAATCGAATAAAATCATTTAACATTTTCGCAAAATAATATTTGATAATAAGTAATAAGAAAACTATTATGAAATAAAATAAATGCTGACGATTTATATTCTTTGTACCGAAGACATTTATATTTAGCAATTGATAAGTAGAAGTTATTTTTCATCTTTTAATCAATGGGGGAATGGAGAAAACAAATAAGAGTTATTTTAACAGTAATTATACCCTACACAACTATGTTGTCAGGGTATTATAGCTTTGTGCAGCTCCAAGAGTTTGTAACGTCGCGAAATATTGGTCCTAGACCCACCTTTAAGTATACCGATCGTCATATCTCGACTAGCTGAGTCGATCTAGGCATGTGTGTCCGTCCGTCCGACGGTCCGTCTGTCCATTATAATTTGTAAACACGATACAGGCCACAGTTATGGACCAATCTTCACGAATGTGGGATGGTTCGGCCCAATGAAGACCCCTATTGTTTTTGGTAACGATCGGTTAATATTTAGGGGATGAAATGGACCAAATAATAAATTTTTGTCTGTTTTTCTGGTCGCTTCAGAGGCCGCAATTATGGCCCACACATCTTGAATTTTTATATGGAGAAGGGAATTGAGCCAAAGAATAAGCATGCCTATTTTGATAAAGATCGGTTAATATTTAGCGGGTCAAATGGACCCTGACTTTTGTGTGGAAAATTACAAAATTTGTATTCTCAAGCGTATATATTTACTCCTGAAGGACATAGAGCCGAGAAGTTGATAGTATATCCAAGAGGAGTGGTTGGCCTTTAAATTGATACCAATTATATTGTCGTATGTACTTGGATGTGGGAGTTACACGTAAATATTTACAGGTTTAATATATTATTTAGTAACTCATTACCATACTAGAGGGCGAAAATATAGCGCTGATCGCTTTGAAATGTTCCATGAGGTTCCAGTTATGGTCAAGTACAACGCCTATAATTTTCGGTGACGATAAGATAATCATTTTGGGATGAAGTGGACCGAAAACTTATTTTTTTGTGTTTTTCGAGTCGATCTATAGGCCACATTGAAAGCCGAACATCACAACACAACCCACGCCGAAAGGAATCTGGACAAGTAATTAGAAGCGCTGTACTGAATATTACTAATATTTGTTGACCTCTGGTCGGTCAAGAGGGTAAAAATATCGCGAAATATTGCCCAAGCTCAGAATGTAGAAGTTGTGTAGGGTATCATATGATCGGCCCCGTCTGACTATACTGCTCCGCTCACTGGGTTTTTAATAGTATATGTTGTTCCTCTGGCCCTAGACAATCTTTTATTGTAATGCATGGTGTTACGGGTTAGATCATGTACGAAACCTACAACTTTTTTTTTATTACGTTATACAATAGTCAATTATGGATCGATGATGATCGGTCAACATGATCGTGAGATCATCCAAAAACAGCCGTTGTGTCACATCGATCGAGAAATGTAGACATACTGGAACAAATTTTCCAAAAGCGTCTATTTCAGGTTTGTTTCGATCTAATACGCATTGATGCATGATTCGTTAACTGTGACGACGCGAGCCTTGTTTAGGAATTGTCAGGTTGTGCAGAATTCAACGAAAACAACCTTTTTGTGGCCAGGGGTCCATTTAATATAGATGAACACCAAAAGGTGTTTTCTGGTTGGATCCCGCGTACCATGTGAGCCTGAAACAAGACAGCCAACGTCCATTTGGCTCTTGGAAACGAAATTTGTTCGTGGAAGAAGGACTTCCAAGCCAATGGTCGCCTGTTTCTTCCCCAGAACTTGTCAGGTAGGTGGAAGAACAAAGAAGAGAAACGAAAAATGAAAGCTCTTACATATCCGTTCAAACCAATTCCTTTTTGAACTGCTTAAACATGGAATTGATGGATCATCCGCCGAACAGTCCAGACTTTTTTCATTACGTGGTAAATGTTTTTTTACAGAACTGCATCTTCTGCACATGAAGCGTTCAAAAACCTAGTTTTGAGGGTTCTTAATCATAGTGGAAATAGTGTTCTTCAATGGAGAATATTTTGCATTTTTATTATTAGATTTTATGACGCTATAGTCATCGATAACATCGATTCACATGAGGTCAAAGCCACCATATAACAGTGCCAAATATTCGATATTTTTGGGGGTTTCAGATGCTTTCTTTACTGAATTGGTTCAAGATTTATATGTTGAGTTATGATTGGTCCAAGATTCAAAATAAATGGGAATCTTGGACAAGTTTGTCAACAACATTGGCCGTAAATGTATATATTGAGTTGTCATTGAGCCTTCAGGTGGCTACAGTTCCACAAAACTGGCCACGTGGCTACTGTTCCCCTGGATCAATGTAGGACGCAAATTTTTGTTGAAGTTCTGATTGATCCAAGATTAAAAATAAACGGCATATTACGGAATATCCCATGTTTTTTTTTGGAAATTTTGTGCACGTTTGTCAACCTAAATGGCTGCAACTTGATGTTCTGAGAAGACAGAATATTAACCCTTTATGATTCAATGTTGCCCACAGGAAACAAAATGTTTTAGGGCTTATATTTAATATACAGGTAGTAGTTATATATTATTTCGATTTTGTATGTCGCGCCTGATTATGGACGACATTTATCAAAAGAAAAATCTAAACAATTCAAATTTTTGGAAAAGTTATGAGCTTATCAAGAGGGTAAACATGTGTACAGTACCAATTTGTGTGTACAGTCCACACTATTTATATCGTTTCGTATTCGAATTGCACGAATTCTGCCCTCAGAATTATTGTTGATACTTTTAAAAATTTATATAGAGAATAATTTAAAATTATTTTTTACGTCGATTTTGCATTTGGTTTTCTTGATATTGGACTTTTACTTTTCAGAAAGAATGTACTGTATCTCCCGAATGCAATGATACAGCGATGTAAAATTTTGTTCATATTCTATTTAGGATAGTTGCATTAAATCTGTGAACAGAAAATTGTTCTATGATTACGGAAAAAATCGGGCCAAGTGTCTACTATACCTCACCCCACAACCTAATGTATTTTTGGGGTTTCAGATGCATTTCCAACCGAATAAATCTGATATCCTGAGTTCTGATTGGTCCCATATTCAGAGTAAACGCAATATAACGAAACACGCCATGATCTGGTGTTTTGGAAATTTTGGATACGTTTATCCACCTAATTGGCTAAAACTTGTTATTAAGTTATAGCCAATTCAAGGGTTGACAAATCTTCCAAGCAACAATAAAAAGTATGGGTCGAAATGTGGGTATCACTCTCCATAGAAATATGCAGCCTCATTTAATGATCATAGACACATTTGCCAACCAAAGTGTGCATATTTTTTCATTACGAATTGACTATATTTTAGCACTTCGGGATATTGATAAACAGCTAATTCACATAATATCAAACAAAATTTTCACAAACTCAGGATTTTCCTACACAGAAATTTAAAGTTTATTGATAGTTGTGTACAGTAAAATATGATCGGCCACTTTCATTTATACTGCTACCCTTTGCGGTGTATAATTTTCGATATCACGTTTTCTTAGCTATCGGAATGTTTATATGATTGTTTCATAAAGGGTAATTTTTTGGCAACACTTCACGAATGTTATCGTTTATAACTTCATGTTAACTTGAAAAATTGGCCGAAGATCCACTTTTGTATTGATAAATTGTGTTCAGCGAAGAAGTAATTTTTTGAACTAGTGCTACCGGCCGAAATGTTGTAAAGACCATGTCAAAATTGGACTAAGCGGATGGGCCAAAAATCTTCAAACTAATTAATTATATGGATTGATTCAAATTAAGATTTCATGAATTTTTCTGAATATTCCTACAATCCTACAGCTTTAATAATTCACCCTTTTCTTTAGGGTATTTTTAAGGAATACTTTTAAAGATAACTATATAATCTAAAACATATTATATTTTATATAAATGTGTATCTTATATAAATAGGTGTATTTTATATTATACCTAATGTTATCTTTGATATAAAATCCAGACACGGGGATATAATTTTTATACATATAAAAACAAATATTGGAAAAATAATGTATAGTAATATATGTTTTCTTCTTAAATTAATACATAATATATTAAAAAATAAAAAAATAAGAAAAAATGGTGTAGATTTGTTATATTGTCCTTTGTCACAGCAGTGATTGTATTTATATTTAGATGTGTGAGTGCTCTGGTGTTTACTGTGCCGCTGTGGCGATTACGGTTTGTGTCTGCTTCTGATTCAGTTGTATGTACAGCAGCTTGCAAGGTTTCTCTATTCATTATGTATTGCTTTATTTATATAGTGACTGGTAATTTTGTATTGTTTTTTTTTCTCAAAATTACACATATAGCTGATAAATTTATATTGGAAAATATTCTGCAATAAAAACATAATCCTCTTGGGGTCATTGCGAAATTGTGTGTACTTAGCTATCAACCTCTACTGCACTGTAAGCCTATAAACTGATGGGGGGTCTGGTCAGCAGCTATTATTGGTGGAGAATTGGTTTTTTTTTTTTAATATTTTAAAATGTCGTGCAAAATGAGATATTTATGGATCAAGTAAGAGAAGTACGACAAAAAAAATCTTGTTTGGGGATGCGAAATATGGCAGGAGTAATGAAATAATTAACAAAACGAATTACTTTAAAAATAAACCAATGCTTTAAAACAAAAATAAAATAAATAATAAAAAAAATTGTATAACACTGTTGCTTGACAATAATATGATGCTTAAAAGAGTAACGAGAGCGACAAAGAGAGGGAGAGATATACTTTGTTTTGTCGATGAAAGGAAGTATTGGGGGAGAGAGAGAGAGAGAAAGTCATAACGGCAATAAAGGTTTATTTAATTAAAAACGGAAAGGGAAATGACCATTTTTGGCCAAATGAAATAAACAGATAGTAAAAGAGAGACAGACAGTTTAAGAGAGAGGATAGACAGAGAGAGAGACAGCTGGGAAGAGATAGTAACAGAGTTTAGTATTATTTGGAGTATATTTAAACCGTTTGCTTTTTTTGTAAAAAAACATAGATATTATAGACACAGGATAGAATTTCATAAATACAACTCATATATATTTGGCATTTATATATGTTTTATTTTTTTTTAGAAAAAATAAATAATTATACATTATTGTTTACGTATTAATATGTATATATGGTATATATATTGGTTAGATATATAAATATTTTTGATTTATGAATGTTGAAACAACAACAACATCAACTATAACGCTTTCATTTCAAACATATTAAAAATTTTTGATTTAATTTATTTTTAAAATATATATAATTTTTTTGAGAGAGTAATTCAACGAATTTTGGAAATGAAATAAAATTTGATATAAATAAAAAAAATTAAAAATTATTTGTTTTAGAATATAAAAACATAAAATAAATGATTTCATGTAATGATGTATATTTTTTAGTTGTTGATTGGAATATTAACACAAATGAATGGACAACAAATGAAAACCCTTAAGAATTTAGGGAATCAGAAAGAGGCCCGACGACTACCAAATGAGAAGAATGGAAGTGAATTAAAAAATTGGAATGCATTGCAACAACAATTTGGCTGGTACTTCAATTGAAGTGTTTCTATTCTAAACCCTAAATTCTTTCAAGTTTCCATTTAATTTGTTTTTTTTTTTTTGTTTGACTGTACAAAAATTAAACAATTTTACGATTATAATGCTTTGAAAAGCGCTAAGCATGTATCGTACAAAATTTGAGTATAAAATTTTGAGTTTTTTTATTTTTTTAATTTAAAATTAAAAATAATTGGTGCTGTATAACAACAACACAAATATTTTGATTTATAAAAATTATAATAAATATTTTTTTAAGAAAGGAAACAATAAAAATTGTTTTGAATAAATAAAATATCATGAAGACACATTGATTATTAGGCGTGAGTTTTAATAACAATAAAAATAATAACAATTATTTACTGAAATATACACATTAATAAATAATTTTATATAATTTCATTTTTTCAAATTAAGAAAATATTTCGAATAAACAAATTATATATTTTTGAGTTGAATAAAAAAATAATTAAAAAAAAACTAATGAGAGTGATTAATTTAAAAATAAATAAAATTATAATTGTTTTTTCATATATATATAATATATATTTTTTTGCTGAGTGTAGAGTTAGTAGTTAAATTGTTGTTGCATATGTACCATGAGAACTTCCGAAACCGAACTGATACTGAGAACATACATTGTGACGCCAACCTCCACAGGGGGACCTGTAACATATACACACACACACGTTTGTTTGCTTTTGTAGTAGTTAGTCTTAGTATTTTTGCTTGTTAGAAGAAATCAATATCAATATTCATTTTTTTGGGTATTGTAGTTTTTTAATTATTATTTAATTTTGAATTTTTTTAACATTTACATGTTATAGATTCATTTCTTGTTTTTTTTTTCATTACTCTTGTTAGTGATTGTTTTTTGGTAACCATAGTTAGGTTTTTAATTTATTTGCAATAAAATTCAATACATTGTTGATTCACTCTTGAACCTTTAATATCTAAAATTACTTAAATTATTTATTTTTGTTTGATTATTTTCACGTCAGGAATTATATATTTCTATGTAACGGTTTTTTTCATTCGATTTTGGAGTTAATTTAGTTTGGATTTTGAGGGGAGACTAGTTAACAATGTGTTGATCTGGATCATCTAGAATTCGGTTTGTGGTGATTTGAGTGCTTGAACCGGACGATTTTGTGCTAACAAACCGAAATCTTTTTTCTCCACATAATTTTAGTAAATTTATTTGCCTAGTTTACAGATTTAAAAACTCTCATCCTTTGGATGATTTAAGGGTTAGGCGAAAATTGTCAATATATTTGGAGCTATTTTTATAAGTAATTTGTCTTAGCTTAGATGAATATCTGTAAATTATAGAATACCACGGGAAGACAGCTTAATATATCTTCCAGTTTGTTTTTTTATATCTTTAACAGACTTTAACAATGATTTTCAAGATTATCAGTATTAGGTTTGTCTTAAAATTTTGGAATTTTCGTCGACTACGTACTTAATGGAATGTACACAGTAGGAATAGTTTTAGTTCTCAAGTAAATAAGTACCGCATTTAGAACGGGATCTGCAAAGCTTTTTATGGACCTGCATCAACCAAATGTTCTTCTATTGGCCGAATACAAACTGTTGGAAAGCCACCCTCGAGCGATGTATATATTTTTTTTAAGAATTTTCCTAAGAAATTCCTTAAAAACGAACCCTATTCGGTCATATTTAATACCGTGGGGCAAGGATTTGTAAGAGCTCATATTTTTTGCCCAAAGACGAATTTATATATACAGTGTTGACCAAAACTACTTTCATCATCCGTTGAAAAAGAACCCTTTCCTCTATGAAAAAGCAACGAAAAAGAACACCAAAACCCCCCAATGGTGACGACCCCACGATCTGCGAATAAGCACTTGGAATGTGCGCACGTTGTACAGAACCGCTTTCTCCTATGAAAAAGCAACGAAAAAGAACACCAAAACCCCCCAATGGTGACGACCCCACGACCTGCGAATCAGCACTTGGAATGTGCGCCTTACAGGAAATGCGATGGAAAGGGAATGGCGGTGTAAGGTGATTCAGATGATTACTCCCTGTATTATAGCTGCCATGAAACGAGACGTGAATTTGGCTTATAGGAGTATAAAATACCTCGTCTCCAGATTCACTCCAGTAGATGAGCGAATTGCGACCATACACCGACGGAAGATAAAGATGAACAGACCAAAGACATATTTTACGAGCGCCTAGAAACAGCATATGAGCGCTGCCCTGGCATATGAGCGCTGCCCTAAAACAGCATATGAACGCTGCCATGACATTAAAATTATGCAAGGAAACTTTAATGCAACAATCGGAAGGGAAAATACTTTTGGTCCCAACGTCGGAAAATTCAGCTCTTATTAAGGAACATCCAACAACGGCATGACGTTGATTGACTTCGCGGTAGCACAAAACATGGTAGTTAGCCTAGTGCTGCTAACTACCAAAACATGGTTTAGCAGCACCAGGCTAACTTGCATCTCAATATTCACAAGTCCACCTGAATTTCTCCTGATCAAATAACGAGAACTCAAATTGACCATGTTGTGATAGACGGAAGGTATTCATCCAGTGTTTTAGACGTTCGATCGATACGAGGAGCGAATATCGATTCGGACCATTACCCTGTGGTAAATCAGAAACTCGACGTCGAAAAGCTGCAAACACAACAGATAGCAGAAAACTACTTCGTTCAACTTACCCAATTGCTTGACGAAAACATTCCTTGTCCCGATAATAATATAGAAGCACAATGACAAAGAATTATCCAATCCCTACAAACTGCAGTAAAAGCAACGCTTGGGTACTAAAAACTACCATCAAGAAATCCGTGGCGCGATCAGGAGTGTTGTAATGCTACAGAGGCGAAAAACGCAGCGTGTATGGTAACCCTGCAGACAGTAGCTACACGTAATGCGATGGGGAATTATCGGGAGAAAAGGAGAGAGGAGAAACTTATTTTCAGAAAAGGCACATCCTCCTGTATAGATGTAGATGGAAACCTGGTGGCAGATACAGATAACGTGTTGAGGATCTCGTTGAAGCATTATGAAAAGTTTCTGGCATCAAATAGTGGCGACGAAGTAGATATCCCAAAACCAATAATAGAAGACGGTATGTATGTCCAATGATTGGAAGCTCAGCATCATATATCCCGTGCACAAAAAAGGAGACAAGGCGATATTGGCATATATCGTCTTGTATAGAGGAATAAGTCTCCTTCCTATTGCATACTAACTGCTATCAAGCGTGCCGTGTGAACGACTGAAGCTAATGGTCAATGACATTATTGGACCATACCAATGCGGCTTCAGGCCTGGCAAATCCACCATTGACCAGATTTTCACTCTGTGCCAAATTCAGGAAAAAGTGGGTTTGGCAGTAAACGGCTAGAAGACCAAGCTGATGGTATGAATGCGCAAGACATCCAGTAGACTCGGACCAACTGTGAAACTTGAGAACTACAGATTCGAGGTAGTGAACGATTTTATATACCTCGGTAACGCCATTGACAAAACTAAAGACATCAGATTTAAAATCCGGAGGAGAATAGTGTTGGCCAACATATGCTACTATGGTCTGAGTAAGCAACTCAAAAGCAAGGCCGCCTCTCGCCAGACCAAACTCACACTCTACAAGAGGTTGATATTACTCGTGCTGTTGTATGGATCTGAAGCATGGGTACTTGCGCAAACAGACGACACAACTCTCTGCGTCGACGATGAATATCGTCGTCGAATGAACCATCAGTTGAAACATCTATTCTCTGACATCGACATAGTCAGTCGTATCGAGCTGCAGCGACTACTGTGACTAGGCCTTGTTGTGAGAATGGATGAAGATGCCCCAACTCAAAAGGCATATAGAAGCGACCCAAGTGATGGTCTATGCTGAAGGGGAAGGCCACGAATCGATGGAAAGTTTAAAATTGGATGGGATGCGCACACCACACCGACGCGTTGGAGTTTTTAAGCTTGGTTTATGGAACAACCGTTCTGTCAAAAGTAAGCAAGTACGTAAGTAATCGGTTCAGATTTTAGTATAGTTTCCATATTTCCATAAGTTTTGCTGAAATAGGTTCAGATTTGTATACGATTTAATTGGGACTTCAGCGAAGTATATTTAGAGTAGTATAAAAAGTTCGAGATTCGGATTAGCTTTCGTCCGATTTCGGGGAATTGTAATCAAATCCTAATTATTGTTTTTAATAGGACCTGATTTACATATAGCTCACAAAGAATCTTAGGAGCATCTCTTGTACATAACCAAAGTGGTGAAGGCATTTATCATTTATAGTCGACATTTATCCCTTTATAACTGGTTTTTAAATCTGTAAACTGGCCTCGTATTATAACGACATGAGAAATACGTGCTAAATTCTATTTATTTCTTGGGGTGAATAATTCGAAAAGAAAGGGTGTTTTTTTTTTAATTTGCAATGAGGAATTTTACACAGAGACAGAGAGAGACAGTAGGAGACCAACTGGAACAGAAGACAAAATTGTTTGCTAAATTTTTGATATAAATGGATTTTCTAAGTTGTAAAAATTGTTATTTTTTGATTTTGTGTAACAAAAATTATTGCAAAAAATTAAAAATGAAATTGGAGAGGGAATTTTCTAATTTGTGATTGATGTCTACACGAGGACGGCAACTGATTTGATGAGAGGATGTGATGCCTGGTTGTTTGTTTTATTTTTTTTGTTATTGTTGTTATAAATTGAAATCATATGGATTATATATTGCTGAGATTTTTCTATTTTATGTGGTGTGTAGTCGGTCGAGACGAATGAAAACCAAATCAAACTTAGCCTCGCAACATCCGGTTTTTTGATGTTATTTTGATTAAGTGATAATTCCATTACCAATATTTTGTGGTGAATTTGGGATCAGTAATATTTTTCGTGGCCGGAAAAAAGGGTCGTGGGGCTTGATGTGAGACAAGGGACTAAGTTTTTGTTTGATGACTAAATGCAGGGGGGTAAATAAGACAAAATTGTGTTATTTGTGTTCGTAGGGACCTTACAACCGTGGCATATTTTGTTTTGGTGAAGTTTCTCATTAAGAGAGCAATGGGGAGAGAGAGACAGAGAGTGAGAGAGGCAAATTAACGAAAACAAATTCCAAATGAAAACTTTTGTTCTAACAAACAAAATGGCAACAATTGGTGATTGAAATTATTATAAACCAATAAAAACGAGGAAAATGATTATGAAATGCTTCTATTAAGGCCAAGTATAATTTCGATTTTTTACTGAAAATTGAGGTTAAGTTGTGGTAACTAAAGAAGAGTAATACATTTCCTCTATGTCCTGGTTTTTTTTTTAACTACCGAACTAAAAACTCAAATAGATGGCAAACTAATATCGAATAGGGCGCTTAAGTATGGGGGACGGGGGGTTCTAAGAGGTGTTTGTTGATTGTTATTGTTTTGGCAAAAGGTAGGTGGCAAATGGTGATGATGGTAGTAGTAGTAGTAGTGGGGGTGGTAGTAGTTGTGATGGTGGATGGTGTTCAAACTAAACTAAATAACTGGAGTGCTGGAGGAGTTTTCGCATAGTCTCGTTTTTTATTTTTACTTTCTGCTTTAACGTTACGTTTCCAATTTCTATTTTTTCTTGCTTGCTAGCTATTTACTCAACCGTTATGCCATAGTTTCAGTTATTTATTTTCTTTTTTTTTTGCAAACGAAACCTTGTAATACTTTCTTATATTTTTTAAGACTTTGTGAAATAAATTTCAATTGGTGGAACAATTTTGTCCATGTTATTTATAAGAGGAATTCCGCAGTTCGTAAAGGAAAATGAACAAAGTTGAAAACGTACACACTAATAATTATTGGGAACAGATACAAACGTAAAGAAGTTTTTTTTCAACACAAACAGAAAAATTCGTTGTCGACAAACAAAATAAAATGGACAAAGAAACAAACAAACCCGAAACAAAGTTAACAGAAAATGAGAAACAAAGAAAAGCCAAGAACAAAAAAACCAAATAGATATGAATAAAAATTTGCATAAAATGTATTTCGAAACAAACAAAAGTGTTGATAGGAAATATTTTTTTGTTTTTTTCATAAAATTCCATTGAAAGAAACTCTGGGTTTTTTTTTGTTTTTTTCTTCGTTTTTTCATAAACACTTAAAACACAAACTATATTTTATTTTGTTTTTTTTTTCTTATATGTTTTTAAAATATTTTGCTTAACTAAAATAAGACATATCTAATTGAACATAAAAGAAAAAATTGAACGCAAATGTAAAAAAAATATGAAATGAAATTAATTGGAAATTAAATATTATATAGGTACATAGCTAAAGTTTTATGTACCATTTTCACTTCAGATAGCGAGCTGATCGATAGCACATACATGGTGACACCAACTTCGACCGGGGGTCCTGAAATGTCATTTAGCATCAGTTTCAAAAAAATATCCAAATAAATTTTGTTCAAATATTTTTTGGTGTTTTTGTTATTATTATTTTTATTTAAAATGTCAGAGGCATGGTTTTGTGGGTGGGAAAACAATTTCAAATGAATCTGATACACATTTGGCAAATTATTCTTTTTATTCTCGGTGTATGGATAGGAGTTGTCATTTGGCAATTTTGTAGTTTTTTATAGCCTCGGCATTATGGTTTTGTTACGGCAAAATGTGCCTTATCAAAATATATCCGTCCGTACGCACGATAACTCTCGAAGGGAGTAACCAGTTTCATCCAAACTTTGCAAAAACATTCGTAACATTTCTTCCAAACGAAGTTAATTTTCGAAAATCGGGATTATCGGTCCACTCTTTCTTGAAACTTCCCAACAAAATGGTGCGGGAACATTTTGTAATATCCTCCGAACAGGATATCCGAACTTTATACCACCTAATTTCTTTACCAAGCCTAGATGAAGTCCTAAGATGGGTACCTTCACTTCTTCTGGTACCTACCCTACAAATGGTCAACAATTTAAATATTTATAAATCACACATCAGGCAATATTTATTTATATTTACCAAACATATATCAAGTCTAACATGGGACACATTGGTCCACTTTTTTGATACCTCCCCAAAATTTTTTCAATGTATATAAATTCAATATTAGGCGAAAGGGAAATTTTGAACTTTTTTTTTTGGAAAATCTTTCACGCGTTACATAATTTATGACCACTTGGAATGATTAAAATGTAGATTAGGATACTCCAACTGTATCAGGTTAAGATCCGAGTAAATACAAGGCTTTGAATAAGGTTAGGGCAGCCCTAAAAATACACACAAACGACCTTTGAGATAGCTAAGGCATAACAGGCGGCTTTAGTCTTTGTCTTGGAGCATATAGAAGGCACACCCTCCTCCCTGGCGAGGGAAACCAAAACATTATCTAATTTGTTCAGGGGCCCACACCAACTGCTGGGCTAGATACACGGATTTAATGACACTCTTAGACCGCGGTAAGGAAAATCTCCACTCAGGCCCGAAGACAAAGCATTTACCAGTTCGACATCAAGTCCGAAACAACACGCAACAATAAATATGCTGTCCTCACAGACTGCACTTAGATCTCACAGATACAGCGGCATGTTCGAAACTTGGAATGAGTATTCTTGATAAAGACCCCATCGCGGGAAAGAGTGGAAGGATCGGGTATGATACCCTTGACTATGTCATAATAAGATTCAGGTGAAGATCCAAGTAAGAACAAAGCTCTGAACAACACTCGTCCTTTGAGTAAGGTAAGGCATAACAGGGAATTTTATTCGATGTATTAGAGCGTGTAGCAGGGTCGCCCTCCTCCTTGGCGAGAGATCCGAAAACCGTATGGAATCTCCCAGGGCCTACATCAACTGCTGGGCTAGATATATGGATTTAGTGGCACCCTGCAACCGCGTTATGATACCCTTGACTGTGTCATAATATACTGTTTCAGGTGAAGATCCGAGTAAATACAAAGCTCTGAACAACACTCTTCCTTTGAGTAAGGTAAGGCATAACAGGGAATTTTATTCGATGTCTTGGAGCGTGTAGAAGGCTCACCCTCCTCCTCCTTGGCGAGGGATCCGAAACCCATATCGAATCTCCCCAGGGCCCACACAAACTGCTCGGCTAGATATACGGATTTGGTGGCAACATGCAATCGCGTTACGGAAAATCCCCGTTCAGGCTCGAAGACAAAACTTTTACCAGTTCGACACCAAGTCCGAAACAAAACATAACAAGTGAACACAGTTCACGATGTCGAATTCGTGTTCACCTTCATAAAATTATGTCAAATACGTAAAAAAAAACAAATTTCGAGGAAGAAAGAGCCGGTTTTCTAAATTTTTGAACCGGATATTCAGATAATAAAACCGATTTTAATACATTATATATATATATATATTAGTAGGAAGCTGGTAAACAGACAGACTTTGACATAACCACCTATGTTTAAAAAAAAAGTTCGAGTATAGAATAACCGGTTTTCAAAATTTTTTTGAACCGGATATTGCGATAATAAAACCGGTTTTAATACATAATATGTATATAAGTAGAAAGCTGATAAACAAACGTGCAAACATTTTTGAGCCGTAATATTATCGGTTTTATTATGTAGTATTTAGAAAACCGGTTCTTTTTTCTTCGAAATTTGGTTTTTGGTGCCTTTGGGAGAAATATTTTCGAGGAATCCGGCACTTTTCAATAATATAGAATTAATACTGAATTTATTGAAACACATACACAGGGGTTTAAAAGTAACACGGGTAAAATTGAGAAAATACGGTTAAAACATTAAACGACCGATTTCTCGTCTTCGAGAACTCCACTTAAAGTTTTATGAGCAACATTTTTGTAGAATATTGCGAGGATGAAAAATCGTATTTTGTGGTAGTTGGAGTCCATTTAAATAAATTAAGGACGAAGAAAAGGACAGTCAAGAAATATAGATAGAAGGACGAAATGTTATACAGAAAAATTACTCATTCGATTTAAACAAAAAAGAAAAATCTTCGGAATATTACCGATTTTATTATCTAAATATCCGATTCAAGTATTTAAAAAACCGTGTTTTTTTCTTCGAAATTTATTTTTAGGGGCTTTTGGGAAAAATATTTTCGAGGAATACTGCAGTTCCCAATAATATACAATGAATACTGCATTTATTGAAACACATATACATAGGGGTTGAAAAGGTGTAAAATTGAGATAATACCATTAAACCGTAAAAATATCGATTTATCGTCTTTTAGCGCCCTACCTAAAATCTTATGAGCAACATTTTTGTAGAATATTGCGAGAATGAAAAATCGCATTTTGAGGTAGTTGGAGTCCGTTTAAATAAATTAAGGACGAAAAGGGAATTGTTATAGGGAACGAAATGTTCCTTAAAAAAATTCCTTATTCGATTTTATAGAAGAAATGCAATACAAAAGAATACATACAATAATTACAAATCTAGATATGAAGCTATTTTCATAAAGGGTCGCCAGGTAAAAGATGGGATTTTCATATACTCACCAAGGACTTTCATTCCCAATAGGAATTAAAAAAAAATAAATAAAACTTGTCACTGATTGCAGTAGATCGCAATTCGTCACGATTTTTTTTAATTAAAAAAGTGCCATGGGCATAGCCGTATCCATAAACCGAGAATTGCCAAGAAAAAAAATCGCACAGTGAATCCATATTCATTTTGAAACTTCCCGCAATAGATAATTATGAGCAATTAATAAATACTATTAATGAAATGAAAACAAAAGGCAATACAACCCAGCAATGATGAAATAAAAATCAAATTAAGACCAAGGCCAAAAGAGAAAACTAAAATCAATGAAAACGAAAAGTAATCTCGATGAACACCCTTTCAAAATGCTTCAAATAAACAATGCATATAAAAGTGGTTGAGGGGGACTAAAGGGGGCTTAATGTGTTTTTGTTTTGCCTAAATTCTGATTGGTAAATCTAAGAGTTGATTTTGAATATTTTTTTGTTTGTTTTTAGATTAGATGAGAGAGATATATAACTTTTGTTTTTTTTTTCTTCTTTTTTAATGCATGATTTATTACAATGAACTAGTGTTAGGTTTTTGTTGTTTTAGAGTTTCCAATTTGTATTTTTTTGTTTTCTTAGTTTAGTAAAAAATTTTTATGAGTTTCTTAAAGGGGGGTATTTTTTGGTTTAGATTTTAGTTTTTTTTTCAAATTTCTAGGTACTGTTTTTTGTTTTGTTTTTCATTAAACAAACAATTATATTTTACATGAAATGATGGAAATACACACACATGGGGAAAAAACGAACGTTATTACTTACCACCATAGTTGGGTCTTACTCTTTTGTCATAACTGACACTGAAGGAATCCAAAATAGCCGATATATTAACATCTCCCAACATACTACCGCCAGCGGTTCTAAAATAATATGAGAGAAGAATATATTTGCTAATAATGGCCGAAATTTTTCATTGGCGACAGACATCAAGGGTACAACATCGAATGACCGGTCATTGTGGCGTATGAGTTACACAGTCTCTATATGGCCATGAACAAGCATACGTCACAAGTTACGGTCAATGGGAAGGTGTAGTGTTTTTGTTAGTTAGTTGAGGGGTTTGTTTTTTTATTTATTTTATTTTTATGGTTAGTTATGACTGTGTTGCTTCTTGCTACGTAACGGAAATCACTTTTTGTTTTATTTGTTTTGTAACATTATTTTTTAGCTTTTTTGTTTTGTTATTGTGTTTTCAACCAACTCAGCAACTCTGTGACAGCTGTCGGCTGTTTAGCTGCTGCTGTTGTTGTTGTTGCGTTTTTGTTTTCTACTTTAGTTTAGATTAGTTTTCTATATCTGTAAATAGAACTTTAGCTTGGCATGTCCAAGAGGAACAATGACAATGTGGATTAATATTAAAAACTAAGATGAAATGCCATAAAACTATGAATGTCATGAATTATTGTTGGTGAGAGGGCGGTTATGAGTTTTGTTTTGTTGTTTATCATTTAATGAAATTTTATGCATTGTGGTATTATAGTACATGTTGGTAAGGGAAGGGGAATATTTCTTGAAACTTAAATTATATTTTTTATTATTCTTTAGGTAATAGAAAATATTTTGGATTTTTCGACCAAACCAATATTTGCAATATTACAAAATGTGTGTCCCAGTTTCGATTGTTTTTGTTATAGCTTTTGTATATTTAGAGATATATTAAAAAGTTTCCAATATTAGTTAGTATAGCTATAATCCATCCTTATAACACCGATATTCCGAAAAAAGTAAATTCTCACGCTTCTAGTTCGCAAAAAAACCAAATATACTATTTTCAATTTACCCTCATAAAAAAAGTAAATAAATTTTTTAATTAAATTTTAAGACAATTGTAGTCCACAAATTACTTCAAAATTATTTTTAAATAAAAATATTCAATGCCGGGTAATGTGGACCACTATAAAAAAGTAGGACCTTTTCTATCATCTGAAAACTCGATATGCGAAATTACAGGTGCTCCGGTTGGATAATGACGCAAGGACCTTCAAAATACCGCAAATGGGGCTATTCCAAAACACAAACCCATATATTTTTGGATTCATTGTTACCCACAAGTGTATATATCACAACCAATCCACAAACTACCTTTAACTTACTGATCCACATTACCCGCCAAGTCATTTTTATTCGCAGTTCAGGGTTTTTTTAAATATAATGCAATAACATTTGTATAGACAAATATATACAATGTTTGACCTGGAATATATTTAGGCAACAAATCTACTATGTTGTTTTTATTTTTAACCGCTGTTACGCCCACAATATCAACAATTTTAAATGGTGGTCCACATTACCCGAAGTTACTCTATATGGATCCTAATCTTCTATAGTGCCTATTTTTTGAATTTTTTAGAAAATGTTAAAAAAGTTAATTAAAACAATTGCATTAAGTATGCAAACACTTAAGGGGACCACCATTCTTGGTGTCAAATTGTTTCTGATTTAATTCGAATCTACTCTAATTCTAGAATGTCCTACAAAATTTCAAGTGAAAATCTCAAGAACTCTTGCAGATATACCCGATTTATTGTGTCAGCATTAAGTGACGGCTGAAGGGCTTCTCAAAGTTTAAGCGCGTTTTTCTCTGGGAGTATGAACTAGGATAAAGCCAATCGGTGAAGAACTCTCTTATTTTTTAACTTAGTTTAGTTTTGGTCAAAAATAGGCGATTTTCCAAAAAAAAAAAAAAATAATAATAATTTCAAAGTTCCGCCATTTTGTTAATTTTAGAGCGAAGTCAATAATCCTAGTTCATACGAGAGCCAGACATGCACTCTTTCTAACACCGTTGGAATTTTCTGATTCCGATGTTCCAGTGAGGAGTTACCATGCCCGCCGACAAAAATCAGGACTTTTCTTTGATCACAAAAAAACAACAACAAAAATTTTTGGTTAACTACTTTTCTTCCTTTTCAAATCTTCAAATATATATGTGCTAAGTTACAAACCTTAACAAGCATTGGTAATCATTTACCAGCCCATTTAAAATCTTTAAAATAAAAAATCGAAAGGGGGGAAGGGGGGTCGGTTCCCTTAAGGATATCCTTAAAATATTTTTTTTAAATATCAACTCTTTCTGTAGACAACCCACGCTCATGGAAAAATATTCATTCTTTTCTTTAGTTCGTCTATAAAAGATTTCCTTTTTTACTTCGCCTATGAAAAACTGTCCTCAGGTCATCTGAGGACATCATAATATACGCTCTTCACCTCGTCTATAAAGGACCCTCTTAGGTCGTCTATGAGTCTGTCATAGACTCAGCTAAAGTTGGTCTATGGAAATCACCATTCAGATCGTCCAATGAAGACTATCTACTTCAGCTCGTCAATTAAAAACTGTCCTCAGGTCATCTATAAAATACGCTCTTCAACTCGTCTATAAAAGACCCTCTTTGGTCGTCTATGAGTCTATCATAATAGACTCAGCTTCAGTTGGTCTATGGAAATCACCATTCAGATCGTCCAATGAAGACTATCTACTTCAGCTCGTCAATTAAAAACTTCCTGATTCTATAGAGATTCCCTTCAGCTCGCCTGAGTGTCCTTGAAAGACTATTCTGTAGAAAACCCACGCTCATGGTTATTATTGAAAAAATATTTATTCTCGTCTACATTAGTTCGTCTACAAAAAATTCCATTCTTCAGTTCGTCTATGAAAAATTACCCTCAGGTCATCTATAAAATCAGATCAGCCGCTTTAGGTCGTCTATGAGTCTATCATAGACTCAGCTTAAGCTGGTCTATAAAAGACTCCCTTAAGCTGGTCTATAAAAGACTCCCTTCAGCTCGTCCATGAAAGACTCCCTTCAGCTCGTCTATGAAAGACTCCCTTCAGCTCGTCTATGAAAGACTCCCTTCAGCTCGTCTATGAAAGACTCCCTTCAGCTCGTCCATGAAAGACTCCCTTCAGCTCGTCTATGAAAGACTCCCTTCAGCTCGTCTATCAAAGACTCCCTTCAGCTCGTCTATGAAAGACTCCCTTCAGCTCGTCTATGAAAGACTCCCTTCAGCTCGTCTATGAAAGACTCCCTTCAGCTCGTCTATGAAAGACTCCCTTCAGCTCGTCTATGAAAGACTCCCTTCAGCTCGTCTATGAAAGACTCCCTTCAGCTCGTCTATGAAAGACTCCCTTCAGCTCGTCTATGAAAGGCTCCCTTCAGCTCGTCTATGAAAGACTCCCTTCAGCTCGTCTATGAAAGACTCCCTTCAGCTCGTCTATGAAAGACTCCCTTCAGCTCGTCTATGAAAGACTCCCTTCAGCTCGTCTATGAAAGACTCCCTTCAGCTCGTCTATGAAAGACTCCCTTCAGCTCGTCTATGAAAGACTCCCTTCAGCTCGTCTATGAAAGACTCCCTTCAGCTCGTCTATGAAAGACTCCCTTCAGCTCGTCTATGAAAGACTCCCTTCAGCTCGTCTATGAAAGACTCCCTTCAGCTCGTCTATGAAAGACTCCCATTCAGCTCGTCTATGAAAGACTCCCATTTAGCTCGTCTATGAAAGACACCCATTCAGCTCCTCTATGAAAGACTCCCATTTAGCTCGTCTATGAAAGACTCCCTTCAGCTCGTCTATGAAAGACTCCCTTCAGCTCGTCTATGAAAGACTCCCTTCAGCTCGTCTATGAAAGACTCCCTTCAGCTCGTCTATGAAAGACTCCCTTCAGCTCGTCTATGAAAGACTCCCTTCAGCTCGTCTATGAAAGACTCCCTTCAGCTCGTCTATGAAAGACTCCCTTCAGCTCGTCTATGAAAGACTCCCTTCAGCTCGTCTATGAAAGACTCCCGTCAGCTCGTCTATGAAAGACTCCCTTCTGCTCGTCTATGAAAGACTCCCTTCAGCTCGTCTATGAAAGACTCCCGTCAGCTCGTCTATGAAAGACTCCCGTCAGCTCGTCTATGAAAGACTCCCGTCAGCTCGTCTATGAAAGAGCTCGTCTATGAAAGACTCCCGTCAGTTCGTCTATGAAAGACTCCCGTCAGCTCGTCTATGAAAGACTCCCTTCACCTCGTCTATGAAAGACTCCCGTCAGCACGTCTATGAAAGACTCCCTTCAGCTCGCCTATAAAGACTCGTTTTTGCTGGTCTATAAAGACTCCCTTCAGGGATTCTCTTCAGCTCCTTTATGGGGATATAAAAATCCCTTTAGTTATTACTACGAAGATTCCCGTCGTCTGTGGATTATTTTTAATGTCATTATTGAAGGATGAATGAATGCCTTTTCTGCTTTCATTGTTCTATGCAGTAGTGTGAGGTTTACTGAGCAGAGTTTTTACGATCAGAATAGTTTTGGAATTACTCATAAAAATGGACTTTTTACCAATTTTTATATGATATGAAAACAATTTTATTAAATCGTTTCGTTAAGTAGTTAATCATGTTCAGCATTTATTCTATTTTTATTGCTCAAAGAACTAAAAAACTCCCACATAAATATTACATATGTCTAGGAAATAACATAGGTTATTACTTGGCAGATTTTTTTCCCATATAAAAATGAAATATAAAAATAATTCCGTCTTGCCAGCAATATTTTGTAATAAATAAAACAAAAATATTACTAAAAAAGTAACAGTTGTGATAAAAGGACCTTTTAAAGCGACCACAAAATCCACAACATTTATGACCCCATGTGTGCATGTGCTTGTCCACATAAATAACAACAAAATGCCAAGTAATAAAAACAAAACTATTTCTTCTCTAGGAGATTACAAGTTTTCCACTTAGGCCACAAAGGCAGCCAGTCGGCTGAATGGCTGGAAGGCTATTTTCTTGTCATTTGAAACTAAATCGAGTTTTGGCAAGTGTCGTCAAGCAGGAGCAGCAGCAGCAGCAGGAGATGATGTATGCACTTTAACATAAACTACTGTCAATAAATTTTGACAAGCTGTGAGTGTGTGGGTGTGAGGAGAGCCGGCGGTCTTGTTACTCTAGTTGGCATATCTACGACATACATACAAACTATTTGTTTTCGATATGTCATACATGTATTTGGAAACATACATGTATTTGTTTTTTTTGTTTGCTTGCTTGGCATGAACAAGTTTGACATTATTGGCAAGTGTTTCCGTTATGTTCCATAACTTTGCTAACTAACATGCATATGACGGCTTAGATTTCTGACAAAGTACAAAAAACGAAAAACAAAAAACAAACACGAAAGAGAGAACAATTTGTTGTTGATGTAGCCAACATTGTTGGGCAAAAAATAAATAAATAAATGGAATTTCAAACATGTCGAAAATAACATGAAACTTTCATGGATAAATAAGCACACACATACACACATTTATGTATGTGTGCTTTAAATGTTTTTTTGTTTTATTCTAGGATTAAAATTGTTTGTTGGATTTCTGTCTTCTTTTGTTATTTTGGCCAAGAGTGAAAATAAGTAGGTCAAGAAAATGATAAATTATTTGAAACATTTGTTTTTGGAATGTTTGAAAATTTTGTAGCCAAATTGAGGAGAAATATTTGTTTGTCGTGAAATTAAAACATATGTATGTGAAGAGACTTCATGCATCTCTACTATAAAAAGTCATTTTCAAGCCAAAGAGGCGTGAATTTTAAAAGAACATTTTTTCAAGGTAATTTTTATACCCTTCACCACACTGTGGTACAGTGTGGTGTATACCTTTGTGTATACTTTTGTAACAGGTAAAAGGAAACGAGATAGACACACTTGGTTTCTTTTGAGAATATGCATAGAATCACTTTTTAAGTCGATTTATGCATGTCCGTCCATCCGTCTGTCTGTCCAAGTTAAATAGTAAACAAAGTACACGTCGCATTTTTGATTCGAATTGTATGAAATTCGGCACAGCTCATTTATTCGGCCCAAGGACGAACCCTATTGAAATTGGGAAAAATCGGTTCAGATTTAGATATAGCTCACATATATATTTTCGTTCGATTTTATATAAATGGTGCGCCAAAGTTCATATATATTCTTAGATTTGCACGAATTTTGGCATAACGTACTAAATTAAGTCTAGAAATATGCGTGTTAAATTTCGTGAAAATCGGTTCAGATTTAGATATAGCTCCCATATATATTTTCGTCCGATTTGATGTAAATGGTGCACCAAAGCCGCTATATATCCATCGATTGGCACGAAATTTGGTATGGCGTACTGAATTAAATCTGGAAAGATGTGTGTTAAATTTCGTGAGAATCGATGCAGATTTATATATAGCTCCCATATATATTTTCGTCCGATGTTAAGTAAATGATGCACCAATGCCCCTATATATACTTCGATTTGCACGAAATTGTGCATAGAGTACTGAATTAAGTCTAGAGTGATGTGTGTTAAATTTCGTGAAAATCGGTTCAGATTTAGATATAGCTCCCATATATATTATCTTCCGATTTTATGTAAATGGCGCACCAAAGCCCCTATATATACTTCGATTTGCACGAAATTGTGCATAGAGTACTGAATTGTGTCTAGAAAGATGTGTGTTAAATTTCGTAAAAATCGGTTCAGATATAGATATAGCTCCCATATATATTTTCGTCCGATTTTAAGTAAATGGTGCACCAAAGCCCCTATATATTCTTCGATTTGCACGAAATTTTGCACAGAGTACTGAGTTAAATCTAGAACGGTGAGTGTTAAATTTCGTGAAAATCGGTTCAGATTTAGATATAGCTCCCATATATATTTCGTCGGATTTCATGTAAAGGGTACACCAAAGTCCCTATATTCGATTTGCACGAAGGGTATCATATAGTTGGGCCCGTCCGACTTTACTACTTTCCTTATTGGGTTTTATTTACATATTTTTTAAGGGCCACACAGGCATGGATTATGAAAGGATTTTTTCTAGGGACCACACATGCGTGAATTATAAAAGAACATTTTTTCAAGGTTATTTGTTTAAAATGTTTTTCAATGAGCCATCTAGGCATGGATTCTTCAAAAAAAATATATTTTTTTCAAGTAGCCAAACAGGCGTGGATTTTAAAAAATATATATTTTTTCAAGTAGCCAAACAGACTCCGTACAGCTCGACTATAACGGCAACCTTCAGTACATATGTAATGACTCCATTCAGCTCGTCTAAGGGACTCCCTCACATCCTCTAGTCCCCTCCTCCTGCAGCAAGTGTGAAAACACTCGATCACTGTCTGTTGTGAAACTCCCTCACCTCCTCTAGGCCGCTCCTCCTTCAGAAAGCCTGGAAATACTCGCTCCCCTTAGAGTACGTCTATAAATGTTTCTTTCAGCTCGCCTATAAAAACACGCTTCAGTACGACTATATAGACGACAGTCTGTAAAGACTCCCCTCACCTCATCTATCTCCTTGCAGCTCGTCTTTGAAGACTCCCTTTAGAAAGTCTAGAAAAACTTCCCATAGAGATTCTTTCCAGCTCTTCTATAGAGACTCACCATTAACACTCTTTAATGCCAGTATATTAACATTTCTTTTAAATAACTTTAAGGACACTCTATGTAAATTAACTCATGAAACATTAAAAAAAGTTAGTTGTCGTTTAAAATGGTCATAAATTATAGGCGAAGTCAAGTAACGACGTAACAATGCCAACGATGACCTGACCTGACCAACAACAGACAGAAAGCGGAATTAATTGCAAAGTGGAGTGGAAGCAACATTCTATGGCAAAAATAAATTAACATAAGTGCCAGGGCAACTTCGCTTTATATACACTTGTAATCTTAGTTAAAACAACACGCTAGCAATTAACATTTATGTTAATTGAAACAAAGGGGTGGAAACCTGAAACCCATTAATATGACCTTGCTCGGGAAGGGAAATGCCTATAAACATTTCAATACTGGTGCAAGGTTATCATGAAGTCACTTTGGAGGTTGGTTGTCGATGAAATTTTGAACTTCTTGCAATCTGTAATCCATTTGATAGCCATTATTATCATTTACACATCGCTTTCGCCATCACTTAAAGATTAAATGGTCAAAGAGAGACATGAGAAAACATATTCGGGTATTTCACTTTCTTGACAGTCGTTTTCATTGTTGACAGCCAAAGAGGCTGGGAGCCATTACATAAATGCTTGTTTAAAGTTCATGTTAAGAGTTGGCAACTAAAGGCAGCCAGAGAACATAAAACGTCTTTTGATAACTTGGCAGAAACAGAAATGGCTGTGCAACGCCCAAAATGTGTTTACTTTGGCATTATATAATAATGGCCCCAAACGAACATGGCACAGGAAATCAAAGAAAGGCAGCACTCACACACACTTACAAATATGCCAGGAAAAGAGAAGAGAAGAAAAAAATAAATATATTTTGGAGAGTTGTGACCTGTGACCGTTTGTGTGAGTGTGAGTGATAGTGTGTGTATTGTGGGTGTCAGCCATGGATGCTGGCACTTTATTTCTTGGCCAGTGTACCATCATCACACCCACCACCACCTTCAAACAACAAATATAATGTTACCAGCATCAGTAATATTTGCTTGTCATCCATTGTAGCCATTCATGTTGTTATTGTTGTCATTGTTATTATTGTTGTTGTGTAGATGTTTTTGGCACTGTTTTGGCAAGTTTATGTACACGATGAAGAGAAATGTGTCAAAATACTTGGCGACGCCCTTAACAATAACAATCTCGATTACAAACATTACCGAATGTTCCCCGGGGGGCTTGTACACCTCGAGCTGGTCCTTTAAAGGTAGTAGTTGCAAAAGTGCGAGTTCGTTTTTTTTTTCGTTTTAAATGTGTGCAGAGCACTATGTGTCCTGACCAGTTGTATGCAGGTTATATGACGGGTCCGGCAAGTGCCGAATGAGGAGATAAAAAAAGAAAGGTAAATTTTCAACGAATTTCTTTAGAAGGCTATAAAAATTAGGTGTTAGAATATTTTGTAAGGATATTTAGATCTATATATGTGGGATTTTAGGTGGCATTTTTAATGACTTTCAAAACTAGAATAGTTAATTTTTTTTAAGAATTTCGAGAGCTAGACGAGAATACGAGTGGATTTTTTTGAGGACCCGATCCAGAGCTATGGTTTCGTATTTTCTATAGGTATTAATTTTTTTAAGGACATTATTTTTTAAAATTCGAGATCAGTAGGCTTGGATTTTTTAAATAATAATTTTTTTCTAAAATTCCGATTTTCTATAGGCGTGGTTTTTTAAAGATTATTATTATTTTTTTAATTCTCGAGCTATAGGCTTGGATTATTCAAAAAATATTTTTTTTTTAATTCCGGAGCTATAGGCGTGGATTATTTAAAATTTTTTTTTTAATTCCGGAGCTATAGGCGTGGATTATTTAAAGAATATTTTTTTTTTAATTCCGGAGCTATAGGCGTGGACTATTTAAAGATTTTTTTAATTCCGGAGCTATAGGCGTGGACTATTTAAAGATTTTTTTTTAATTCCGGAGCTATAGGCGTGGACTATTTAAAGATTTTTTTAATTCCGGAGCTATAGGCGTGGACTATTTAAAGATTTTTTTAATTCCGGAGCTATAGGCGTGGATTATTTAAAGTGTTTGTAGATCTGGAGGCGTGGATTATTTAAAGTGTTTGTAGATCTGGAGGCGTGGAGTTTTTGAAGAGTATCTTATTTTTTAATTCCGGAGCTATATTTTTAAAGAACAGTGTTTGAAGATCAGGAGGATTGGAGTTTTGAAAGAAAATTTTTTTTACTCCCGGAGGTGTAGGCCAGAATTTTTATACCCTACACAACTATGTTGTCAGGGTATTATAGCTTTGTGCAGCCCCAAAAGTTTGTAACGCCGCGAAATATTGGTCCTAGACACACCTTGAAGTATACTGATCGTCATATCTCGACTAGCTGAGTCGATCTAGACATGTGTGTCCGTCCGTCCGTCCGTCTGTCCATTATAATTTGTAAACACGATACAGGCCACAGTTATGGACCAATCTTCACGAAATTTTGCATGTATGATGGGTTCTGCCCAATGAAGACCCTTATTGTTTTTGGTAAAGATCGGTTAATATTTAGGGGATGAAATGCACATATTACTTAATTTTAGTTGATTTTTCTGGTCGCTCTAGAGGCCGCAATTATGGCCCGAACAGCGGGTCAAATGGACCCTGACTTTTGTGTGAAAAATTACAAAATTTTTATTCTGGGGTGTATATGCTTGCTCCTGAAGGACATATACCCAAGAAGTTGATAGTATATCCAACAGGAATTGTTGACCTTCAAATTGATACCAATTATGTGGCTGTATGTACTCTGATGTGGGAGTTATACGTAGTTAGGTAAAGTTGACTATGTGCATAGTATTACTATTACTCCTTTAGAGGACGGAAATGTCGCGCTGATCGCTTTGAAATTGTACATGAATTTCCGATTATGGTCAAGGATGACGCCTATAGTTTTCGGTGAAGTTGAGATTTCATTCAGTGGGTGCAATGAACCGAAGACTTAAATTTTGTCAGATTTTCTAGTCGCTCTAGAGGCAATTATTATATGCCACATATTTCACATATTTTACAAGGGGAAGGGGATCTGACGAAATACTTAGAGCGGCTGTTTAGATTATGATCGGTCAATTTTCCGAGGGTCACAACAACAAAAACCTAAAGTGACAAATTTTTATTTTATGGCGTAAAAATTCACTTAAAAAAAAAAAACATTTTGAAAAATGTGCAAGACTTAGAAAGTGGAGTTGTTGATCTTACCGATTATAGATCAACAACTCCACTTTCTAAGTGCAAAGGGTGCAAATATCACGAAATATTGCCCAGGCTCAGAATATAGAACCGCCGAAAGTTTGCTTTTCGTGGTAGTTGTGTAGGGTATCATATGGTCGGCCCGTCCGACTATACTGTTCCGCTCATTGGTTTAAATTTTTTTAAATACTTCCAGGGCATAAGTAAGGTTTTTTTAAAGGCCTTTCAAGTCTATAAGAGATAAGATTTTTTTAAAGATTTTTTCAAGGACTTGTAGGGCTATAAGCGTTGATTTTTTAAAGATTTTTTTCTTAATTCGTGTGATATAGGCATGGATTTTTGAAGATAATTTTTTTAAGATCTTCCTGATGCTCGGATTTTTTATGGACATTTTTATGGACTACGACCATGGCTATAAGCTTGGGTTTTTTTTAACATTTTTTTCAAGGACTTCCTGATTTTCTTAAAGAATTTATATCAAGGACTTTCAAAGGTGCAAGCGTGAATTTCTTAAACTTTTTTTCAAGAACATCCAGAGGTGCAACGTGAATTTTTGAAAGAACATTTTTCTATGATTTCCAGGGCTATAAGCTGAAATCGGTGAAATCGTGGATTTTTTACAGTTTTTTTAAGGACTTCCGAGGCAATGAGCGAGGATTTTTTTAAAGTTGTTTTTCAAGGACTTCCAGAGGTGGAAGCGTGGGTTTGCTTAAGGAAATTTTTTATGGACTTCCAGGGCTATAATCTTTGATTTTTTTAAAGAAAAATTTTCAAGGACTTTCAGGGCTATAATTAATTAAAAAATCAATCTCTTTCAAAAGTACACGCGTGGATTTTTATCCATTTTTATCAACTATTTTTCAAGACTTATTAGACCTATACGTGGATTGGTATCCATTCTTTTTCAAGCCTTATCAGACATAATTTCTACATATTTTCTGCCCAGTACGCTACAATTTTTTTTTTTGGACCACAATCCACAATCCTAAAACAGGCACCCATTTGACCACTTTCGCACAGCAAGCAATGAAAATCTGTCAAAGCTGCGGAATAACAACATGAAGACAATTTAGTTTATACGATGTTTTCTTTATGAGATGTTCACACAGAGCGAGATCACATTACACTTAGTGGCCATTCACATCATCAACACGAACTATCTCTCTCTCTCTCTCACACACACACAAACAAAAATAGAAAAAAGAACACAACACAAGATGTCATCTAAAATAAAGTGTTGGCCGGTAGCTCAGTTGTGAGTTGAGTATAAGTGATAGGTAGGTATGAGTGTATTGGTGTGTGTGTGTCGTTTTCTTTATGTGTTATTTTGTGGACACGTCTTTTTAAGATGTTTAGATTGTGTTGTGATGTGATGAAGAAGAAGCAGCAGTTATTGCGCTTCTATGTGACCCTTGTGTGTTCGGGTGTTTTCTTTTGCCTCACCGTTTGCCTTCATGTTCATTTCGCGGACCCATCGAAAGCAATTTAATGTCATTTTTAATGGTACTTGTAAATGCTGTTATCATCGTACAATACTGGCATTTCTATCACCATGTTGGTGTTTTTTTATTGCCATTGGCAGTTGGTTTTTTTGGGTGTGTGTGGTTGGTAAAACTTAAAAACGACAAAAACATTTTACACTCTTTACATGATGATGACGACGGCCATGACGATTTCAAGAGTTTGTTAAATAAATTAAATAAAGAAAATGTTTGACGTTTTTTTATAATCCACAAGCGAAGTGCTACTTTTTTGAGTTTACTATTAAAATAAAACGCAATTAAAGCACTTTAATAATAAATATTACTGGGCCAGAAGCGGATACGTTTACACCCCCTAAAAACAAATATTGTGGGATATTGAAAAAAAAAAAACATTTCAAATAAATAGAAGATTGTTATGAACCATGAATAAATTTAAGAAATGTTGTAGAGCTTGAAAAATTATTTTTAATTAATCTAAGGTTATTACAGAGCTTGATTTTTTTTGAAAAATTCGAGTCTTTTATGGGTCGTTATTTTTAAATTTAAAAAAAATAATGGTTGTTATGGATCTTAAAATAATATTTATAAAGCCCACGCCTGTTACAGATCTAGAATTTTTTGTAATACATTTATTTTCCTTCGCTTCATTTTCCTTTAGAATGCTAATTAATTCCGAGTTAAACAAAAAATAAATCGAAATCCTTTAGTTGTATCCATTGACATTGAAGTGGAATAAATTTATCCAACATGTATCAATATTTTCAAACAAGTACTCATCGATGGCTTGATGACAAGAAAACAGGGGAACTGCCGCTCGCCGCAATCAAACAAGCTCATCAACGACCTCTTGAGTTTTAGACCCTCATTGTGAGGAGAACAAGAACAAGAAGAAGAGGCAAAATGAAAATAAAATAAATATAGACGACATACAAACGACCTATTTCTCATTATCATCTGAGTTTTCGTTGGTTGGTTGCTTGTGCTTCTTGGTTGACTGGTTGCTTAGTTGGCTGTTACACTTCCATTTATGTCGCTCCTAGGCCCCACACTCGCCCCACCCTACACGTTATTGCTTTTTCTGCATTACCTCTTTTGGTAACTTGTTGTTGCTGGTCTTCTTTTTTTTTGTTCTGTGGCATGGCAAAAATATTGCAACGTTCAAAAGTTCAAGCAGACACAACTCTTAGCGATATCTTCTCTGCTCCTTAAGTGTCATTGTGTGGAAATTGCTGTGTTTTTTTTTATTCTCCTCTCTGTGTGTGTTTTAAGTGCGATTGAAAAAATTGTTGAAGACGCTTGTGATTATCTTTTAACTTGAAATGGCAAACATTATCAAGCAGGGCAATATTCATGAAGCCAGGGAAGAAAAAAAAAACCGAAACGAAAATGCAACGAACAACTGTGACATTTAAAGCAGAGATACTACTAAACGTTATTGAAATGTTTCCATTTATATTTATGTATATATGGAGGGGGAAGCTGTGTTTTTCTTTCCCCTTCCCCTCCGCCAGTGGATGCACAATTAATGATTACATTTCTCCCCATTCCGTAACGAATAATTATTTCCTCAGGTAATTTCATGAAAATCCAATTGAATTAATTCACCTAACCTAGAAAGCTAATAGCGGATCATTTCATGAATAATTTGAAATTAGCATTAAAATTTCGGGGAAATTTTTTTGTTGGGAAATGGTAATGGTAATTGAAAAAATATACAAAATCTTGTAAACTTCGGTATGCATTACTTAAGTGCTCTTAGCATTCGTTTAACATTAAGAATTAAACAATCCGGTAAATTAGGTTAGGAATGAATGTGATAAAAATGTTTGAAAATATTTTTTTTTCAAGAAAAAATAAGAGGGAGGAGTTCTTTAAATATATATTTTTTCAAGTAGTAGAGGCTTCAGCATGGATTTATTGGGTGTTTTTGATATGTTTAAAGTATTATAACAAGGGACGTGATTCCAAAAAACATTTGTATACCCTACACAAGAGTTTGTAACGCGAAATATTGGCCATAGACCCATCGATCGCTATATCTCGACTAGCCGAGTAGGGATATATACGTATGTCGCTCCTCCATAAGTTATGGACCAATCATCACGAAATTTTGCATGTAGGACGGATTCTGCCAAAGAAGGCCCCCACTGTTTAAGGTAATGATCGATTTATATGGACACAAAAATTAACTTTGCCTGTTTTTCTGTACGCTCTAGAAGCCACTATTATGACCCGAACATTACGAAATTTTACACAGAGAAAAGGGTCTGACCATGGAACAAGCATTGATATTTTGATCAACATTTAGCGGGTAAAATTTTGATTCTATGGGGAATATATTTACTCTTGAAAGACAACGATTGGAAAATTTATCAGTATATTCAAGAGGAGTTGCATGCCTTTATAATTATATATGCATAAATATGTACAGCGGTCTATGTATTCTTATATTGTTTAGTATTACCATTACAACCAGACTAGAGGGCGGAAATGTAGCGCTGATCGTATTGAAATTATACGTGATCAGAGACGACACCTATAATTTTCGGAAGTGATCAGATTATATTTAGGGGATAAATTGGACGGAAAACTTTTTTGTTTCTTATTTTCTAGTCGCTCTATTTCGCACAACTTCACCGCAGGGAAGACGATTAGACCAACTAATTGGAATGAATGTTTTTATAGATGTTGAAGAAATAAATAAAAAAAACTGGTCGCTTCTTATAGAGCATACAAATAATTTATAAGACCCCTATTGTTTTAGTAAAGATGAAATAGACCAAAAAATGTTTTTTGTTCGTTTTTCTGGTCGCTCCAGAGGCAACAATTATGGTCGCTCCAGAGGCAACAATTATCGGGCCAAAGAATAAGCATGTCTATTTTGATAAAGATCGGCCAATATTTAGCGGGTCAAATGGACTCTGACTTTTGTGTGAAAAATTACAAAATGTGTATTCTATAGCGTATATATTCACCCCTAAAGGACATAGACCCGAGAAGTTGACAATATATACAAGAGGAGTGTTCGACCTTTAAATTGATACCAATTTTATTGTCGTATGTAATCGGGTGTGGGAGTTACACTTAAGTATTTAAAGGTTTATGTATTCAGATATTATTTAGTAACCCATTACCACACTAGAGGGTGGTAATATATTTCGAAGTTTTTACATGAGGATCCAGGTATGGTCAGGGACTACGCCTATAATTTTCGGTGATGATCAGATAATAATTTTGGGATGAACTGGACCGAAAACTTTTGCAAGAGGGTGTAAATATCGCGAAACATTTCCCAAGCTCAGAATATAGAAGAACAGGAAGTTCGATTTTCGTGGAAGTTGTGTAGGGTATCATATGGTCGGCCCCGTCCCACTATACTGCTCCGCTCACTGGTTTTTAACATTTAAATGTGATGGTGTGATGGAAATAAAAACCTATGCTTGTTAAGGTTTGTAACTTTGCACATGTATATTTGAAGATTTAGAAAGGAAGAAAAATAATTTAGAAACAATTTTTGTTGTTGTTTTTTGTGATCAAAGAAAAGTCCTAATTTTTGATGGGGGCATGATAACTCCTCACTGGAACATCGGAATTTGAAAATTCCAACGGTGTTAGAAAGAGTACATGTGAGGCTCTCGTATGAACTAGTATTATTGTATTCGCGCCACAATTAACGAAATGACGGAACTTTGAACATAAGGAAGATCATCACCGATTGGCTTTATCCTAATTCATACGATAGCTATGCACTCACAGAGAAACGTCCCATAATTTGGAATCGATCGGATTATTAGTTTTTGTGTTATCTTGCCCGCCATTCGCAATAACGCTGTTTGGAGAAAAACGTGTTTAAAGTTTGAGAAGCCCTCTTGCCGTCACTGGATGCTAACCCAATAAATTGGGTATATCTTCAAAAATTTTTGAGATTTTCACTTGAAAATTTATGGGGACATTCTTGAATTAATGTAGGTTCGAATTAAATCTAAATACAAAATTAAATTTTTTGCAACCGCAAAAAGGGCACATTTAATATCCAAAATCGTTCGGAACTCGATGTGGGTCGTGTCATTGTAAATTATTACCAAGAGAAAATGAAATATTGAAGAACATGCCCTAGGATGTTCTTCAATATTTCTAGGATCTTGAACATACCGGAAATGACACATACACTCTGTACGAGTGTTATATATAAAAATGTAGAAAAGGCTTTGGGAAATAATTGTTTATTTAAAATGTCCCATTCATTATATCATGATAGAGCCGAATCACCTGAAAATGTTCCCATAATAGCGAATAATGTCGGTAACTTAATAGGGAATATACTAAGAAATAAGGCCTAATATTGATAATTCTTGGTATGGAGATTTTCTACCAAATGAGAATCATAAATTTGTATATAACTCTTCAAATTATCGAAGATATGAAGGTATAAGTATATGGGAGGTTCGAAAACTTGTCCAAAAGACTGAATATTATGGGGTACGGCTATACGATATATTTCGTTTTAATAGCAAACATTCTAGTAGTAGTAGCAATGTGTGTGCACGATTTCAAAACTCGACCTTAAATATTGTAATCTCTATCGTGATTTCAACAGACGGAATCAAGAAAAAAGAACGTTTTCGGGTAAGGGATACGACTCTTCTTTAAACTCAATCCTTACCTTACATGTAACTTTAATAATTGCATTCTTTTTATCTCACACCACGCATATGTATATATATATATATATATACATCTATATGTGTGTGAAATTATTTCCATTTACATAACACTTGCATGAAACTGGGTTAAACATTCGAACACATTTGCCAGTGATGTCTATATATCATTTGTAATTTTATGACCTGCTAATGATGTCCTTTAACCTTTTGTCAAGGCATCAAAATTTTAATTTACAGCTGTGTGTATGTGTCAGTCATTCGTAGTAGTAGTAGTTGTGGTGATGGTGGTGTTTTGGGTAGTTGAAATGTTAAAGGTTTAAATGGCATTTAAAAAGCCAAGTTGTAGTGGCAGCAATAACCGACAACATTCATATTTCGTGCAATGGCTTACATTTATAAATATATGTTATGTTTATATTAAATGTGTATTGGGGTGTAATGTAAAAAAAAAATCCTAAAAAAATCCATGCTTACAGGACCTTAATTTGAAGTATTGTAAGTTCCGAAAAAAATATTATTTAAAAATTTACGACTGAAGCAATTTCTATAGAAATCCACATTTGAAACACTTAGAGTTCTATAAAAAAATTTCGATAACTTACGAATTTTGCTAGTCCCTTGAAAAATATTCTCTTAAAAATCGGGTTTGCTATCTTTCGGATTTTTAATTTTTTTTGAAATGTTTACGCATGATGAGTTGTGCTTTTAATAACTATTTAAATATCATCAAATGTTTATTGGGTGACTAATAATATATCCTTATTTGAATGTATTAGAAAATGTATTCGGATACAGCCTAATATTACGTTCCCAGTGTGTGTTATACTGATAAATCCACATCTGTTTGTTATACAGTAACAAAAGTAAATATGCATATTTTTACTGTATTTTTTCATTTTGTGATGAATCGCAGAACAGAACTCCCCACAGGTATGATAATGACTGAAATGCGCTTCAAACTGCAATTGCTAGAACAAAACTAGGAAGACACAAAGTCTGTGTTTTAGGAATCCCAAGCAAATCCATTTATTTTCCATTTTGTTGTGTTTCCTTTTGTTGCAGCATGCGACAGAAGAGCTTCATTCCCCCGAAGAACCTAGAAGGCATCTGTTGTTATTCAGCTATGCATTCATTCATCGCTAAGGCCGTTATCCTTGTGCAGGGACACACTCAGTTTTTTTATTTTATTTTGGCTTTTGTTACTGGACTGCAGTTACTTTGCGGTTAATGCGTCATTCTCATGTGGTAGGGCAATTTTAAGTTGTTTCGTTTCTGTTGTATTTTCCTTTTTTTTGTTGCGATCTTCTTCGTCGCACAAATATAGCCCAAAATGGTTTCATGTAAACCCCCTGAGTTGGAGGGAGATTTGTAAAGCTAGTGTATATATAAGAAAGCTTTTTAAGGCACGCTACCGCGTGCTATGTCACAGGGTGAAAAAGAGGGGTGATGAGTGGAATAAAAATACCACAACATAAAATGCCATCTGTTGTGCTAAAGAAAGTTATGCAAAAGATGTTGTGGTTGGCCAGCCCGGGTTGCATGGTGATATCGTGGAATTGTGTGCATTTTTAATAGCATTTGTTGTTGTTGTTTTTGCTATTTCCCTCTTGCCAAAGGAATGTTGCCAATACGAAGGCTTATAACTAAAATGAGTATGTGTGTGTGAGTTTGCAAATGCAATGGAATTTGGAATATATGCTCACAACGTATGCCACTCGAGGCCTATATTTTTTCTCCAAATATTGCAATTGTTTTGACATGGCACAGTGGTTTTGAGGAGCTTTAATGTGACTTGATAAAATATTTTGGCTTCAAAAATAGTTTTTTATTTGCAATAGATTTGTTTATTCAACATTTTTTTTTTTAAATCAACGCACTACTGGGCATCAAAAAAAAAAAAAAAAAAAAACAACAAAAAAAGAAAACAAAAAATATCTAAGGTTTGGAGAAAATATTCTTTGAAGAATCTACGCTCCGCTAAGGCTTGGAAAAAATATTCTTTAAAGAATCTACGCTCCGCTAAGTCTTGGAAAAAATATTCTTTAAAGAATCTACGCTCCACTAAGGCTTGGAAAAATATTCTTTAAAGAATCTACGCTCCGCTAAGGCTTGGAAAAATATACTTTAAAGAATCTACGCTCCGCTAAGACTTGAAAAAATATTCTTTAAAGAATATACGCTCCGCTAAGGCTTGGAAAAAAAGATTCTTTAAAGAATCTACGCTCCGCTAAGGCTTGGAAAAAATATTCTTTAAAGAATCTACGCTCCACTAAGACATGGATAAAAGATTCTTGAAAGAATCTAAGGCTTGGAAAAATATTCATTAAAGAATCTAAGGCTTGGCAAAATATTCTTTAAAGAATCTACGCTCCACTAAGGCTTGGAAATATATTCTTTAAAGAATCTAAGGCTTGGAAAAATATTCTTTAAAGAATCTACGCTCCGCTAAGTCTTGGAAAAAATATTCTTTAAAGAATCAACGCTCCGATAAGTCTTGGAAAAAATAATCTTTAAAGAATCAACGCTAAGGCTTGGAAAAATTGTTCTTTAAAGAATCTACGCTCCGCCACGGCTTGGAAAAAATATTCTTTAAAGAATCTTCGCTCCGCTAAGGCTTGGAAAAAATATTCTTTAAAGAATCTACGCTCTGCTAAGGCATGAAAAAATATTCTTTAAAGAATCTACGCTCCGCTAAGGCTTGGAAAAAATATTCTTTAAAGAATCTACGCTCCGCTAAGGCTTGGAAAAAATATTCTTTAAAGAATCTACGCTCCGCTAAGGCTTGGAAAAGATATTCTTTAAAGAATCTACGCTCTGCTAAGGCATGAAAAAATATTCTTTAAATAATCTACGCTCCGCTAAGGCTTGGAAAAAATATTCTTTAAAGAATCTACGCTCCGCTAAGGCTTGGAAAAAATATTCTTTAAAGAATCTCAGCTCCCCTAAGTCTTGGAAAAAATATTCTTTAAAGAATCTACGCTCCGCTAAGGCATGAAAAAAATATTCTTTAAAGAGTCAACGCTCCGCTATGGCTTGCAAAAAATATTCTTTAAAGAGTCTACGCTCTGCTAAGGCTTGCAAAAAATGTTATTTAAAGAATCTACGCTCCGCTAAGGCTTGGAAAATATTCTTTAAAGAATCTACGCTCCGCTAAGGCTTGGAAAAAAATTCTAGACAAATATACGACCCGCCAAGAATTGGAAAAATATTTTTCAACAAATCCACCCTCTACAAAGTCTATGAAAAATATTTTCAAAAAATCAGAGGTTTTAAAAAGATATCAACTCTTATCTTAGCCTTGAAAGTTTTTAAAATCATACTTCCTGCCCTGTCCATTCACAACTTATTGTCTTCAGATTTCTTCGTCTGATTTCACTGTCTGAGTTTATTTCGTTTTTTTCCTTCACATGTATATTATGCCTGGGGTCATGCATGAGGGAAGTTAAGTGGCATGTGAAAACAGAAACATTGAATTCCTTGCCCCATCCCCACCACTCAGAATTGCAGCGACAATTTGGAAAGAAAACAGCGCACACATGTCTTTTTTGCCTGTAGAAAGTAGTTTTCCTTTCTCATGCTGATTTTTATGGTGCGTGCAAAAGTGTTTGCATGTCACCATGGCCATCTTTTGGCAATGCCAACATTCAGAGGAAGGAATTCTCCATGTTCGTATATATGTGTGTGTGTGGGTATGATTTTTGGCTCTGGCCAAGTAAAGGATTTGGGTCGTAAGACAAAAAAATAAAAAAAATCTAAATCAAACCCCCCGAAAAAAATGGCAAAGCCAATAACAACATTTTCTTCGGAGTACAAGCAAAGCAACCAAACAACCTCAATATTTTAAAGCTTCTATAATTTATTACTACGGATGATTGAAATTTGTAGATGTTGTTGTTTTCGTTGTTTCGGATAACCCACAAAAATATCACATCTAAACAAATCGTTTACATGGCATGTTTTACACGAAAAAGAAAACTGCCGAACATCTAAGTTAAAAACCAAATTAAATGTAACAATTCTTTGAATTCGCCATGTAATTGTTACTAAGTTATTAAGTGCGTGTAACATGACTGAAAATATTATACTGAGTCAGGCCAAAAAATTGTTCAGGTCAGGTATTTTCCTAGAAGTGTGTGTAGTTCCTATGAAATTTACGTGTGTGTGTATTTTTTTGTTTGTGTGTAAATATTGTGGAATTTGGTAACATGCCCAAACATACATACTTAATTAAGGTTATTAATTTCTGGAACTTCGGTATATGTTTCATACTAAATTGTTAATATTTTATTTTTAGGGGGTATCAGGAGAAATTGACAAATTACAATATTTACACAATTTTCATAAATTACCTAATTAGAATATTTTTAAGCAGAGATATTATAGTGGATTTTAATTAATATTTTTCAAGAGTTTAAAGAACGTGGAATTTTCAAGAATATATGTTCGAAGCATTGTTTAAATATATGCTCAAAAACTGGTATTTTGAAATAAATTATTTTTCTAAGCCTTAGCAGAGAGTAGATTTTGTGAAGAATGTTTTTCGGAGCCTTGGCAGAACGTATAATTTTTAAAGAATATTTTTTGAAACAGCGCGTAGATATTTTAATGAATTTTTAATGAATTTTTAATATTTCAAGTCTTAGCAGAACACAGATTTTTAAAAGGGCTATATTTGTAAACCCTTAGAAGACCGTAGTTTTTTAAGGAATATTTTTTTAAACCTTAGCAGGGGGTTGGCTTTTTAAGGAATATTTTTCGGAGCCTTAGCAGAGCTTAGATATTTTTCGGAGTCTTAGCATAATGTAGATTTGTAAAATAATAATTTTTAGTCTTATCAGAGCTTAGATCTCTTAAAGGAATATTTTTTGAAGCCTTAGCAATGCGTAGGTTTTTTAAAGAATATTTTTCAGAGCCTTAGCAGAGCGTATATTTTTTACATAATATTTTTCAGAACCTTTGAAGCCTTAGAAGAGGGTATATTTTTTAAAGAATATATGTTTAGGTCTTAGAAGAGTGTAGATTTTGTAAAGAGTATTTTTATACCCTACACAACAATGTTGTCAGGGTATTATAGCTTTCTGCAACCCCAAAAGTTTGTAACGCCGCGAAATATTGGTCCTAGACCCACCTTTAATTATACCAATCATCATATCTCGACTAGCTGAGTCAATCTAGACATGTGTGTCCATCCATCCGTCAGTACATTATAATTTGTAAACACGATACATGCCAAAGTTATTGACCAATCTTTACGAAATTTTGCATGTAGGATAGGTTCTGGCCAATGAAGACCCCTATTGTGTTTGGAAAAGATCGGTTAATATTTAGGGGATGAAATGGACCAAAAACTTTATTTTTGTGTGATTTTCTGGTTGCTCCAGAGGCCGCAATTATGACCCAAACACCGCGAATTTTTGCACGGAGAAGGGGATCGGGCCAAAGAATAAGTATGCCTGTTTTGATAAACATCGGTCAATATTTAGCGGGTCAACTGGACCCTGACTTTTGTGTGAAAAATTTATATTCTATGGGGTATATATTTGCACCTGAAGGACTTAGTCCCGAGAAGTTGATAGTATGTTCAAGAGGAGTGGTTGACCTTTAAATTGATACCAATTATATTGTCGTATGTACTCGGATGCGTGACTTACACATACATATTTACAGGTGCTTACGTATTCATATATTATTTAGTAACCCATTACCACACTAGAGGGCGGAAATATAGCGCTGATCGCTTTGAAATTTTCCATGAAGTTCAAGTTATGGTCACCGACAACGTCTATAATTTTCGGTGATGATCAGATAATAATTTTGGGATGCAATGGACCGAAAACTTATTTTTTGGTTTTTTTTTTCGAGTCGATTTATAGAAGGGCTGTACTAAATATTTGTAAAATTTGTTGACCTCTAGTCGATCAAAAGGGTGCAAATACCGCGAAATATTGTCCAAGCTCAGAATATAGAACTACAGAAAGTTATAGTTGTGTAGGGTATCATATGGTCGGCCCGTCCGACTATACTGATCCGCTCACTGGTTAAAAAATACTTTTCGGAACCCTGCGGGATTGGAAATTTTTGTTAAATATTTTTTTTTTAATTTAACAGAGAGTATATATTTTTTTAAGAATATGTGTTTAATCCTTAGCAGAGGGTGAATTTTAAAAGGATATTTGTTGAAGCCACATCAGAGCATAGATTGAAAAAAATGTTTAACGTTAGCAGAGCGTTGATGTTTTTAAATAATTTTTTTCACACAGTGCTGTAATGTTTTTTAAACATGAGCAGAGCAATGGTTCCATTCACAAAACATTCGGCAAGTTATTGAAATGGAGCTAAAAAAGATTGAAAATTACCTTCGGTTGTACAATTTCACTAGGACCTTTACATTTTCTAAAATGGATCGGAATCGTTATATGGTGTTACGGTAGTAATTCTCTTATTTCGTTTTGAAAATCAGGTTTGGATCTTCAAAGTATCCAAAACAAATATGAGGGTTACATCAAAGCATGTAACAGTATAGCAAATTCAGTAGTGTTGGCGGTTTATTTGGGATACCTCAGATCCTCATCAGTTCCCTTAGTTTTTTGTTGGGATATTCTCCCCAGAAGCTACTGCTTCTATACAATGTGGGAAAGGTGTGGTATTGTTTGTAAATGCCTTGTTAACCTTGAAGTGAGGCTCCAGCGAAATTCTCATGCAGTTTATGTCGTTGGCCAGCTAAGTACTTCGATTTGTTACAAGAGATATTTGGGTATGAAAGGTTTTTTGTAAAGAAGTAATAGCTTCTGGGGAGAATATCCCAACAAAAAACTACGGGAACTGATGAGGATCAGTGGCGAGATCCGAAACTATAGTCTTCCCTGCCTTACCCCTCGGCGGACAATGCCATACATTCCCCACTAATAAATAGTTGTTTTTTATAAAAACAACAAACTGGGATTCAGCCTGACTATTTTGCAAAAACAGTATAGCAAATTTTCTTTGAGAACCGATATATATCCTATTTTCAAAATCAAACATCCTAGTAAAGCCCCTTAAAAAATATTTCGAGTTCTATGGTGGTTTCAATAGGCATACGGACGGACATGGCTAAACCAGCATATAATTTTCTTAAAATCATTGGAATTGAAAACTGACCAACATAAAATAGCAAATGTTGAATCTATTAATTAAATAGTAATTTACTCATTCCAATTTTAATGTATCGTTAAAACCTTGTTACATTTTCATATAGCCTAGATTCATTATTTTAGCTTTTCTAAAATCAAATCATCATTCCACTCCATTTGCTACATATTTATGACTTTCCAAAATAATTGTCATGTTAAATAATTCAGGCTAATAAATTTATTGAATATTATATAGCAGAAAACTATTTATGTGTTGTTCATTTTTTTATACTATACGTATTTCATGTTTCGGAAGTAGACACACATAAAATAATAATAAATTTTACTATAAATATTCCATTTTTGTTTTGCACACTAGGTTAGTACAGGTATAAATATTTTTATTAAATATTCAATTATTTAAATTACAAAAGAAACTATAAAACAAGGACGAGCTTTTAACTACACCCTAATGTAACTATTCACACAACAACAACAAAACAAAAAAAATTTGTGTCCTTCAAAGTTTTTTGGTAGTTAATTTTTGTTTTTGGTAGAACTTATTTTTCATGGGTTATGTGGCTCTTAAATTCACATAAATCGCAGACTGTTTACCGCACACAAGGTGTGTAACATACACAGTAGTGCTCACACACACATACATAACTATTATTATCATCGTCGTTTATATTCTTGCATATTGTGGTGTTTTGTGGTAACAACTACAACAACATTTTTGTTTTATTATTGCGTTATGAACAGAAACATTGAGTAAGGAGCATGGTCCAAATAAATGAATATACACATAAATACATACATGTATTCATATAAATTTAACTTGTATATATGTATGCTCGAATGTGTTCATGGACTGGCGTTGCGTATTCATAAAAATTCATCCATGCATTCAATGTTGAGCGAGCTCACACATATACACACAACACACATGTGAACATCTACTCCAATTTTCGTAACCAATGTTTATAGGTAAAGAACAAAATGTATGCTATAGCTTAATGTGTTGGTGTGTATATGTGTAGTGTGCATCTGTCTGTGTATTTAAGTAGTATTATAATGTGGCTTTTTGTTTTTTTGTGACAGTTGCTACAAATCGTTGTTAATAAATTGCCAAGTTTATCAAGTTGAAAACAAAATATTGGCCGGTTTAATTCGAGGCTTGGAGACAATTAATAGTTTTACGTATGCACAGTGTGTTGTCAATATATTGGTAAATATTTATTGAACTATGTTTTTAATTTAAATTTATTGTATTATACAGTCTGTAGCAAAAATATTTATATGTACCCAATTATCGATAGGAGACAGACTTTAGCCATACAGTGCAGTGCTCAGAACATTTATCTTCACAATTATTTCTTAAAATCCGATCATTTAAAATTCGAAATTTAAATGAAAAACCAGTGAGCGGAGCAGTGTAGTCGGACGGGGGCGACCATACGATACCCTACACAACTACGACAGAGTTCTAACTTTCTAAAGAAGTTTATTCCGAGCCTGGGAAATATTTCGTGACATTTGCACCCTCTTAGAGGTCAACAGCACATCTTCCATACACTGACATATTTTCCGAATATTACTAATATTCAGTACAGCCCTTCTTATTACTTGTCCAGATTGACTTCAGAGTATGGTGATGATCGAAAAATTGTAAAAAATTATGTTTCGGTTCACTTCATCCCAAAATTATTATCTGATCGTCACCGAAAATTACAAGCGCTGTCCTTGACCATAACTGGAACCTCATGGAAAATTTCAAATCGATCAGCGTTATATTTCCGCCCTCTAGTGTTGTAAGGGTTACTATATAATATCTGAATACGTAAGCACCTGTAAATATTTATGTGTAAATCACGCATCCGAGTACATACGACAATATAATTGGTATCAATTTAAAGGTCAGCCATTCCTCTTGGATATACTATCAACTTCTCGGGTCTATGTCCTCTATCCAAATTTTGTCATTTTTCACACAAAAGTCAGGGTCCAATTTGACCCGCTAAATATTGACCGATCTTTATCAAAACAGGCATTCTTCGTCTTTGGCCCGATCTCCTTCTTCATGTAAAAATTCACGATGTTTGGGTCATAATTGCGGCCTATAAAGCGGACAGAAAATCGCACAAAAATAAAGTTTTTGGTCCATTTCATCCTCTAAATATTAACCGATCTTTACCAGAAACAATAGGGTTCTTCATTGGTCAGAACCCATCCTACATGCAAAATTTCGTGATGATTGGTCCATAACTGTGGCCTGTATCGTGTTTACGAATTATAATGGACAGATGGACAGACGGACGGACACACATATCTAGATCGACTCAGCTAGTCGAGATATAGACGGACGGGGCCGACCATATGAAACCCTGCACAAATTCCACGAAAATCTAACTTTCTGTGCTTCTATATTCTGAGCTTCAGCAATATTTCGCGGTACTTGCACTCTCTTATACGATATAGAATACAAATTTTGCCATTTGTTACACAAAAGTCAGGGCCTATTTGAGCCGCTAAATACTGACCGATTTTTATCAAAACAGGCATACTTTGTCTTTGGCCCGATCTCCTTCTTCATGTAAAAATTCACGATGTTTGGGTCATAATTGCGGCCTATAAAGCGGACAGAAAATCAGACAAAAATTAAGTAATTGGTCTATTTCATCCTCTAAATATTAACCGATCTTCACCAAAAACAATAGGGGTCTTCATTGGCCAGAATCCATCCTACACGCAAAATTTCGTGAAAATTGGTCCATAACTTTGGCCCGTATCGTGTTTACAAATTATAATGGACAGACGGACGGACGGACACACATGTCTAGATCGATTCAACTAGTCGAAGTATGATGTTTGGTATACTTAAAGGTGGGTTTAGGACCCATATTTCGCGGCGTTGCAAACTCTTGGGTCTGCACAAAACTAAAATGCCTTGACAACATAATTGTGTAGGGTATAAAAATTAGTATTTTTTTGAAGGTTTATAAATATCAGGTTTTCGGAGCATAGACGAATTTCTAATACCCTAGACAGAATTTCAAACCAAAGCTAATGTAATTTCGCATTTCAGATATTAAGAAAATAAGAGGACAACTTCTCGAAGGAATTCCTCAATTTACAATTTAATTTAAGAGGCTTAACATAGCGATTTTGGAAATAAATAATTAATAATATTCAAAATTATGTGTATATCCTCAACCATAAGGAGGAGTTTATATTCATTTTTTATTCCGTTTGCAACAACACGAAGTATTCACTGGAAACCTTAAAAAATATATATTATAATAAAATATATTATATAAAATATATCTCTTCAAAAATATAAAAGACACCCTCCCAGATTTCGATATTTTTCAGGGATTTAAATTTTTTTTAATATAGTTTTTACATAACTTTATGTTCCCCAAAAGTTTGTAACACCGCAACATATTGTTCCTAGACACTTCTTTTAGTATACTGATCGTCACATCTAAACTAGCTAAGTCGATCTAGACATAAGTGTCCGTCCTTACGTCTGTCCATTATAACACGATATAGGAACTTTTGTACGTAAAAAGGGGTTCCGGTCAAAGAAGACCTCTATTGTGATCGGTTAAAATTTAAGGGATGAAATAGAACAAAAACTTAATTTTTGTGTGTTTTTCTGGGCGTTCTGGAGGCTACAATTACGACCTGAAATTTTGCATAGAGAAAGGGGATAGCCATGGCAGTTTTAATGAAAGTCGGTCAATATTTAGCGGGACCCAGACTTTTGGGGGGGGAAATTACATTATTTTTATTTACTTCTGATGGATGTAGACCGGTTAAGAGTGGTTGATACCAAATATATTGTTGTATGTACACGAATGCGGGAGTTATACGTAAATATTCAGAGGTGTGTATGTATTATAAAATTAGTTAGTTCTACCATTATCGCTTTGAAACTATACATGAAAATTCTGGCTTTGGTCAAGGACTATAATTATCGATGATGATCAGACTATATATCGTGGATAAGAGGGGCCGAAACTTAATTTGTATCTTATTTTTACTCCGAGAAAAACGTCCTTCGGAAAATGCTTTTAATTGTTAATTGGATAGAAAATATCCGTAGCAAAAATTAACCACATTGCTCCACATTTTAAGGTAGTCACCACATATCGGTTCCCTCCCATTTTTAGTGGTATTTTGAGGATTTTGGATGCGTTTCCCAGATGAATAGATTGTAATTGCATTTGTTGTCGACTCTCTTCGGTTAGGAAATATCTCTACTAAAACTATACATAGTGGTGTACTATTTAGGGTAACCCCCATTATCACGTCCATGATAATAAGGTAACAAAATTTTTCTGTATTTTCTATATTGGAAATCTTTGGAAAATTTTCCATTAAAAGCGGCTGAACTTTAGTATTTCTGGCTGCAAGATATCCTCGGAAAACATTGTTCCACTTATTTGTTAGTTAGAAATTCCTTCAGTTTTTTATACATTCCCAAAATCAGTAGTAGTGGTAGTAGAATTACATGTGGGGTTTGAAACTTTTTAACAAAAATCTACACGTATAATTATGTGGAGAATATAAAAAAGTCCGACCCAGCCGAACTTACCTTTTTTCACATGTTTACATTAATAATCGTTTGAAAAGACGTTTCTATAAGATAGTCTCTGTACTTTTATACCGTGAGTGAATAGTATAGTTAGCAAGTCACTCCACGGAACTCTGTGGGGCTAAACAGACAGACTGTTGAAATTACGATTAACGCGGAAAGCTATTTCTACCACTCTTAGAATTTTGTATATTGAAAATGGACCGGTTTTTGATCATTATTTTAGGTATTTTAAGATTTAAGCAACATTTTACAATAAATGAGCTGTAATTTTGTATTCCGATTGAAATCACAATAGGGGTTCATGTTTTGGCATAGCTTCCATATATAAGGTCCTATGTCTATATGGCTTTAGTCGCATGTTTCCGTTGACCTGGCTTTCAAATAATAACTTCCAGAATTTTTTCAATATAGATTATTTTGCTATATAAAGAACCTGCTCCAATTTCTCTATTTCGAGGTATTTTCGAAGCATTTTACAACCATTCGGTGGTTTAGGTTCTTGAAAGATGAAATATATTTGCAGGAATTAATTAATATAGGACCATATTTTGACATAGCCCCCGTATTAAGGTCCCGTTATATGTTTTTAATATTATTTTATCTGTATCTCCCACCTGAAGTGACTGTCATTTTCCATTCCTGGTATTAGGAATGGTAATCTATGCGGAAAAATTTCGATTTATATCAATTTTAACAGTGCCAATTTAAAACGTGTTTTTCCACCGTGGTGGCTGAAATTTATCATTCTGTATTTCGGATGAACGAAAAACTATTCCTTAGGAAAACATTTAATCTTGTTAAGCTCAGTGTTCCTACCCGAGTAAATTTATTCACTTATTATTCAATTGTCACAAAGCACTCTTTAGTTACCCCTCTGTTGCGTATACACAATATAGAACGGACAAAAATTATTGAAATAATATTGTATACGCAACGGTGAACAACAAAATATTTATTTTAATCATACAGTAAAAACTCGCTAATCCGGATAATTGATTGCAGACCCCAATCCGGATTACCGAGATTTCCGGATTATCGAGTTTTATTAATTGGTTTAAATTTATATTAATTTGGTGATAATTTAATTATTTTTATGTTTTTATTAAAAATGAAAATTATTCATTTCAAAAATATGAACTTTGAATATAATAGGTACCATTTTCAATTAAATTTGCAACGATTTTTTCTTAAAATAAAAAGTAACGTATCTTTACAATCCGGATTTTTGAGTCAAATAGGTCAATCAATTCGGATTATGGGAAACGCAATGGGTTGTGAAATGCAGTCCGGATTACCGAATAATCCGGATTGTCGAGGTCCGGATTATCAAGTTTATACTGTATATCTATACATCACATTAATCCCATTAATTGTTATTTTTTTATTTGAAATCGATAAATTAAGTCAAATCATTTGTCTAATTGAGGGTGAATTCCAGCATTTATTTTTTTTGAGGTAAATTTCCATACGCTTAATATGACATCGCTAACACCTTTTGTGTCATGGTTGAAATCCACTATTATTACCATGGCATATTTTTTGTACAAAACTGTTGTTAATCATAACCTGTCAACTTGTTTTAGGATTCCCCATTCCTCTGACATCCGACATAATAATAGTAATCAACAAACCAGACGTCACAAATTCTTAATTGCATACGCAAAATTTACTTGTGGCTTAACAACCGCCCAAATACCAAATAAAAAAAAAAATGATTGTCCAGCATTTCGTTATAAATATTGAAAAGTGTTAGTTTGTTAGAAATGACAAATTAGCCAACTACCGCGCAGACACGACCAAACAAATCTAAACAAAACAAAAAATGTTGATTATTATTAATGACATTCCAGCATAGAAACTGACAATTGTTAGATTACAAAGCCGGCGAACCAAACAAAACGACAAATTCAAATGAATTGTTGGCGGTTGTTGGCTGTTCGTTTTACTGCTTATCGCCGGTGCACAGTTGGGCCATCAACAAGGCACGCACAAATCTACACAGCCAACGAAACAACCAACAAAATGTTGTGTGCCATAATTGGCTAGAAATGTCAGTTCAAAAAAAGCTATGTATTACAACAACAACTTGCTATGACAAAATGGCAAATTGGTAGTTGCCGAGGCAAAAAACACAAAATGTTTTCATTTATTGTGTGTGTTTCTTTCTTTCTCTCTCTCCCCCTTCCTCCCTTCCTTCTTCTCTCAATTGCCATAAATTATGGAATGTTAAATTTAGTTGAGTACATTCTCTTTGAGACTATTCAATGTAAAACGAAGTTATAGTGCAAGGACATTCAGCCTTGCTATGATAAATTAAATACCGTAGTTTATTTAAGTATTGGAAAAGGGTTTTCAAACTCCAATAATTATGAATAATTTACTTCATATTCATTACAATGATTTATGTATTTTTTGATAATGGCGGTAATAGTTTTTGAAAGAACATTGAGATCAACATTTTTGAGAAAAAAAAAACAAAATATATATTAATGTTATTGTTGACTCAAAATAATGTGTAAATTGGAATATTTTGGGAATTTACATAAATGTTTGAATGAAATGAGTATTTCAATAATTTTTTTTCGTTCGTGGAAATTAATCGAAGTTTAAAAATTATAGATTAATTATCGCGAATTTTAGTGAGCAAACTGTTGAGTGTATTTGGATATAAGGCTCGCTATATTTATTATAACGCTACCTGGATATGTGATATTTAAAATGGGATATATAGGAGTTTTGGTAATAGTAAATAGTACCACTCGCATTTCGGAATTCTGATTAGTTTATGCACGTTTTCAAACAATATGGAACATGAGATTTTTGCTTCATAGAAAATCTCCATATAAAAAAACGCGATATGTATATTAATTTTCTAATTTGGTGTCAAATTTTCATACCAAAAATTATCAATATGCAGATATTTAAGGATTTTAGACACGTTCGTTTCAAATGTTTCATTGTCATAGGTCGGCAAATCTTCAATACTAAAAATTACCGATATCGGTGCATGATCTGATAGGGTCCCCATATGACGGTACCTCCAAATGTTAAATATTTGTAAAGATTTCAGACATGTCCGATTAAACATTTTCAAATTAAACATATTAAATTCTCATTGGTTGGCCAATCTTTCCATAGTGAATTTAAATTTGCTGTCTTAGGTTTCAATATATTTGGCCCTAATTTCACATTTTATGTTCTGCGGCTAATTATTCTATCAAATATTATAAATATTGGTCGATATTTGGATATAGTCACCATACAAAGGAACTGATACCCGATATAAATGTACCCTTTATAGGTATTTCCATTAGGTCCATTCGAAGATACTATATTTTAGCATTAAATGTCCAAATATAACATTCCGAGACACTAGTGGGGAAATAACGTCTTTTCAGAATTTTAATTTTCGTTATGTCCACGGTTCGAACCCAATTCCAAAAGCAGAGTGAAATTTTATGAATGCAACTTACAATAAAAAAACAGTAAGGAATGTAGTAAAGTCGGACTGAGCCGACTATATGTTACCCTTCACCACTTTGGGTATATTCGACATATGAATCCTAACAGACGTCGCCTTCGCAAAGGAACATTGACATGAAATTGAACGAACGACGAAAATATATATCGGAGCTAAATCCAAAAATCTGAACCGATTTTCACGAAACTTAGCACATATCATTCTGGACCTAATTCAGTACCCCATGGGTCTTTGGAGCTTCATTTACCTTAAATCGGACGAAAATATATATGGATGCTATATATAAATCTGACCCGATTTTCTCGAAATTTGGCACGCGTCATTCTAAACTCAATTGAGTACACTCTGCAAAATTTCCCGCATATCGAATGATATATAGGGACTTTGGTGCACCATATACATAAAATCGGACAGAACTATGTATGGTAACTATATCTAAATCTTAACCGATTTTCTCGAATCTTAACACACGTCATTCTAGACTCAATTGAGTACACCGTGCCAAATTTCGAGAAAATCAAAAGATTTATTGGGGCTTTGGTGACCAATTTACCTTAAATCGGACGAAAAAATATATAGGAGCTAAATCTAAATCTGAACCGATTTTCACGAAACTTGGCACACATCATTCTGGACCTAATTCAGAACTCTGCGCGAAATTTTATGCAAATCGAAATGTATGAAGTAACTTTGGTGCCACATTTACCTTAAATCGGACGAAAATATATATAGGAGCTATATCTAAATCTGACCAGATTTTCACGAAACTTGACACACATCATTCTAGACACAATTCATTATACTATGCAAAATTTCGTGCAAATCGAAAGATATATAGGGACTTTGGTGCACCATATACATAAAATCGGATAGAAAAATATATGGGAACTATATCTAAATCTGAACCGATTTTCTCGAAACTTAACACACGTCATTTTAAACTAAATTGAGTACACCTTGCCAAATTTAGTGCAAATCAAAAGAGTTATAGGGGCTTTGGTGTCCCATTTACATTAAATCGGACGAAAATATATATAGGAGGTATATCTAAATCTGAAACGATTTTCTCGAAACTTGCCACTCATCATTCTAGACACAATTCATTATACTATGCAAAATTTCGTGCAAATCGAAAGATATACAGGGGCTTTCGTGCACCATTTACATAAAATCGGACACACCTATATATGGGATCTATATCTAAATCTGAACAGATTTTCTTCAGTTTCAATAGGGTTCGTCCTTGGGCCAAATAAGTGAACTGTGCCAAATTTCACCCAAATCGGATCATAAATGCGACCTGTACTTTCTTTACAATTTAACATCTACAGACGGACGGACATGCATAAATCGACTTAAAGGGACCCCCCATTCTCGGAGTCTAAATTTTTGGTATAATTCTAATAATAATTAATGAATGTCTCTACAAAATTTCTAGTGAAAATCTCAAGAACTCTTGAAGATATAGACCATTTATTGTGTCAGCATCAAGTGACGGCTGAAGGGCTTCTCAAACTTTAAACGCGTTTTTCTCTAAACATTTTTTTGGGAATGACGGGCACGATAACTCAAAAACTAATAACCCAATAGATTCAAAATTTGTACACGTTTCTCTGTGAGAGTATAGCTATCGTATGAACTAGGATAAAGCCAATCGGTGAAGATCTGCCTTATTTTTTAACTTGGTTTTTAGTTTTGTTAATTTTAGAGCAAAGTCAATAATCCTAGTTCATACGAGAGCCAGACATGTAATCTTTCTAACACCGTTGGAATTTTCGGATTCCGATGTTCCATTGAGGAGTTATCATGCCCGCCATAAAAAATATGGACTTTTCTTTAATTACAAAAAACAACAACAAAACAATAACAAAAATTTTTTGTAAATTATTTTTCTTCTCTTTTAAATCTTCAATTATATATGTGCAAAGTTACAAACCTTAACAAGCATTGGTATGGATTTACCAGCCCATTAAAAATCTTGAAAAATTAAAATCAAAAAAAAGGGGGGGGGGTTCCTTAAAATATGATTCTATACATATTCTCAAAAGAAACCATGTGTCTATCTGGTTTCCTTTTGATTGTTACAAACAAATGTACAAAGACATAATACCACAGTGTGGTGAAGGGTATAAAAAACAGATTTTTCCAAAAACCCACTTGGAGTAAAAGCCAATATTTCAATAATGACAATATTGAATCTTTAAAAAATTCACGGTTTGAATAAATCATTGAAAACATATTTTAACGACCCCACACATTTTCGATTTCAAATGGGGTTTTAGTTTATAGTTTTTAAATGCATAATCAATGAACGTACATTCGTGTCATTGGCATGAACATTTGCTAGGGGCTTGAGAATTATAATATTAGACTGTGTACTATAATACCACAATTTTGCATTGATCGGCATTTCTAATCGATATGAATAGTCGATGTTATTTATTGTTTATGTTTCTTTTATGAAAAATGCATGTTGTGAATGATGAAAAGTTATTAAAAAAATTTTATCCAAGAAATGTTAATAAACCCACGTCTTTATATATAAAAAGGGCACATCTAAGACAACAATATATATAAATAGAAATAAAAACTGAGTACTTACGCTGCATGTACTGTGGCCGCTTGTGGCCTGGGCTCCTGTACTAACATCGCCAAATTGAAGGCTAGCCACAGGGTTATGAGGCGTGATTTGGGCAGACATGTTTGCAGTGTTTGATATAGCATTGAATCACTCATGGTGGTGGTAGTTGTGATGGTGTTGGTGTTGGATGGTGCTACTTGTTGTGATGACAATGACGTTAGGTAACTGCTACTAACTATTGGAGTTTAATTCACGGTGAATATGATGATTGCTGATCGGTAAATCGATGATTAAAGCTGCAATGCAGGAGTTTAATAATTTACAAATTATTGTTGTTGTTGTTGCTGCTGCCCCGTCTAGTGATATGTCCACCTTTTGTATTGTAAGGGTGTTTTTTTGGGGGGAAGGGAGTGTATTTTTTTTTGGCAATTATCAATTGCTGCTAGACTTGTTTTGTTTTTGGAATGTTATGAATATCCTTTTGTTGTTGTTGTTTTGTGGATTATTTTTTTTTTGCTATGTTGCTTCTCCGTATATGTTCTGCTTTGGAAATTCTAAAACACCAGCTACAGTTGTTGGTGTTGTTGTTGTTCTTGTGTTTCCATTAAGTTGTTTATCACCGTTGTCATCGTTGTTGTTGTTGTGGTCCTCTTTTTATGAATTTTATTTTGGTTTTTTAACTAACTTTAGAATCGGTTTCCTTTTGGGGGGAGTGGGAGTGGGGTTGTAGTTTTGTTTTTGTTATCACTTCGCCTCTCTTTGTGTGTGGCTTGTGTGTGAACTTGTGTGTATGTGATTGGAAGTTGGAAGGGTTTAGGATATTTTTGTTGGCTGTGTGAAGGAATTAAATATCCTTAATAACGCGCGCACACACACATATACACTCACAATCGTTTGTCCGTTCATAAATAGATCTAGACGGGAGTTCTTCTGCTGCTGGTCACATATGCAGCCAATGTAATTATTTTTATGGCTATTGGTGATGTCCTCATTCGCTTATTTGACATGTGTTTTGTAGTTGCTGCTGCCGTGTTCCTCTCTTAATTGAGATATTTTTATAGCTGCCACAGTCCAATGATTTTGTAAGTTGTATAAATAAGTCTATAATGCTGTCTAAGGTCCTGCCCAAAGCATTAGCATCAACATGTGTGTGTTGCTGCTGCTCCTCCTCGTTATTCAACTGTGTATGCTTTACTATGTGTTTGGGTGTATGTGTGTTTGTTTTTGTGTGTATGAGTTTTATGGAAAGAGTTTTGTTGTGTACGTGATGCTTTTTAGAATTGTTGTTGTAGTTGTTGTTGTTTTTCTTCTCTTTGCTAAATTTCTATTGAAGTCATCAAGCGTTACTAACGAAAGGATGGATTTCATTCACAACTTCCTTTCTTTTTTGTGTTTTAATTATTCGAGAATTAAGTTTGTTGTTTATTCTTCGGATGCTGCTCCGTCTTCTTTTTCTTAATGGATTTCCATTTAGCCTGGATATTGTTTTGTTGAGAGGAACGACCACAGAGGAATGGTGTGTGTGTGTGTTTGTGGGTTGGGCAAACAATTCTAATGCCAATTATTTATTACAATTTGTTTTAATTAATAATGGAGGTTTTACATTTAGTTGCTCTTGTTGTTGTTGTTGTATTAGTTAGGATTTTTGTAGTTGTTGCTGCAGCCTTTTGTAGTTGTTGTTGTTGTCGGGTTTGCTTGTCGATAAAATAATACATAAGTTGGGGGGAGTTAGCTTTCACTGTGTATTAATTTAGTTAAACCGTCTATATCCTCATTTACAAAATTCGCTATTCACACTTTGTCACCGGAATATCTGGCACACCAATGACATTTCACCGTCGCACAACCATTGTTTTATTGTTGTTATTGTAATTTTGTTGTTGCTGTTGTTTTAGTTGTTATTCTTTTATTTGAATTGGTTTTCATGAATTTTGTTTTGTGGCCAGACCACATGGGTGTTGTCTGTAATTGATAGTCTTGTGATTTTTTAGTCTGAGCATTGTTTTTTGATTTTTCTTATTACAACTTTATTTGAAATTGCCATTTTCAATTAATTTTTTTTTCGTGCTATTTATGTTTTTCTTTCTTGCTCTAATTCATTTCACTTTCCATATCCTAAGGTAGACAAGGAGTAAAAATATATATTTAGAATTTATTTATAACATATTCATTTTTTTCACAGCACATCTACATTCACTTGTTTCACACACACACACACAGTCTCAGACGTACGCACTCGGGCAGGCACTCACTCACACAGACAAATATTTTCCATATTTGTTTTTTTTCGTCCAGGCACTGGGTGTTTTATTTGTTTTACGTTTTCTCCCTTTTTTATTTATCTTTTTGTTTTACTTTGATTTTTTGTTGTTGTTTTGTTTTTTGTGTGTACTCTAAACTGTGATTCCTTTTTTTGGGGAAATTTATTTTCTATTGTTTGGTGTTCTTTAAGCGGCCCGAAGTATGCTGTGCAAACGTTAAGTATCAAAGTGCTTTAGGCACTGAGTAGTGGAGCCTATACTCTGCCTTGTCAAAGGACTCAACTCACTAAACGAAGTCAGGGCTTTCGTTGTGATGCTATGTCTCGTTTTCTCGTTGCTTTGCAGATTCCTTCAAACGGAAAAGTTCTCTGTGAGGATATTTGATACTCTCATTTGAGTATGTTAACAGTTTAACAGTATTGCTCTCTGGCTCTCTTTATGTGTGCCATGTTTAACAGTACCCTAACCTATTCTCCACAAAAATGTTGTACTCGCGAGAGCAACATTCTCTTGCCAAACAATAGCATTAAATTATGCATGGAATAATAGAAATGTTACCTTAAAATTCTGCAAGTACAACACCCTATCTCTCGGAGTTGGGTTAATTCTCACAGTATCATGCCTTTTCTATTACACAGTTTAACAATGAAATATTGAAAATATTAAACGAATATAAATAATGTTGGAAAATTTAATTAAGCCATATAATTAAAATACAATAAATTGGAATATAACTAAATAATCAAATAAAACCTATTTTCACAATATTTCAAAAGATATTTGCTAATACCTCTGAGTAAAATAAATTGATGAAAATGTTTAAAATTGAAAAATTGATTCAAGATAACGATAAGTTATTTTATGAGCATATTTATAATTTGAGGGAAATCTTGAAAACCTTAAAGTAAGTTCTTTTCGAAAAAATGATTTGTTAGAGTTAAGGGGACCTCCTCCATTCTCGATTTTAAATTTTCAAGATTTTCATTGGGCTGGTAAATGAATACCAATGCATGTTAAGGTTTGTAACTTTACACATATATAATTGAAGATTTAAAAAAGAAGAAAACTAATTTGCAAAATTTGGTTGTTGTTTTGTTGTTGTTGCTGTAGCAGCCCTATTGCCTTTACACAATGGGCTGAGGTGTCAGACGTTGGCCGAGAAAGAGTCGTATCGTTTCCCCTCTATCGTGGAAACGTGTTGTTGTTTTGTTGTTGGTTTTGGTGATTAAAAAAGTCCTTATTTTTGATGGCGGGCATCCTAACTCCTCACTTGAACATCGGAATCCGGAAATTCCAAGGGTGTTAGAAAGAGTACATGTCTGGCTCTCGTATGAACTAGGATTATTGACTTCTCTCAAAAATTAAGAAAATGGCGGACCTTTGAATTTCTTTTTTTTTTGGAAATTCTCGTATTTTTGACCCCAAACTAAGTTAAACCAGTGAGCGGAGCGGTATAGTCGGACGGGGCCGACCACATGAAACCCTACACAACTACCACGGAACTCTAACTTTTTGCAGATCTTTATTCCAAGAATGGGCAATATTTCGCGATATTTGCACCCTCTTAACCGATTAGAGGTCAATAGCTCCTATTTCTTGCCATGACATCTATTTCGAATTATTTTTTATTTCATAATATCCAATTTTTTTCATTTTACACAGAAAGGTCTTGGTTGACTTGACCCGCTGAATAGTGACAGATCATTACAAAAGCCCATCAAATTAGTTGGCCAGATTCATTCTCCAGTGTAATATTCTGCTTATAATTGTGGCATATAGATCATCACCGCAAATTATAGGCGTTGTCCTTGACCATAACCGGAAACTCATGGAAATTTTAAAAGCGATCAGCGCTATATTTCCGCCCTACAATGTGGTAATGGGTTACTAAATAATATCTGAATACGTAAATATTTAAGTGTAACTCTCATATCGGAATACATACGACAATATAGTTGTTATGAATTTAAAAGCCAACAACTCCTCTTGGATATACTACCATTTTTTCGGGTCTATGTTCTTCAGGAGTAAATATATATGCCATATATGTCCATTTGATCCGCTAAATATTGACCGATCTTTATCAAAACAGAGCATGCTTATTCTTTGTCCCGATCCCCTTCTCCATGCAAAAATACGCTATATTTGGACCATAATTGCGGCCTCTGGAGCGACCAGAAAATCAGACAAAAATAAAGTTTTTGGTCCATTCATCATCATCAACTAAATATTAACTGATATTTTCCAAAAAACAATAGGGGTCTTCATTGGGCAGAACCCATCCTACATGCAAAATTTCGTGAAGATTGGTTCATAACTGTGGCCTGTATCGTGTTTACAAATTATAATGGACAGACGGACGGACGGACACATATGTCTAGATCGACTCAAGTAGACGAGATATGACGATCGGTGTACGGTGGGTCTAGGTGTAAGGTGGGTCTAGGACCAATTTTTCGCGGCGTTACAGACTTTTAGGGCTGCACAAAGCCATAATACCCTGACAAAATAGTTGTGTAGGGTATAAAAATAAGGATTTTCTTCATCGATTGGTTTTATCATGACACAATAAATCGGCTATATCTTCTAGAGTTCTTGAGATTTTCGCCGAGACACCGAGAATGTTCCCTTAATACATAAGGGTTCCCTTAAACGTACCCAAACTTTTCAAAATAACGAAATTGAGAGGGGCCGTTATATGGAGCTAATACGAAATGTTAATCAATGTTGATATTTTTTGATAGAAAGATTTGATACCGAATGAGAATTCAAAATATTAAATTGTAGGTTTTAGTTGAAAAAAAAAACGTCAACATGGAAACTCAACATTTCAAATTACAGCCGATTTGATTAAAAATTTTCCTATATATGGGATCGATATATCCCATTTTCAATACCAAACATCATGGGAGTGATAGCATTGTATGTGTACAATTTCAAAGTTCTATTTTTAATATTCAGAACTCCATCGTGATTTCATAAGACCGACATACAGACGAGCATGAATGAATCGACATAGAATTTTATTCTGGCCAGGAATATATATCTCTATGGAGTCTCTGGTGAATATTTGGTGAATTTTGCAATCCAATTACAATCAAATATTAGGTTGGGGGAAAATAAATCCATTATTTTTTGTGTAAATTGTTTAAAACAGTTATGGTCGATATTTAGCTCCTGGGCGATGTTACGACTGCTAACACGCCGTTTAACTTCGATAATTTTTCCGATTTTATCGACATTTTCGACGACCGGCCTACCTGTGCGAGGTGCATTTTTACATCAAAAATTCCTGAATGGAATTTACGAAACCAAAATTAGACATAATTGGCTGTTACAGTATCGGAACCATAAACACCATTCACAGTTTTAGCCGCTTGGCTTGCCTTTGTCAAAGAAAAAACCGTCAAATGTACCAAATTTTCGCTTTGTCCACTTTCATTTTTTACACCCTATAACTTACAACGGAATGTACCAAACAAAAAAACAGCAAATTATTTTTTTACTGCGAAATGTCACTCTTCCAACGGGCATAAATCTGAAATTGTTAAATCCATACTTTACGAGAAACCTAATATAATCAAATAGAACGTCCAATGGCTCTACAGACAGAATACCACAAAGTTTCACATGATAAAGGGAATTCAATGTTTTGATATAGCCGGTTAGAATTTTGCGGATGAAGTGGACAAAGACTTTTCTATGATAGTTACATAATTTACATTCTGTGGTGTAATATGTGCACTGCGGAAGGACGAACCCCCAAATTCATGTACCATTATTAAAAATGCATCTTTGTCGACTGCGGTGTATTAATCAGTATTCAAAACTAAATAATATAATGTGAAGATTGTACTATGGGCCAGGAACCAAATTTTATTTATAAAGTTATATGTTTTAAATCTGGTGACTTTGAGCTCTACACCATTAAAAGTTTATAGAATTGTGTGTCATGATTTATAGATGGCATGAGGTCAATCATCAAAATTTCATATTTTTGTGAATATAATTTATATTCGAGCAATGCTATATAACATTGAGATGTGCCAAAATTGTAACTCGAAATGATAGAACTGGTGGTTGTAATGAAAATGGAAATTGCTAGTAATTTTAATTTGATATTCATCAATATATATAACCTAGTGCCAAGCGGTGCTTGATATGTTCTCTGCCCAGAATTTGGCGAACATCTGCGACCGTTCATAATCTTAAGAGTTATTGTCGATAATATGTTAAAGGTTAAACAAAACATTTACTAACATATCATTCTGGTGATACATATTCAAAATATTAGTCTCACATTCAACCAAATTGCCTATAATTTTGTATTTTGGCACATATTCCTACCAACAATTATGCATACACCGAACTGAGTATTTTCCAAACAAATTGCTTGTAATTTAGTATTTTAAATTTTCATTGGGTGAAATCTTCGTACCAAAATATTGACTTAAACTCCGTTTGCATTAGCCTTTTTACCGTGTTAACCTACTCTATGAGGATTTATTTAACATGTTTACATTGGAATTGACAATTGAAACCCACTGGGTTAAATGTAAACGTACTATTACGTTTCGGGGTAGACCTTTTACAGGCGGACCCCACTTAAGGAAACCCCCCCCTTGTAAAGGTTTGTAACTTTGCATATATATATTTGAAGATTTAAAAAGGAAGAAAAATAATTTACAAACAATTTTTGTTGTTGTTTTTTGTGATCAAAGAAAAGTCCTTATTTTTGATGGCGGGCAAGATAACTTCTCACTGGAACATCGGAATCCGAAAATTCCAACGGTGTTAGAAAGAGTACATGTCTGGCTCTCGTATGAACTAGGATTATTGACTTCGCTCTAAAATTAACAAAATGGCGGACTTTGAATTTTTTTTTTTGGAAAATCGTCGATTTTTTACAAAAAACCAAGTTAAAAAATAAGGAAGATCTTCACCGATTGGCTTTATCCTAGTTCATACGATAGCTATATAGTCACAGAGAAACGTGTAAAAATTTGAAATCGATTGGGTTATTAGTTTTTGAGTTATCGTGCCCGCCATTCGCAAAAAAATGTTTAGAGAAAAACACGTTTAAAGTTTGAGAAGCCCTTCAGCCGTCACTTGATGCTGAAACAATAAATCGGCTATATCTTCAAGAGTTCTTGAGATTTTTACTTGAAATTTTGTAGGAACATTCTTGAATTTGTGTAGATTGGAAAAAAGTCAACAAAAAAGTTGACCCCGAGAATAGGGGGGGGTCCCCTTAATTGGTATTTTGGGAATTTTTTTCACGTTTTTCTACCAAATCGGCTATATTTCAAATTTAATTAACTTATGCCAATGTTTTTTATTTCTTCTAATTTTTAAGACGGATATTTTTGCCTTTCATTTCTATGCTGGCTTAAAAATGTATTTCTTACATATTTTTGCTTTCTATTACTGTACGACAGTGTTATTTGCATACATGTATGTACAATGTTTATTTATCTCTGGCCCTTAACTAACACTCGACTTGAAACAGAAAAAAAACACCTCCTCTTTAAATGTTTGCCTTCTGTGAGACCCTTAAACAACTTTGTTGTCGCTCTTGTCGTAGTCGTTGTTGTTGGTGTTGTTGTTATTCTCAACTTTATTATCGTTGCTTCGTATCATATGTTTTTGTTCATTCTCTCTATGTCATGGCATTTCGTGTTATCGTCGTTGTCGTTGTTCAAGTATCCCTTTTGGCCAAGTCTACAGAAATGTGTGTTTGACTGTGTGTCTCTGTGTGTGTGTGTAACTGTAAGTATGTCCTGCAAAAAATACATTATTATTTTTTGTTTCTTCTTTATTTTCTATTTTCTTGTACTGCTTGTGTATTTTTTGGGGTTTCTCTGTTACTGTTGTTGTTGCTGACTTGCTAGCTTGGTCTGACCAACTTTTATTATGTTGGCCAATAGGTATATGTTGTTAATTGGTTGCATTGTACTTTTCATTTTGCTTTCCTTTTGACATTTATTATTTCGTTTAGCCTTTTTGCTTTCACTACCATCAGTATTGTCGTCGTCGTTGTTGTTGTTATTCTTATTATTTATTTCGGTAGGAATGGGCTTTGTTTGTTGGCTGCTAGGCTATGTGGCTGACTGGATGGCTGACTGTTCGGCTGTATGGCTGCTGCCTCAGTATCACTGAGGTTCAAGTGTTTTTGTTTTCTTTTTCTTCCTGCTGCTGCTGCTGTTTTCCATTTGCAGTTTGTGGGTGTGTTAGATACCCAGCAATGTTTGTTACTTGGAGTATGTTTGCATCCGACTGAGAGATTTAGATGAATGTGTTTCTTTTTTGTGGGTCTCTGTGTATGGCTGGGCATGTATGCGTATGTGTGTTGGATGTATTTTTCGTGTGTGTATATGCCTAAATCAAAGTGACAAAGTCTTTGTTTAAATAAAATATGTGTGTGTGTGTGTATGTAAGGCATGTTGGTCCCTGTGTATATGTACACTTTCAATATTATACACACACATCTTGAGAAGCTATTTTCGTTTATATATATAAAAAAGATATATACACAGGCATACGTACGTACGTATGTGACATTTTTAGATTTTACCATATGAGTGGCAAAAACAAAAAGCCCAGCCATAATTTGCCTAAATATAATTGAATGACTGGTAGCAGAGGCGGTCGGGGGAGGTTTTCATAATGAATATTTCATTTTATCATGTTTTTTAATTATAAAACCAAATCAATCCAATTAAGATTTTAATTTAAGATGGGGGGCGAATAAATTGCTGAGGTATTCAGAATTTGGTTTTTTTTTGGTTTTAACTAATTCGAATTTTTTTGTAAATATTGAAATATGTCAATGTCCTATAATATGTTATTGGAAAATAATTATTCTTGGAATGTTGTGCTTTACGTTGTGGATTATTGAAAACTGATGAAACCAATTAAACTGGCAGGTCAAAAAAGTTGTATCTAAAATCTTTTTAGAAAGAAAACTTATTTTTTACAATATATAGGCGTGAATTTTTTGTCAGTGAAAACATATTTTTAAAGTATTTTTGGTTCTGCAGAATATTGAAAAATATTAGGTTGGGAAAAAAGAAATGCATTATGAAAATGTCGATAAATCAGTCGTAACATCGCCCAGAAGGTAAAAATCGACCATAAAACTGTTTTAAACCATTTACACAAAACTGCATTCAAAATGAAGCTCGATTGTTGGGTGCCACACCAATTAACAGCTAAACAGAATGGATCGAATTTCTATCTGCGAAGCCTTGGCGGAATGAGATCGACCCATTTCTTAAACAGGTGACTGGAGATGAGAAATGAATCACATACGATAATCCTGTGCAAAAACGATAGTGGTCAAAGAGACGTGAAGCACCTCAAACGGTGGCCAAACCGGGACTAACGGCCAGAAAAGTTCTGCTGTGCATTTGGTGGGACTGGAAAGGAATTATTTATTATGAGTTGCTCCCATATGGTCAAACGCTAAATTCTGATCTCTACTGTTATATTTAATCGACCATAAAACTGTTTTAAACCATTTACACAATGCTGGATTCAAAAAAAGCTGGATATTTGAGTGCCACACCAATTGACAGCTAAACAGGATGGATCGAATTTCTATCTGCGAAACCTTGGCCAAACGGTATGAGATAGATCAATTTCTTAAACGGATGGTGACTGGAGATGAGAAATGAATCACATACGATAACCCTGTGCCAAAACGATCGTGGTCAAAGAGACGTGAAGCACCTCAAACGGTGGCCAAACCAGGACTAACGACGAGGAAAGTTCTGCTATGCATTTGGTGGGACTGGAAAGGGATTATTTATTATGAATTGCTCCCATAGGGTCAAACGCAAAATTCTGATCTCTACTGTTAACAACTGGACCATTTAAAGATAGAAATTGATCAGAAACGGCCAGAATTGGCCAACAGGAGAGGTGTGGTGTTCCACCAGCACAACGCTAGGCCACACACATTTACAGTGACTCGCTAGAAACTTCGGAAGCTTAGTTTGGGAAGTTTTAATGCATCCGCCATACAGTCCGGACTTGGCACCAAGCGATTATTATATTTTTCTTGCATTGCAAAATTTCTTTAATGCTAAACCAGTGAGCGGAGCAGTATAGTCGGACGGAGCCGACCATATGACACCCTACACAACTACCACGAAAAGCAAACTTTCTGCAGCACTCATTTTACCGAATATAGATCAACAACTCCACTTTCTAAGTCTGCCGTATTTTCCTCGAAGTGAATTTTTACGCCATAAAACAACAAAAAAGGGTCACTTTAGGTTTTGGTTGATTCGACCCTCGGAATATTGACCGATCATCATATAAACAGACGCTCTAAGTATTTAGTCAGATCCCCTTCGCCTTGTAAAATATGTAATGTGCTGCATATAATAATTGCCTCTAGAGTGACTAGAAAATCTGACATAATTAAAATTTTCGGTTCATTGCACCCCCTGAATGAAATCTCAACTTCACCGAAAACCATAGGCGTCGTTCTTGACCATAATCGGAACTTCATGTAAAATTTCAAAGCGATCAGCGCGACATTTCAATCCTCTAATGGAGTAATAGTAATACTATGCACATAATCACCTTTTCTTAATTACGTATAACTCCCACATCAGAGTACATACAGCCACATTATTGGTATCAATTTGAAGGTCAAAAACTCCTCTTGGATATTATATCAACTTCTCGGGTATATTCCTTCAGGAGCATGTTTATGCGCCACAGAATAAAAATTTTGTAATTTTTCACACAAAAGTCAGGGTCCATTTGACCCGCTAAATATTGACCGATCTTTATCAAAACAGGCATGCTTATTCTTTGGCCCGATTCCCTTCTCTATGTAAAATTACACGATGTTCGCAACTGCGGCCTCTGGAGCGATCAAAAAACCGACAAAAATTAAGTGTTTGGTCCATTTCATCCCCCAAAAAATTAACAGATTTTTACTAAAAACAATAGAGGTCTTCATTGATCAGAACCCATCCTACATCCTAAATTTCGTGAAGATTGGTTCATAACTGTGGCCTTTATCGTGTTTACAAATTATAATGGATAGACGGACGGACGGACAGATATACATGTCTAGATCGACTCAGCTAGTCGAGATATGATGATCGGTATACATAAAGGTGGGTCTAGGACTAATATTTCGCGGCGTTGCAAACTCTTGGGGCTGCACAAAGCTTTAATACCCTGACAACATAGTTGTGTAGGGTATAAAAATTGGTATCTGGGAAGGATTGTAAAGATCGATTACTAGAGTTTTTTGCAAATAGAGAGCAGGACTTCTATGAGAGAGGCATTATGAAGTTACCTTTAAAATGGCAACAAATCATACAACAAAACGGTGCATATTTGGCCCAAATCGGACATTCGGAAGCATGTTAAAAAAAGTCCTATAGTTCATATAAAAATTATAGATTTATTTTTCCCGAACCTATATTAACCAAAAAATTATCTAATAATGCCAAACACATTACTAACATTTATATGCAGGAGAGAGACACGGGTCTTTAAATTCTCACACAGGGCTTTTTTAACCAATATTATATTATATTTTAACAAAATGTTATATTGATTTGTTGCTAAGTATTTTACAATATTTCATTGCTTAAATTTTTTGTAGAATAGGGTAACCGCTATCCAATTTTAAAAACATTTAATGACACTTTTTTTAAATTTTAAAACATAAACTAACTTAATTTGTTACTATAGTATTTTACAATATTTCATTGCTTAAATCATTTTTAAATGTTTTTCACATCTAAACACAAACATTATTACGTCTACTCAAACCACTGAATCTCACCTAACAGACAATCTAATTTAGGAAAATATTAATTAAATTTTTTTTTGTTTTTTTTTTTACTATTTTGAGTTTTTAGTTTTTATGTGGGTGTTAACGAGGAGGGCCCATTTATGAATACAGTGTTTATCTCATAATTACAAACTGTGTTAAGTGGTTTTAATTAAAAGTGCTTAGTTGGGCCCATCATATGGCCATATGACATGTGTCTGCCACAACGAAAACGAAAAACGAGGCAAAAGAAAGAAAATGTAAAATAGAAAATTTAAATCTTCCATTTTTTTGTGAGAATTGTTTGGGGAGATTTATGTGTGTGTCGCATAAAATATAGTGTTGCCATTCTATATTATAAAAACGTGGAAATATAAGAATTATACATAAATCGTAAAAAAATTAATGAATATTTTGGTCAGGAAAATGAAATAAAATTTTAAAGAATATAAGCATTATGTGAAAATTCAGATACATTTTTAATATTGACTATGTTTTAATGAAAACAAAGTGACACTATCTCTGTTCGATTTACACGAACGTTTTCATAGCGTATTGATTCGAGTGTACTGTTCTTGACCGCGCCTGCTTTATACCCTCAGCCTTATGGCTAATGAGAAATATAAACTTTGATATTGGTTTAGAACCCAGGTTTCTTTTGAACAAATCCATTTCAGACAATTTAGAGTCGATTTACAAATGTCCGATTTATATATATGTATGTCGGTCGGGCTATCTACCCTGGAAAGGTAATATTCGATCATTTATAGACCTAATCTTGAAACTAAAATTCCATATAAATATTTAACTAATTATGAGCCTTAAACTATTTCACCATAAACTATATGATTGTATCTTTCATATGACACCACATTCATTTGAATACCAACAATACGAAAATAGTTATAGCAAAAAGAAATGAGGTATGGGATTTCTATAAATCCGTCGTCAGCGCCATCTATTGATGGACATATTCAAATTATGTAAATAGGTCAAAAGTTGTATGAAAAAGTTACTGAGCTTTACATTTTTCATAATCGATTTTTGAATCTGCCCATTTTATAGATGGCGCTGACTACAAGTGTTTGCCAGTGCTGCCAAATTTAGAGAAAACCATTAGTATTTCTAATGAAGGGTGAAAACCCATTCTTTAAAACCTTATTTTCACTTGGACTTTCTCAACTTATATTTAATTGTAATTTTACGCTAAAATTTTTAAGTTGGCATGAAATCATCCTCGCAAAAAGGCTTATTTCAGACATTTTCCATCCACAATTGGTTGAAACCCTACTCAAACGATCTTTTATTGGGAAGAATAAGGAAGTTAATTTAGAGTTGTTTAGCCCTTTGTGTTATACCAATCAGGAGCTTTCAAAGAGATGGTATATTATGATAGTATATATATTATTAAGGTAGAGTATATACTGAATTTGTTATTCCGTTTGCAAAACCTCGAAATATTCACCACTGACACATTTTTGGTAAGAAAAATTTCTATATCAATATACCCATGTCTATTTCACACATGAGCTTGCAATATATAAGATAGGTCTCTGAAATTTTACACATGTATGAATGCTTGGTATTGGAGCTATTGATATGTCGGTTCACGTTTTGCCTATAGCTTCCATTTAACCGAATTTCTAACCGAAGTAGTTATAACTTAACAGTTTGGTTCTCTTGGGTGATGTTTTCAGATAGCCTCCATAGTCATGTTTTCAGAAGGCCCAACCATATTTTCGGTATTTTTCAATTCAATTTATTTCATAAACGACTAGGTTCTCGTTCAGAGACCTCATTACATGGACTACTCCAAAGGCTTAAAATTTACAGTATATAACTTAATCATATCATAAATAACAATACATGAACTACACCAAAATTTGCTTTCCGAATTAGTTATTGAAGTGGAAATTTTAAAGGACAAGTATTTAACAAGCCTCGTCCAAGTTTGATCATGAACTGACACTTTTTGTGGCACGAAAAAAAACGACCCTAAAAAGCCGCTTTTACTTGTTTTTTTTTTGTTTTAATAATTATTTCGAAGAGCCCAATGAAATGCTAGTGAAATTGAAATATCGGCATTTTGAAGCTCATAGAAGGACTTTCCAACTGAAGTGCCTATAATTTGATATTTTGGTCTTAGAGAACAAAAACGCCAACTTGATAAGCATTTATCTATAGAGATAGTTTCTCGTTTATACCCTCTATCACAAGATGGAGTGTATATTAAACTTGTCATTTCGTGGATATATTCTGGATCAGATAAATATTCCGCATTTTTGCCACGTTTTTTAACTGAATTGACTGTAATTTGTTATATTGATTTCTCATTGATTATTAAATCTTTCTACAGAAAATTATCAATCTTCATCCAATTTTTCGAGCCCCATATAAATATACCCCAAATATTCCGTATTTTGGGGAACATGGGCACATTTTTCAAACGAATTGGTTGTAATTTGGTATTTTAGGTTCTCATCGGGTTACACATCTTACGCTACCTCCCAAATTTCGGTATTTTGGGGAGTTTGGACACGTTTTCCAACCGAATTGATTATAATTTGGTAATTAGAATTAAAATTGGTCCAATTTTACGATAAACCCCATATGAGTCGTTTATTTTGATAGTTGTTTTAGGGAACCCCACCCATTCTCGATTTTAATTTTTCAAGATCTTCAATGGACTGCCAATACCAATGCCAATAATTTACAACAAATTTTTGTTATTGTTTTTTGTAATTAAAGAAAAGTCCTTATTTTTGATGGCGGGCATGATAACTCCTCACTGGAACATCGGAATCCGAAAATTCCAACGGTGTTAGAAAGAGAACATGTCTGGCTCTCGTGTGAACAAGGATTATTGACTTCGCTCTAAAATTAACAAAATGGCGGACCTCTGAAAAAATATTTTTGAAAAATCTCCGATTTTTGACCAAAAACCAAGTTAAAAAATAAGGAAGATCTTCACCGATTGGCTTTATCCTAGTTCATACGATAGCTATACACTCACAGAGAAACGTGTAAAAATTTCGAATCGATTGGGTTATTAGTTTTTGAGTTATCGTACCCGCCATTCGCAAAAGAGAAAAACTCGTTTAAAGTTTGAGAAGCCCTTTAGCCATCACTTGATGCTGACACAATAAATTGGCTATATCTTCAAGAGTTCTTGAGATTTTCACTTGAAATTTTGTAGAGGCATTCTTGAATTAGCGTAGAATCGAATTAAATCCAAAAATGACCCCGAGAATGGGGGGGGGCCCTTAAAGGACCAGTAAAATGAAATTGGATCCATAAACATGTCATTCTGCAACCGATACAAACATTTTCCATTTGGTCAGATATAAAAGCCATATCAAAATCTGAACCGATTTCACGAAACTTAACACACATCATTCTAGACCTTATTCAGTACACTGTGCCAAATTTCATGCAAATCGAAAGATAAGTAGGGACTTGGTACACCATTTAAATTAAATCGGACGAATATATATATGGGAGCTATATCTAAATCTGAACCGATTTTTCCCAATTTCAATAGGGTTCGCCCTTGGGCCAAATAAGTGATATATGCCAAATTTTATCCAAATCGGATCATAAATGCGTCCTGTACTTCTTTCACAAAAATACATGGACGGACAGACAGACGGACGGACAGAAGGACATGCCTAAATCGACTCAGAAAGTGATTCTATGCATATTCTCAAAAGGAACCATGTGTCTATCTCGTTTCCTTTTGCCTGTTACAAACATATGCACAAAGACATAATACCCTGTACCCTGTACATCGATTGGATTTATCCTAGTTTATACGAAGCGTATACACTCACGGAGAAACATGTGAATCAATCAATTGCATTTTTGAGTTATCGTGCCCGCCATTCGTAGAAACATAGTTTCGAGAGTAACGCATTTAAAGTTGAGAAACACTTCACCTTTATGCTGACACAAGAAATCGGTTTTAATGGTTCAGTATTTCTCATTGTGAGTTGACAGACCTCACCAGGAAAACATTTGAAAATAGGACCATACCTAACATCGATAGAAATGTTTCGTCCATTTTAGTTAAGTTTATAGACTTAATCGGAATTCTCAGTCGAGTTTGTCTTAGACAGAGTATAAAATTCCTCCCAGCAAAACATGTTTGTATTCTATAGCGTATATATTCACTCCTGAAGGACATATAGCCGAGATGTTGATAGTTTTCCAAGAGGGGTGGTTGGCCTTTAAATTGATACCAATTATATTGTCGTATGTACTTGAATGTGGGAGTTACATGTAAATATTTGCAGGTTCTTAGGTACTGTGATATTATTTAGTAACCCATTGCTACACTAGAGGGCGGAAATATAGCGCTGATCGCTTTGAAATTCTTCATGAGGTTCCAGTTATGGTCAAGGACAACGCCTATAATTTGCGGTGATGTTCAGATAATAATTTTAGGATAAAGTGCACCGAAAACTTATTTTTGTGTGTTTTTTTTTCGATTCCATCTATAGGCTACAATTATAAGCCGAACATCAGAATACAACCCACGGTGAAGGGAGTATGGACAATAAGTAATTAGTAGGGATATACTGTATACCGATAATACTCGGAAAATATTTCAGTGTAAGGAAGAGGTGTTGTTGACCACTAATCGGGCAAGAGGGTGCAACAATCATGAAATATTACCCAGGCTCGGAATAAAAATCCGCAGAAAGATAGAGTTATGTGGTAGTTGTGTAGGGTATCGTATGGTCGGCCCCGTCCGACTATACTGATCCGCTCACTGGTTCCAAATAATTTTTGTTTCAAAGTCTATTTATATTTGGTTTGGTGCCTTATAATGGTATTTATTAAATACTTCGGATGGCCAAAGTTAATAATACTCTTATTTTTTACCTAAAAAATATAAGCGTTTTAATTGCTTTTATTTAAGAGTTTCACATAATAGTTCTGACTTATTACATGGTCATATCCTTTACCTAAATCCTTTCATCATGTGCCTCTCAATGGGTTTTGTTATATGGCCGACGATTTCTTTGAAAAAAAGACAGTAAAATGAAAATTTTAAAAGAACACAAAATAATAACAATGTTGGCCATCATTCACGTCTAGCTCACAGCTGTGCAAATGCTACCTTGAGTTAGTAGTACAAGTTTTAGCTATTCAAAAAAACAGAAAGAAACTAGATCGTTGTCGTGGCACAGAGTAGAGTATTGTTTACCAAAAACGAAACGAAAAAAATAATGGAAAGAAAAAATGTTGGCCTAGTTTTGTTTTTGCTACTGTTGTTGTTGGCATTTACGTTTGCATTTTCATTTCCACTTTTGTGTGTGTGTGTGTGCGTGTGAATGTCTAACCGTTTATCTAATAACTTTGTACAGGGGCATATTTTGACTTTAAGTTCTTGACTTGCTTTATGGAAATTAGTAACATTGTTTAGCTCCACTTTTTGTTTTTGTTGTTTTTTTTTTGTGTACGAAAAACAGTGATTTTGTTTTTTACTTTTGCAGCCAAGTAAAGCCATTGGTATTTGTGTTCACATATTCACACACGTCGGTACGCTCGTGTGCTGGTGAACAGCAGCAGTAGTAGTATACAGTCAAAAGGAACAGCATGACTTTGGCGTTTTAGACAGTCAACCAGACGCGCACGCACCAGGCCAACAACAGCCCGTATAGCAGTGCCATATTCTGGTAACAGTGCCAGCAGTATTGTGGAAAATTCTGTGTGTTTGTATGTATGTTGGTGTATGCGTGTACTTGGCTGTGTGCTGTGCAGAAACTGCCAAATACACAAATAGAACTATTCACAAAACTGATAAGTATCAGTGGAGGGGCCCTGGGAAGTACAAAACTGAAAGAATGAAATAAAAAAAAAACGAAAAACAGTTGAAAAAGACATAAATCCAATGGCCATAAACCAATTTCCGTTTAATATCCTTTTCGGCTCGATATGACACATTTGATTTGATATCGTTGATTAGCACACAGTTGGTTATCAGTGATGAGTGAGTGAGTGGGTTAAGCATTCATTTAATTTTACACGAAATAACCGTAAAAAACATGGCATAGAATAAAAGACATCACAGCGAATTTTCATTTCTTTTCACAGATTAGATTTGTATATTTTTTTGTAACAAAAGAAAATCTGTGTATACTATAGACAGGAGTATACATGCAGGCCATATTATCCTTAATGTGTGTTTTTCACATTTCTTCTTTTTTGCATTTCAACACAATTTCAATTTCTATGCCTTGCTGATTTCGTTTTTATTTTTTCAATTTTTCTTTAATTTCCAATTATTCACAAATTCCAATTTTTTTGTATATATTTTAATTTTTTTTTGCAAACATTTTATTTTTACTTTTCTCACTTGCACGTCTGCCTGGAAAACGCTAAAATTTATTTTTGTACTGAATTTTTTCTCCTTTTTTTCTGTTTCAAAAATTTTTCTTTCTTTGTACAAAATTTCTTTGTTTTATTTAGACGAACTTTTTGGAAAATTTTGCAATTTTCTTTTGAATAATTTTAAAATTTCATATTTTTGGATTTACACAATTCTTATATATTTGCTTTTTGGAATTTTAATAATTTTCTTTTAATTTTTTGTTTTTTTTTTATTTTTTGTGGTTAGTTAAAGAACAATCCATAAGTGTAAAAAACAAGCGAGTATACAGAGACCGACTGCCCCAGAGCTTACATCACGAAGAAATTCAGGGTGCGACCAGCAAATCATTTGAGTTAGGAAAATTTTTTCCTTTGTCGCCTAGCTTGTTCGGATTTTCAACGAAATCCTGCGCAGCCTCACTCTCTCGCCTGCTCGCATTCTCATGCAAAAAAATGTTGGCTAAGACAAGCAGAAAAAGCTTTTGCTCGGCCATTAACAAAAAAATGCCACTGCACGTTATGTTGTTTGGAGTTGTGTATTGGCAAAGCAGCAGCAACAACTCCAACATATCCTTTATTGCTGTTTGAGACAGCTGGAAAAAAGTGTTAACCCACAATGTATCGCAATGTTGCAAAGGAAACTCTCTTGGTGACATTTTCTTTCTCTCTCTCTCTTTTTGTTTTTTTGAGAAATTCCTTTACTTGAATCCATTCCTGTTTTGCAGACGACCACAAACTCTCTTCCCCACCAAAAAACACCTTCACAACCAACCCCCTCTCCCCAAGATTTAGTCTCTCAACTGGATTCATGTTAAACCGAGTGAGGAGAATTTGTGTGTTTGATTGCCAGTATCCCTTTGTGTCTGTTACTCACATTTAAGTGTTTTGTTAAAGTGTGTTTGTGTGTGAGTGTGTGCGAGTTTATGTATGGGCCTGTGGTAGGTTCCTGTTTGTTTATTTGTCAGTTCGTTTGTTATTTGCACACATGTCTCTATGTACTGTTCATAGAACAGCAGCAATACTTACACACACACACTCGCATATACACATAGACAGTTTATTCACTGCAGTCCACAGCTAGAAAATGTGTGACAATGTACTTTAAGTTTTTGTTTGGAATAAACAAATGTTGTTCATATAAAGTGTTGCCATATTGGTATAGGAATAGGGAAATCGAATTTGCAAATGTGGGAAATTTTAAAATAAATCGAGGAAATGAATTTAAAATCGCAATTTCTGCCATCTAGTATGGTAAATATTTACGCATAACTCCCACATCTGCAATACATACAACCATAAAATTTATATCAATTTGGAGGTGAACCACTCCTCTGGTATATATGACAGTAACGAAACTAACCTTTACTATCCTCAGCCTTATGGCTAATCAGGGCATATACATTTTGATACGGTAATATGTGACTTATCGAAATATTGGGATCTAACCATGTTTCTTTGGACCAAATTAGTTTCAGAAAATTTGGAGTTACAAATGTCCCTCCGTCTGTCTGTCTGATTTCATCCAAAGTTTGCAGATCGTAATATTTCTACCAAACTTAGTTCAAGTTCGAAGATGGGGGATATCGGTCCACTCCTTCCTCATCCATAAAATGGTCAAAACTGTGCGAATTATTAATTTCATAATATCATGCGAACGGACTATCTGAAGATGAGACCCATTGCTCCACTCCTTCTGATACCTCCCCCACAAATGGTCAACATTTTCGAAATTTATAAATTCAATATTAGGCGAAAGGAATGTCCGATTTGAACCAAACTTCACACAACCTATTATTTTTACCAAGCTTAGATCTAGTCCGAATGGTCAATATTATATAAACTTGCAAATTTAATTTAAAGCGAATTGAATAACCGATTTGATCAACCTTAAATCCGAAACCTCGTTGATAAAAACAGATACCTTATATAAAATGAATTATAAAATCTGTGTGTAACTGCGAAGACCTCAAAAAACTATAAGCTGAGGGTATATATATGTCGACAACACCGACTGACACTTGTTAAAATATAGTTTAGCGATTCTGTAACAAGACAAGCATTTGCCCTCCTTTTTGTGTTAATCGAGCAATTGGTGAAAGTGTTACAGCCACTGGAAGATAAATCTGACGAAAACCCTGTATGGGAAATTCAAGATCCGGATCTTCTATCGCAACTAAATGTTATTAATGTGTTTGGCGTTATGAAATCATTTTATTGTTAATATATTGGACCATCAGATTCGACAGTTCTTTTTAATTAGCAATTTATTCGATTTTACCGAAGGCACATAGAATTTGACAATAATTCATAAAATTGGCCTATAGCGACTTTCGACCTTCTGGTTTCTTAATATACTCACCAAGGCCTTTCGTTCTCATAAGAAATTCTCCATCCTCCCCAACATGTTGTTGTTTAGTTAAGCAAAATCCAAATTGTACTATATTTAGTGCCATTTAGTACTTTTCGTACCAATAAGTACGAATTCCCAAAACTACCTCAATTCTACACTGTAACAGTCATTTTAATTTTCAATTTCAAGACACCACCTCTATCTGTGAACTGAAATCCAGCTTGCACCAAATTTAGTACCATTAAGTACTTTTCGTACACAAAAGTACGATTTTTTAAAGCTGCCTCAATCCTGCATTCTAACAGTAGTCCTAATTCCGATTTTCAGGATTCTATATACACTCAACTAAATGCAAATAGTACCAAATTTAGTACCATTTAGTACTTTTTAAAAAAACATAAGTACGAAAATCTTAAACCATTTCCATACATCAACACCACTTCCCAACCTGTATTCCATCTAAAATTTCAAGATTTTAGCTATATGTGTTCAATATATATACAATTAGAACTAAATTTAGTAAAGTTTAGTACACTTAAAGGTCGAATTTCCAAAAACCCTTTTGTACGTATTTCTAACTTTCCATCAGTGACCCACATGCCAAATTTCAGAATTCTAGCTCTTCCCGCTCGCCTAATACAAAGGGTACCATATTTGGTACATTTTAGTACTTTTCGTACCCTTCTAGTTCGAATTTCCAAAAACTCAGCCTTATCTCACGCCTACTCACCAACAACAACCCACACTCAAAATTTCAAGCTTCTGCTTCAGCCGTTTCGTCTGGGCGATGATCTGTCAGTCAGTCACTCACTCACTTAACACTGAGCTCTTTTATATATAGATATATATATTTTCGTCCGATTTAATGTAAATTGTGCACTAAAGACCCCAAGTTTGGCAGATTGCCACACACTTTTGTACAATGAACTGTAGTTAATATAAATTAATCTTTGCCAAGTCTCGTTGAAATCGGTTCAGATTTAGATATAGCTTCTATATCTGACCAAATGAAAAATTTAGTATAGGTTGCAGAATGACATGGTTATGGATTCAATTTCATTTTACTGGTCCTTTAAAAATGCGACGTCTGTCAGGATTCATCTGTTGAATACACCCAAAGTGGTAAAGGGTGTCATATAGTCGGCCCCGTCCAACTTTACTACTTTTCTTACTGGTTTTTGTTCTTTTTCAAGGGCCTTTGTAGTAGTTTTTTTTTACAAAATTTAAAGAGCATTTTTAAAGCAGTTTTTTCCAAATATATTTGAAGAGCATATATTTAATATTGATCTATTTTGAATACCTTTTCAAGAGCTCCTTTTATTCTAAAATAGATTTCAAACGTCATTTTAAATATGGGTTACTAAAAATATATATTTTTAAGAACTTTTTTTATATTTCTTGCATTTTTAAATATTTCAAGAATCCGAAGTTCCGTTGTGCAGGAATTTTTGTGTCCTAATTTTCCTAGCCAATTATGTTTTTCCCAAATTTAACTAAGAATTCGTTCTTTAATATCCTATTGCGTGGCCCACGTGTGTTGGTGTGGTAATTTTTGAGCATTATTTAAATTTCGTTGACGCCTTTGAATTGTGATGTTTGCTAATATCATTAATGAGGAATGACCCTGAGACCATGCGTGCTCAATTTATTGTTAACTTGACACTTAAATAAACACCTGTCGTGTGTTTCGTGACATTTTGTGAGTTTATGTTCGAAAGGAAATTGAATGTGGCCGACCGACCGACCAACCAAAATCATCCAACCGAGCGACCACAACAACAGCAATAGTCACTGAAAGAATGACAAGTTAAAGACATTGGACATGAAAGACTGACAAATACGACATTATTGATCAATGCCACTCCGTGTTCTTGGAATTGAAGATTTGTTGGACATTCAAATGAGAGCGGTGGCCATCGATGATGCTTATCGTCAGGGTTTTAATGAAAATTGAAATGAATGGAGTTTGGAGCCGAAAAGACTGCATAATTGACATTAATGCTTACTTCCATATTCATGCCTCACCCTCCCTTTCCGCCTACTTGCTTACAGAATTTCCACAGAATCCTTCGCAAGGAAATGCTATTCAATTGTTTATGCGTATATATGTGTGTGTGCGTGTGTTTATTCGTTCTTTCATCCTGCCATCAACAAACTAATTACTTAACATTAATATTATCCTCATTTGCTTATCGCAAAGTACAAATCACCATAAAAATGAATTTTTAAAATTGTATAAACGCGCCGCCTGGGTATGCATGTTTGTGTGTGTAATTGAGTTTCTCTCTGCCATATACGGTTGTGTGCCTAAATTGCTGGCTGCCAAACAAAACTGGCAAGAAATGCGTCCTCCCCTTCCGAACTGAGTATTAACAGAATGTAAGTGTGTATGTATGTATTTGTGTGTGTGTGTTCGCGCGGCCTAACCGAAAGTCTGTTTTCGTATGGAAATTACAAACATAAACAGCATCTTTATGTTCGTTCATTCGCCTGTCGTTTTGTCGAAATCGAGTTTATGGGCCTGCCAAACGTTTGCTGTGAATGTGCGTGTGATATGTTTGGCATTATTTTGTTTTCCTCCATTTCGTTTTTATTTTTCATTGTTGTTGCTGTGCTGCTGCCTACTACTTACTGTCTTTGCTGTTGTTTTGTTTTCTTTTTCAGCCAATATCACAGTAATGTGACCTCTTTTCATCAGCTGAGCGGGACTGAGGTTATGCCTGTGTGTGTGTCTATGCCACTGTCAGGATATACGTATGGATGTAGGCATGTCTATGTGTTGGTAACCTTCTTTAATTTTACTATAGACAATTTTGCCTTAAATTTCACGTTTTTGTGCTTCCTTTTGCCTTTTCAAGCAATTGATGTATACATCAAGACTATATATGTGTGTGTGTGCGGGTGTCTGTGTGTATAGTGGTAGTGGTGATGGCTTGAGTTTATTCCTTGTTTTGTTTATTTCCATTCTTGGGTCCTTTTCTTCTTCTTATTCTTTGTAATATTGGTGTGTTGGCAGTAAAACTGTAGTCAATGTTTCACAGCTTGTTTAAATTTTAAACAGTCTGTTTTTATTTGGGCTTTATTTATTTTCACGTCCATGGACATACATACACAAACACACACACCCGCGCAAAGGAAAGATGTCCAACAACAGTTTTGGGGGCCAGATGAAAAGACTGAAGTAAAAACGAACGCGGTTGAAAGTATTTACTTTAAGTTGACTTGACTTGTTTAAGTGTGTTTAGTGTTTGTCTGCTAGCCCTTTGTGTCAAAATGTGTACGTGTGTGTATTTGAGAGTTAGTATGTATTTCTTATCGTTTCCTTGGACATTTTAAGATGCTGTTTAACATTGATGGTAAAATGAAAGCTATTATTTCTTATTTTATTATAAGACGCAGACAATTTGTTTGCTTCCGGACTTCTATATGGAAGTCTTCTGGTCTTCTTTAGGATGACCTACTGGACTTCCTACTGCTCTTCCATGAAAAGAAGACCTTAAGCTCTTCTATGAAAAGAAGACCTTAAGCTCTTCTATGAAAAGAAGACCTTGAGCTCTTCTATGAAAAGAAGACCTTGAGCTCTTCTATGAAAAGAAGACCTTGAGCTCTTCTATGAAAAGAAGACCTTGAGCTCTTCTATGAAAAGAAGACCTTGAGCTCTTCTATGAAAAAAAGAAGACCTTGAGCTCTTCTATGAGAAAAAGAAGACCTTGAGCTCTTCTATGAAAAAAGAAGACCTTGAGCTCTTCTATGCAGAAGACATTGAGCTCTTCTATGAAGAAGACCTTGAGCTCTTCTATGAAGAAGACCTTGAGCTCTTCTATGAAGAAGACCTTGAGCTCTTCTATGAAGAAGACCTTGAGCTCTTCTATGAAGAAGACCTTGAGCTCTTCTATCAAGAAGACATTGAGCTCATCTGGGAAGATGACCTTGAGCTCTTCTATGAAAAGTAGACCTTGAGCTCTTCTACAAGAGGTTTTTAATGGCCCTATAAAACACCTTCTGGTCCTTTAGAAGAATATTTTTGTTGTGCCTTTTCCCAGGAGACTCATGTGTTGGCCTTTTGGTATTTTTTGAAATCTCTTGTAGCTGAATTCATGTTTACTTCGCATGTTTTGTTTGGTTCGTTTCCATTTATTTTTAGCTTCAAGCAGCCAAGTTAAATGTTTTCGTGTCCGTATTTGCCTCTGCAGTTGTGTTCTAAATTTCTGGCTTGCTCTCGTTTTGGTTTCGGTATGACAGATGCCTTTTCAATTTGTAATGAAATTTTTGGGTACTACATTTTATTGTACATAGTTGCCGTTCCGCTTGAACTATTTCACGTTTCCGTTGTATTTGCTGTCGCATTTAGGTTATATTTTAGGGTTAGCATTTTGCATATTGAAATGTTTTACTTTGGTTTTGTTTCTATGAATTCCGATCATTGTTTTTTTTTTGTGGTATATACATGCCAATGTATATTGAGATGTATATTGAGATATATAGAATGAGAAGGCTATGGCAGTTAATTTGAAAACCCATGATTTATGGTTTAATATGTATATGAACTAAAAATAACATGGTTTAAGGAAAAATATACTTATGAAAAAAATTACTATGTTTCTAGGAAAATACAATTTTCAATATAGTTGATAAATATAGATACATGTCGATATTTATGGTTTTGTCGGATTCTGAATGACGTTAGTGATATACATATTTTTTGTATAGTCTGCATTGTGTGTCCTAAATCTCAAAAATAACATACAAGGATTTTTCCATAATAAATATTAAAAATTCACAACTGAATTTATATTTACAGAACATTTACCTTGATATTTTAGACCCCCGAACACCTCATCGTCACATACATACATTTGCATCACGTCATTACTACTTATATTTTATTTAAAACAAATAAATTGTAGCTCTTAGTCTTAAGATATACAGACTTATATCCTCATGTATGTGTGTGTGCAAAAAGAGTGTGGATAGCGTTTTACTGACTTATTAATCACATACTTTGTTTGTCCGTTTCTTTTTTTGTTTTCTCTTGTCTCCGAAATGTTGGCAAACATTTCTTTCTTTCTTTTTCCATTGCTCTTTACTAGCACAATTAGGCCCTTTCGTTTTGTTCTATGCAAAATAAAAAGCATTTCACACTTGGCCGCTGGTCATTTTTTTAAATGGACCTGCACCTTGTTTTGTTGTTTTTGTTGCATCCATTGAAGGACAATTCATAAATGCTCCTTTGTTTGGTTGTTCTTGTGGGGGTCATTTGCAAATGAACAGCAACAGTGAAAAAAATCAAAAGCTTGAGAAATCTTTTTAGAAAAAAAAAAACAGAGATGACCTAAAAACATACTAAAACAACATGCAATTGCCTATTGTTGTTGTAGTTGTTGCTGCTACTGCCGCCGTATGTTGAGAATTCAGGCTTTTAGACCAGTTGATTGGTTGGTCTTCAGGTTTTGTCTGTTGTTCTTAGCGGGGCATTTATTTGTATTTTGTGTGAATGTTCGTGTGTATGAGATTTGTTTTTCTTGAAATGACCTATTGCCTTAGTCCATTTGATGTTGACCCTCTATTGCCATTTGTAATTACTTAATAAGCTATTCAATGTCCTCTTTGAGAAATCTTTATGAAATGCTTGAATGGAAACAATGAATCACAGGGCCATCAGTTTTATTAAAAAAAGACAAATCAATGAAGATAGTTGAGAGAATTTTTACACAAATAACATACACCGTAAATGCTGGAAAAATATACAAGAGTAAAATGAGAAGAAAATTCGAAATATTGATTTGTAAAAATCGCATAATCTTTTCGTGATCTACCAGTCGGCTTCCTTTAGAATTTATAATATTTTCAATGGGACGGAAATGCCTTAATAGGATTTTCGTTCTTTATAAAAATAACAAACTGGGATTCAGCCTGACTATTTTGCAAAAACAAAATCAGAAATTTATCTTTAAAATTGTCAATCAAGATGTCAGTGTTATTAAATTTGCAAAACATCAAAATATTCGTAATCTATCAGCTCTCCACATAACCGCATCCTTCACTTTTGGTATTTTGAGGATCGCGATATATTCAAAGCCCACCCTGAAAGACTGTAGTTTAATATGCCCTTTTCCTTGGCAAAAATTACATCGCACCCATATAAAAGTTCTGTTCGATGTTAGGTATTTTGACTGTGTACCTCCGATCTGCGAACGATCTATGGGCCAATCTGCGTTAACGGTGAATATCACCGTCGAATGAACCATGAGTTATACCAGTTATTCTCGGACATCGACATTGTTAGACATATTGAGCTGTAGCGACTACGTTGGCTAGGTCATGTTGTGAGAATGGATAAAGATGCCCCAGCACAGAAGGCATATAAAAGCGAACCAGCTGATGGTTCATGCAGAAGGGGAAGATCACGAATACGATGGAAAGTTCAAGTCGAAAACAATATTGCCGAAAATGGTCTTTCAAATTGGAAAAACTGCGAAAAAAGACCGACGCACCTGGAAATCTTTTCTAAGCTCGGCTTATGGAACGAAAGTTCTGTCACAAGCCAGCTAAGTAGGTAAGTAAGTAAGACTGTGTACCTCGTGGAGGACGATAGAAAACGAAGTTTTGATTGACATTCAAATGGGTCGATAATTTTGACCATAAAATTCGAGTTAAAACTCTTTGGTAATTCACACGGAATTTCAGTAATGAGTGTATTTTAAGACGATGGAAACTTCAATGACACCTCGACTTTAATGTGAAGGTATATTGACAAATTAAATTCAAAGTCCATATTGGACCAGATCCATTACTCTGCTATATTATGACGGGGACTATAAATATTTGTGAAGGAGCTCTTCTCACAGGAGAACTTAACATAATCATACAGTGGAAAAACAAGAGCATTAATTCCATAAACGTCCAGATGTCTTTACTATAAAAATCAGAAAGACCTCTTATAGATAAGAATTAGAGGGTCAAAAGGTCTTCTTATAGAAGAGCCTAAGTATTTGTTATAGAAAGCCTGAAGATTTTTTGTGAAAGAAGGTCATCCTTCAGGAGACCCAAAATAACAAAAGGTCATCCTTCAGATGGCCGAAACGTCTATATTTTAGAAGGTGAAAAATAATATTAAAAGTACAAGAGGTGTTCTTGTAGAACACCAAGAGGTCTTCAATTAGAAGTCCAAAAGATCCTCAGTCTTATTATAGAAGGACAAAATGTCTTCTTTCAGAAGGCCATAAGATCCTTTATTAGAAGGCCAAGATGCTTTCTTATAAAATACCAACAATGTCTTCTTATAGAAGGCCAAAATTTCATCACTCAGAAGGCCAAGAGATCAGAGTATAGAAGGACAAAGGGATAAGAGTAAAATACTAGCCCAATAAGTAATATTAAAATACAACATGCGTTCTTATAGAAAGCCAAGAGGTTCTCCTCCTAGAAGGTCAAAAGTCCTTCTTACAGAAAGTCAGAAGATATTCCTTTAGAAGGTGAAGAGGTTTTCTTACAAAAGGTCAAAAGAACCAAAAAGGACTTCTTAAAGAACGCCAAAAGCTATTCTTATACAAGGCTAAAAGGTCTTATTATAGAAGGCTAAAAAGTCTTCATATAGAAGTTCAAAATTGCATCCTTTTATAGAACGCAAAAATGTCTTCTTTCAGAAGGCCAAGATGCTTTCTTATAAAAGAACAACAATGTCTTCTTATAGAAGGCCAAAATTTCATCACTCAGAAGGCCAAGAGGTCAGTTTATAGAAGGACAAAGAGATAAGAGTAAAAGACTACCCCATTAAGTAATATTAAAATATAACATACGTTCTTATAAAAGTCCATGAGGTTCTCCTTCTAGAATGTTAAAAGTCCTTCTAGCAGAAGGCCAGAAGATATTCCTTTAGAAGTCCAAGAGGTTTTCTTATAAAAGGTCAAAAGACCAAGTCTAAAAGGTCTTCTTAAAGAAGGTCAAATGGTCTTTTTATAGAAGGCCAGTAGGTCTTCATATAGAAGTTCAAAATTTCATCCTTCAGAAGGACCTCTTATAGAACGCCAAAATGTCTTCCTATAGAATGTCAAACGGTCCTCCTTTAAAAAGGTCAAAGGGTCTTCATACAGAAGTCCAAAAGATCTTCTTAAAGAAGGTCAAATTGTCTTCTTATAGAAGGCCAAAAGGTCTCCTTATAGAAGTCCAAAGTTGCATCCTTCTGAAGGACTTCTTATAGAACGCAAAAAGGTCTCCTTATAAAAGGCCAAAAGACATTCTTATAGATAACTAAGTCTTCTTGTACAAGGCCAAAAGGTATTCTTATAGGAGGTCTCCTTATAGAAGTCCAAAGTTGCATCCTTCTGAAGGACTTCTTATAGAACGCAAAAAGGTCTCCTTATAAAAGGCCAAAAGACATTCTTATAGATAACTAAGTCTTCTTGTACAAGGCCAAAAGGTATTCTTATAGGAGCCAATGTTCTTCTTACAGAAGGCCAAAAATACCAAAAGTTCTTCTAATAGAAGGCCAAAAGGTCTTCTTATTGAAAATATACACGAAAATAATATCTTCTTATAGACGACCAAACTGTCTCACTTTTAGAATCCAAAAGGACAACTTATAAAAGTAAAAAAGTGTTTTTGAAGAAGGTCAGAATGCGTTCTTATCGTTCCTATATAGACTATAGAATACCTTCTTTAAAAGGTAGATACCAAAAGACTTTTTTATATAGGGTCTACTCGTCTTCTTCTATTCATTGACTCGACCAACTTCTATAAATGGGCCAGGTGTTATACGAATTGCACACAAATACTTTTAGTAAGACCAGAAGTTCTTTCCTAAAAAACAGAAGGCCTTTTTATAATACTAGAAGGCTTTTTATATAGAAAACCAAAAAACCTTCATATATTCAAAAGGTCCTCTCATAGAAGACCGGCAGGTGGAAATTATTCTTATATAAGACAGAAAGTATTTTTGTATAAAAGGTGAGTTCAGAAGGAGGTATCTCATAGAAAGTATTCTTATAGAGGGCTATAATAACTTCATATAGAATGCCAAAATAGGTTTTTTTATAGGATACCAAATGAATTCTAGATGAAGACCAGTAAGCCAATTGTGTACATTTTAACAACTTTCGATATGATTCTTTTGTTATTATAAAAACAAAAAACACCGAACAAAGGAATAAAGATGTTGGGAAATAAACAATAAGTAATTTGGTAAAAAGTTACAGAATAGACCTGCAAAAGGTATTGTTATAGAATATCTGAAGTTATTAGTTTCGAGGACCAGAAAGTTTTCTTTTAGCAAGTCAGAACACCATCCTGCACAGGAACAGAAGGTCTGGATATTTAATGCCAGATGAATTTATTATAGTAGATTCGAAGGCATTCTTTATGAAATATTAAAAGAGCACCCAATAGGTATCAAATTACCTCCTATACAAAGTTACGACTCAGAAAAAATTGCTGACGTGTTTTCGTGACGTGCTATCATGATAACAAATGTTGCAGACCGATAAACCCTAATGGAAATTCAAAAATATATGATTTATAGTCTATACTATTATAATTTAGATTAGCTACAAAAGTAATTTTCAGCCTAACATAACCGCTTAGGAAAAACAAATTGAGAATATTTAAATCGTAAAATTTTAATTGCAAGTCCCTTATCTAGCAGCCATCAGTATTTCCCCCCAAGGCCTCACTAAAAATCTGCCATCATTTCACAACATTAATAAAATATATAAACATGTACCGATTTTTTACGATTTAATTGTGTGGTGAAATATACATTATCTAAGCCATCATCTTCATCAACAGCGTCATTGATTCTTGTGTGTGTGTACGTATGTATGTACTTCAATTAGATTCGTTTCATGGCCTCCCATGGCGTATGAGCAATGCTGATGAAGCGAATAGCACATCAGCAATATTGCACATACGCCAACACGACCTCCCATCGCTACAAAGACGTTCAAATTCAAATGCTGCGATTTCCAACGGTGATGCTCACAGCTGGTAAATAAATCATAAACATTTCGTTCGTTCATTTGTTTTTTTTTGTTGTTGTTGCTGTTTATTTTCTAACATAAAAAGCTGAAAGCTTTCCGGCAACAACATTCTCACCCCTTTGTTTTTGTGTGTCAAGCAATCAACCAACCGACCGACCAACCAGTCAGTACTCTGTTGGTAGCATCACTTGCGATGTCATCAACGTGATTAAAGGGAAATTACATAAAAATTTAACAACATCAATTATCCTACCAAATGGAGAGACAATATATGGCTGTGTGTGTGTGTGAATGGGTGAGTAGTCATTGCCATTGAAGCCCTGCTACCAGTATTGTTTTGTGGACCCCTCACACAAATTCACACACACACGAATTATGAGTTTTGTGGTGAAGGCAAAAACAGACGTCAAATGAATCATCATCGTCATTACATTATAGTACAAAGTGCACGCACACCCCAACACACTCAATGCAAAAAATGACAGCCATGTGCTCGCTCACAAAGGGATAGCGTTAGCAGGCAGCAATGAAACTGACTACGACAACGACTAAAATGACAACAAAAGCAACAACAAAAAATCAGTATTACATTACATGTGGATAATCTGAAAAGCTCATTAAAAAATAAAAGCAAAATAATTTCATAGCTTCTTCTTGCCTAAATGCTTCTACTGTCACTGTTGACAACAATAATATAGCTCTTCTTCTCTTCTCTACTTGCCTTCCCGTACGTTTTGCTTAACTATTTCGAGAGATCTGTTCAGCAATTCCATGTTGGCTATGATGTGTGTCGTCGTCGGCGTTTTATTTTCTTTGCTGGTAATGTGTTGCCGTTTTCTATTTTTATGTCTTGTTTTTGCTGTTGTTCTTCTGGTGCCATCACCACACTTTAACATGAATGGCCGTTGTCATCCTGTGTGTTAGAGTGTGTGGGTGTGTGCGCGCTTGTCTTGTAGGACATTTACACTTAATCTCACACTCCAGGAAGAAAACTGAAAATAGTCAACTCATAATTGTGTGAGGCGGCAACCGAACAGAATCTGTCTGCATTTGCATTTATAGTGCCCTGCCGTCCCGCCCTCTTTCCCAAAAATTATTATATTCAAATTGTTCATTTTAACCACATAATTATGCTTATATTTAAGCCCTTTTAGCTGTGGTTTCATATTGTGTTTTTTTCTTTATTTTTTTGTTGTTGTAAGTTGTTATTTTAATTTATTTTCATTACTAGAGAGTAATGGAGGGACATATTATCAGTCACAGCACAACAATTGCCGAAAGCTTAAAACAAATTTAGAGCTTTGTCATAATTTTTATACCCTTCACCACACTGTGGTACAGGGCATTATGTCTTTGTGCATATGTTTGTAACAGGCAAAAGGAAACGAGATAGAAACATGGTTCCTCTTGAGAATATGCATAGAATCACTTTCTGAGTCGATTTACGCTTGTCCGGCTGTCCGTCCATGTATTTTTGTGAACAATGTACACGTTGCATGTCAGATCCGATTTGGATGAAATTCAGCATAGGTCACTTATTTGGCCCAAGGACAAACCCTATTGAAATTGGGGAAAATCGGTTCAGATTTAGATATATCTCCCATATATATTTTCGTCCGATTTAATGTAAATGGTGCACCAAAGTCCCTATATATCTTTCGATTTGCACGAAATTTGGCACAGCGTAATGAATTAGGTCTAGAATAATTTGTGTTAAGTTTAGTGAAAATCGGTTCCTATATATATATATATATATATAGTCCCTATATATCTATATATACGAAATTTGGCACAGCGTACTGAATTAGGTCCAGAATGGTGTGTGTTAAGTTTCGTGAAAATCGGTTCCTATTTAGATATAGCTCCCATATATATTTTCGTCCGATTTAATGTAAAAAGTGCACCAAAGTCTCTAAATATCTTTCAATTTGCACGAAATTTGGCACAGCAGAATGATGTGTATTAAGTTTTCTGAAAATCGGTTAAGATTTAGATAATAGCTCCCATGTATATTTTCGTCCGATTTAAGAAAAATGGTGTACCAAAGTCCCTATATATCTTTCGATTTCCACGAAACTTGGTGCAGCGTACTGAATAAAGTCTACAATGATGTGTGTTAAGTTTCGTGAAAATCGGTTCAGATTTAGATATAGCTTCCATATATATTTTCGTCCGATTTTAGATAAATATTGCATCAGAGTCCCTATTTATCTTGCGATTTGCACGAAATTTGGCATATCGTACTGAATGAAGTGTAGAATGATGTGTGTTAAGTTTCCTGAAAATCGCTGCAGATTTAGATATAGCTCCCATACACATTTTCGTGCACATATATCTTTCGTAAATGCTGCACCTAATTCCTCAGGTGGGTCCGATTGGCACAACTTATTGAAGTTATTATGCGATAACGTGTGGTAAGTTTTGTTGAAATTTGTTTAGATTTACATATAGTTCCTATATATAGTTTCATCAGATTTTATGTAAAATGTGCACCAAAGACCCAAAGTTATATAGTTTATATAACCTAGCATGTAGAAAGTTTTATTGAATCGGTCCAAATTTGGATACATACCATACATATTTTTTCCCGATTTTAACTGAATGATGCACCAAGAACTCAAAATATGGCCGATATTCTTTGACAAGTTTCGACGAAATCGGCTTAGATTTCGATATAGTTTTTATACATACTTTCGTCCGATTTGATGTAAATGGCGCATTAAACTCCTCATGTTTATCAGATGTGTATGAAAATAATCAACGGGTATCCGATTGATATATGCTTTAAATTGATTTACATAATTTTGTCCCATTGAAAAGAATCAACTCTATATCTGATCAAAAGAAAATTTTAATAAAGGTTGCAGAAAAACATGTTTATGGGTCCAATTTCATTTTACTGGTCCTTCAAAAATGCGACGTCTGTTAAGATTCATCTGTTGAATATACCCAAAGTGGTGAAGGGTATCATATAGTCGGCCCCGTCCGACTTTACTACTTTCTTACTGGTTTTCATTTAATCTTGTGTCACTCCTGAAAGAAACATTTCCGAAAAAATTAGCGATAAATGCATTTTTTTTTAAACATACGCTGGAGATTTAATCGAAAAATTAATTTCAGAAAATCCACGCATATGGAATTTCTCGTTTTTTTGGGCCGTTTCCATTAGCTTAAGCCATTTTCATACCAACCCTCTATGCCTCAACCACTTACATTTCTCAAGTTATTTTGTTTTTTTTTTCATTTTTATTTTATATCCATGTTTCATTCTCCATCCATGGTGTTGTTGTTAAAGCGTTGGTGCGTAGATCCCACATAAAAAGGGGTATGAATATGAATAACAAAATCCAGAGAGGTTCTCATTGTCTCATAAGCGGGACAACAGCAACAACAACAGAGAGCAATAGGAGTGGAAAGAAGAGAGGCAAGCATGTTGTGAATACTTGGTATAAGAATACGTTTGTCTGTCCGCCCGTCCGTCGGACCCACAAATTCTGGTAGTTGTATTCTAGTGTGAATGTGAATATGTGTCACTCGGAATGATATCCTGTGTTCATATTGTTGCCATTGCTCTTGTTGTAGAACATTTTATGAATGTTGTGTTTTTTTATTCTTCTCTGGTCGTTGTTTTTCTGTTGCTGTTGTTATTGTTATTATTGTTGTGTTGGTGATACATGAAAATTCATTAAACTTGTCTACGCTTGAGGCGCAATTTAACATTTCGCTCAATGAATGAAACACTTGGGGAGAGTGAGTGAGGGATGTGAATGGTTGGAAGGGTCATACGGGAACAAAAACAACAACAATTTGGTTTTACAAAAAAGAGTGGGGAAACAAACAGAAACAATAACAAAAACCACCAAACAATTGTGTTTTTTAATTTTTTGTTTTGTGGGATTGTTAAAGAACGAACAACAGCTATTGCCAATGAACTGACGTTGATGTCGTCAAAATAAAAGAATTGAGTTAAATATCGTTTTTGTCCTTAATAAACACAAAACAACACAATCGTATACAATTATTTAAAAGAATAAAGAAAAAATTCTAATTGTTATTTATATATTTGCCGGGGCTTGTGTTAACATTTAATTTTAAAGTTATTGTTTGTAACATTTGAAATTTTCATGCAATGAAAGCCAGTGTTTTAATTTTTAATGCAGGGATATGTTTTCATGATTGTGCGGCAATGGGATGGAAAGGGGAAACACGTGTATGATTTTGTTGTGTTTTTTTCACTTTCAAAAAGTAAAAATGCTATAAAATTTCAAATTTTGATGAGTTATACAATTTCTCGCAACCGATACTAATTTTTTAATTTGGTCAGATATAGAAGCTATATCTAAATCTGAACCGATTTCAGGAAACTCAATACACATCATTCTAGACCTAATTCATTACGCTGTGCCAAATTTCGTGCAAATCGAAAGATATATAGGGACTTTTGTGGATCATTTACATTAAATCGGACGAAAATATATATGGGAGCTTTATCTAAATATGAACCGATTTTCACGAAACTTAACAGACATCATTCTAGACCGAATTCATTACGCTGTGCCAAATTTCGTGCAAATCGAAAGATATATAGGGACTTTGGTGGACCATTTACATTAAATCGGATATGGGAGCTATAACTAAATCTGAACCGATTTTCAGGAAATTTAACACACATCGTTCTAGACTTAATTCAGTACGCTATGCCAAATTTCGTGCATTTCGAAGTACTTTGGTACACTATTTACCTCAAATCGGACGAAACTATATATATGGGAGTTATATCAAAATCTGAACCGATTTTCACGAAATGTAACACTCATTACTATAGACTTAATTTAGCACGCTGTGCCAAATTTCGTGCAAATAGAAAGATATTTAGGTACTTTGGTGCACCATTTACCTTAAATCGGCCGAAAATATATATGGGAGCTATATCAAAAAAAGGAGACGAGACGATATGTGACAAATATAGACGAATAATTCTCCTTCCCATCGCATATTAAGTACTATCCAGCGTACTGTGAGAACGACTGAAGCCAATGTCAATGACCATGGCATTTGACAGCCCTATTCAGAGGTGTATAAAGCTATGTCTGCGTTTGGCATTCCTGCAAAATTAATACGGCTATGCAGGATAACTTTAACTGCCGCAGTTAAAGTCGGAAAGGACCTCTCGGAGCCCTTTAATGCCGAACGAGGATTCAGACAAGGTGACAGTTTGTAGTGTGACCTTTTTAACATCCTGCTGGAAAAGGTCATACGAGAGGCAAAGCTGAACAGAAATGGCACTCTGTACACAAAACAACACATGTTACGCGCCTACGCCGATGACATCGACATAATGGGTCGAACACTGAGAGCGGTAACATCCACCTGTGAACAAATTGCGAAGGAGTCTACCAAAGTGGGTCTGGCAGTAAACGGCGAGAAGATCAAGCTGATGGTATCAACGCGCAAGACGTCCAGTAGACTCGGATCAACTGCGGAAATTAAGAACTACAGGTTCGAGGTAGTCAACGGTAGTAGTTTAGTACCGCCATAAACAAAACGAATGACATCAGTTTTGAAATTCGTAGAAGGATAGTGGTGGCCACCATATTCTACTATGTTCTGAGTATGCAACTCAAAAGCAAGGCCACCTCCCGCCAGACTAAACTCACACTCTATAAAACGCTGATACTACCCGTGCTGTTATATGGATCTGAGGCACGGGTACTTGCGCAGGCAGATGAGGCAGCTCTAGGAGTGTTTGAGAGACTCATTCTCCGAAAGATCTATGGGCCGATCAGCGTTGACGGTGAATATCACCGTCGAATGAACCATAAGTTGCTATTCTCAGCTATTCTCGGACATTGACATTGTTAGACGTATTGAGCTTTTAGACGTATTGAGAAAAACTGCCCAAAAGACCGACGCTCCTGGAAAACTTTTTTAAGCTCGGCTTTTGGAACGAAAGTTCTGTCACAAGCCAGCCAAGTAAGTCTTTGAAAGTCTCCGAGCTGAAGGGAGACTTTCAAAGACAAGCTGAAGGGAGACTCTCATAGACGAGCTGAAGGGAGACTTTTATAGACGAGCTGAAGGTAGTCTGGTATAGAAAAGGTGAAGGGAGCTTCTAACAGACGAGATGAAGGGATTCTTCAACAGACTAGCTGGAGGGCTCATTTTATAGGGGAGCTGAAGGCAGTCTTTCATAGACGAGATCTAGACCAGCTGAAGGGAGTCTTTCATAGATGACCTGAAGGGAGTATTTCATAGACGAGCTGAATGGAGTTTTTCATAGACGAGCTGAAGGGAGCGTTTCATAGACGAGCTGAAGGGCGTCTTAAGCAGTTATTCTTAAAAAAAATCTGCGCCGTTACTAAATCAACTTCTAAGGGATGATAATTTATCAAGAATTTTATACATCAATAACCACCCCCAACAATATTGCCATATATACCTCCTTTTGACATATTGTTCAATTAAAATATAATTTTTGACAATTAAAAAAACCCTTAACTTTTTTTGTTAAATTGATATCAAATTTCTAGAATATTGCCATTAAGAAAAGTTATGAAATTGATAATGAGCGCTCTGTTAAACCCTATACTTTAAATGAGTTTAAAAATTGTTATTGTTTTTTTTCTTTTTTTGTCTTAATTGGAATAAAACAACTTTACAAAAGATTAAAAATAATGGAAACAACAATTTAATTTTTTTTTTTTGGTTTCTGCCACGTAAAAGCAAAATAATAAAATTTGGTTACATCTTATCAAGGACAGAATGATTAAAAAACAACAACAAGAACAACGAAACGTAAAATAAAAGGCTAAATCGAATAACAATTTCAATAAATATTCAAGTACTCTCATTTACGTGTTTGTTAGTTCGTTTGTTAACTTATGTAAATTAAATTGTCGATGGACAAAGGTAGCCGGCCAGCTAACCTGCAAAACGAACCAGCATCACAATAAAAGTCGCTGCCATTTCGTTGTGATAGCTGGCAAACAGCGTTCCGAATTTGTTTGAATTTTTATTGTGGCTGCCCAGCGAGGTCTTTGTTTATCTCAAACTTTATTTCGCGCAATGGCTTTAATAGAAAGTCATTGAAAAGAATTTCACTTATATAATATAAATTATTAATTAAAACCATTTGGTGGGTGATATGGGTTTTATAGGAGTTCATGGGTTTTTTATCGTATTAAATATGTTTCACGTAGTTTAAAGCAGTATTGTATCTTTTATGACTTAGGTTGGTTGATTGTTAGGAATTTGGAATTTTCTTAAATTTTGTAGAGCTATATGCTTGGAATTTCCAATAATTATTTGTACAAGTCTTATTTATACGTGTGGGTGCTTACAGACATTCTAATGAGTTTTTAAGTTATAAAAATAGAGTTTTTTGTTCAAGTACCACCCTTAAACGATTTTTTTTAAATAATTTCTTTTTATAATAATATTATTGATTCATGTTAAAATATATCGCTTAAAAAAAAATACACAATTATTTTAACATGATAAAATTCCGACACCAACAACATAGAATCATTTAAATCAACATTCATACAAACAAATTTCATTGAATAGATACTGTAGAATCAACCAACTGGGAATACATATACACGTGTAAGCCACGTATAACAACATTAATACGAAATATAAAAAAAATATGCCATGGATGTTATGTTTCTATTAAACAAAAATCCACTACCATCATAACTGTATGAATGTTAATATTTTTTACTTCTTCTATCATTTTTATTTCATTTCACGTATTTTTTGTTTGTTTTCTTTTTGTAATCAACATTCATTCACTAAAACTCACACAGAGCAGTCATTCATTGACATAACTACTGAATATTCACAACACGAAAATATGAAAAACAGTCGTTGCTGGGAGTATTAGGTACACTGTCAGTCACTCGGAATGTGATAATTGGAGTCAGGGGAGTCGAACAGAGGGGCGCAAGCAAACCGTTTTTCAAAGACGAGCTGAAGGGTGTTTTTCACAGACGACGAGCTGAAGGGAGTTTTTCATAAACGAGCTGAAGGGAGTCTTTCATAGACGAGCTGAAGGGAGTCTTTCATAGACGAGCTGCAGAAGGGAGTCTTTCACAGACGCGGTGCTGAAGGGAGTCTTTCATAGACGACGAGGTGAATGGAGTCTTTCATAAACGACGAGCTGAAGGGAGTCTTTCATAGACGACGAGCTGAAAGGGTTTAAGGGAGTCTTTCATAGACGACGAGCAGAAGGGAGTCTTTCATAGACGAGCTGCTGCAGGGGGTCTTTCATAGACGAGCTGCTGAAGGGGGTCTTTCGTAGACGAGCTGCAGAAGGGAGTATTTTATAGACGAGCTGCTGGAGGGAGTCTTTCATAGACGAGCTGAAGGAAGACTTTCACAGACAAGCTGAAGGGAGGCTCTCATAGACGAGCTAAAGGGAGATTTTTATAGACGAGCTGAAGGTAGTCTGCTATAGAAAAGGTGAAGGGAGCTTCTCATAGACGAGCTGAAGAGATTCTTTCACAGACTAGCTGGAGGGCTCATTTTATAGGGGAGTTGAAGGCAGTCTTTCATGGACGAGATGAACGAAGTTTTTTATAGACGAGCTGAAGGGAGTCTTTTCTAGACGAACTGAAGGGAGTCTTTCATAGATGAGCTGAAGGGAGTCTTTTATAGACGAGCTGAAGGTAATCTTCAATAGACTAACTGAAGGGACTCTTCTATAGACGAACTGAAGATAGTCTTTCATAGACGAGCTGATAGGAGTTTTTCATAGACGAGCTGAAGGTCGTCTTTCATAGACGAGCTGAAAGGCGGCTTTCATAGACGAGCTGACGGCAACCTTTCATAGACGAGCTGAAGGGATCCTTTCACAGACTAGCTGGAGGGCTCATTTTATAGGGGAGCTGAAAGCAGTCTTTCATAGACGAGATGAACGAAGTCTTTTATAGACGAGCTGAAGGGAGTCTTTTCTAGACCAGCCGAAGGGCGTCTTTTATAGACGAGCTGAATGTAATATTCCATAGACTAATTGAAGGGAGTCTTCTTTAGACGAACTGAAGATAGTCTTTCATAGACGAACTGAAGATAGTCTTTCATAGACGAGCTGAAGGGAGTCTTTCATAGATGAGCTGAAGGGAACGAGCTAAAGGGAGTCTTTCATAGACGAGCTGAAAGGCGTCTTTCATAAATGAGCTGACGGCAGCCTTTCATCGACGAGCTGATGGGAGTCTTTTATAGAAGAGCTGAAGATAGTCTTAATTAAGATTTAGTCTTTACAGACGAGACGATTTAAAACGTGTTGAGGATTTATAAATGGGCTAAGAGATTTTACTAATATAACAACGTGATTACGTAGCCGAAGTTTTCGTAAGGAAATATTTTTTGTATTCACTGGATACCGAAATTCGTTACAAAATGCAAGTAAATCTGGGGCTATACCATCCCCATATAACAGAGACGGCCGATTACATATCGCAACCGCATTCGCTAGTAAGCTATTCTCAGTATTTACTATATCGATTTTTTTCTTTACTCTGTACTGTAATTTTTATCCCGCACTGTAATTATGTTTATGATCGAGTCAAAGAAAAAAATATGCCCGTGTTATTTTTTTCATTTTCAATTTTATACAGATGTTTGCATGTTTCGTTTTATCTATGTCTTCTGTTCGGTTTTTATGTATGTATTTGTAACTACGAATGAGTTGAATATTCATGTACGTGTGTTGATGTTAAGTTGTCACAGTGTCATATTTCATTTGCTGGTTGGCAGTGGTAGTAGCGGCGGTGTTTTTTGTAGTTGTAATCGGTGTTCTTCTATTTGGTTGCTGCTGTCGTTGTGACTGACATTTAATAGTGTAAGTGTTGTTGTGGTCTTGTGGGTGCTATCGGCATAATGGCGAACTTACACAGAAGAACACATAAACTCTTATACGTTGTGGAGGTGGATGTTATATTTTACATCCTGTTTGTCAAACACACATACACATATGTTGACATTTTTACCGTCGGCATAGTGCTTTGTTGTTGTCATCGTTGTTTTAACCTATATATTTATGAATGGTGATGGTTCTCATATGGCGGTGTTACACTTGTTAATAGAAGTTTGAACATGGGAGGATATTTTGTGTTAAGATACTATTTTTTTTTGGCAGGAGAAATTAATGCTGTAGTTAACACTGAAATACAAATTTACCAGTAAGAGGATGCAGATATTAATGGAAACTTATGAAACTTGGCAAATATGGGATCAATTTTATTCAACAAAATATTTTAGTTGGAGTTCCAAGAAAATAATAAAAGGAACATTAGAATCTATAATCATGCCTGCCCTCAAACTTCTATCGCTGAATGTAAAATGTCTGCCTTTCCACAGAACTTTGCCAGACAGCATCAATGATATATTTTCTTTTTACGTTCTTCTGCAGAAATAATCCATATTTTATAGTACTCTGATGTTAAATTGATTTGTGTGTGGTTCACTGCTGATGGTCCTCCTCCTCTTATTATTGTGTTCTTTTCAACATCCTTTTCCCTTTGGCCAAATAGTTGCGGGTGCAGATAAATAGAATTGTTTGTCTGTGGCTTTTGTTATGACTTCACTGGCGTTTAAAATAATCCTTTTGGCTTAGATCCATTTTCAGAATTGTTATATCTAAAGGCTATTTTTGGTGTGGCAGCACCAACCCAGGTTAATGACTTTACTCGGAAATTATATAAAGCAAATGAAATAACCCCGGTGCAATGGTCATTTCCATTGATTTTATTTAATTATTAAAAATCGTTTAATTTCAAAGAAAATGCTTTGTTGTGTGGTTCGACGTCAATTCAAAGAAATATTGTTCGCAGATATTACATTTTGTAATCTCGTCTAGTTTATTGATGAAATTAAGGATGTTATTTATAGACGAGTTGATGGGTGTTTTTAAGAAGAGACGAAGGGGTGCCTACATTCTCAGACGCAGAGATGAGATGGGTGGGTTTGTTATAGAGCTGAAGGGAGTATTTTATACACCAGCTGAAGGGAGTCTTTTATAAATTAGCTGAAGGGAGTCTTTCATTGACGAGCTGAAGGGAGTCTTTCATAGACGAGCTGAAGGGAGTTTTTCATAGACGAGCTGAAGGGGGTCTTTCATAGACGAGCTGAAGGGAGTCTTTCATAGACGAGCTGAAGGGAGTATTTTATAGTCGAGCTGAAGGGAGTCTTTTATAGACGAGCTGAAGGGAGTCTTTCATAGACGAGCTCAAGGGAGTCTTTCATAGACGAGCTGAAGGGAGTCTTTCGTAGACGAGCTGAAGGGAGTCTTTCATAGACGAGCTGAAGGGAGTATTTTATAGTCGAGCTGAAGGGAGTCTTTTATAGACGAGCTGAAGGGAGTCTTTCATAGACGAGCTCAAGGGAGTCTTTCATAGACGAGCTCAAGGGAGTCTTTCATAGACGAGTTGAAGAAAGTCAGGGAATGCAGCTATAAAAATTTATAGCTAAGTCTTCCATATACCAACACAAAGCAGAGAGTCTTTTAGAGATGACGAACTGAAGACGAGACTTTTTTTTAGAAGAGCTAAAGGCGTTCTGAAACCAATGATGTTTCGTAGGCGACCTGATGTCAGAGTCTCTCTCACGGAATATGATGACTGAGATTTTTCAGTGATTATGAGCTGAAGGTGATCTGTCACTAAAATAGCTAAAGACGGCCTAGGCTTCATTTTAGATCGAGAGGTGGGAGCCTTTAACCCTTTGTGGCCCAAAGGCAAGACCTGATTCAAAAAATTCAAAAATTTGGTAAAGTTATGGGCTTTTCAATATAGACAAGATGGTAAATTTGTGTACAGTAGGTATTAATTTGTGTATACAGTCCAAAATATTTAAATTGCTACGTATTTAAATTTTACGAATTCTGCCATTACAATTATTTTAGATTCTTGAAAATGAATATAGAGAATAATTTAAAATTAGTTTTCTGTCGATTTTGCATTTAGTTTTGTTGATATTAGACTTTAATTTTTCCGAAAGAATGTACTGTATCTCCGAAATGCAAGGATATAGCGATGTCAAATTTTGTGCATATCCTATTTAGGATAGTAGCAATAAATCTGTGAACAGAAATGTGTTCTTAGATTACGGAAAGATTCTGGGCTCAAAGGGTTAAAATATGAACTCAGACAGCAAGCAATTTTTCATAGATTATTAGTAGATGGTATGACCTTTTTAATTTATTGAAGAGAAACTTGCCAAAGTGTAGCTATTTGATTTTTTACAAAACGAAATGCCTTTAACATAGTTATAAAATAGAAAATTACCTTCTCTGTGAAAAAATCAGCTACTCAGCTTCTCATAAATCACATAGTATAAGCTGACCCATATATAACATTTTTGGCACCCCATCATCTTTGGAAGTCATTCAACTCTTTGAAAAAAAGAGACTGAAAATTCCATTTCTCTCCATTTTAACAACACGAATGTAAAAACATTTTTGACAATTGCGAGTTGCACCAAAACAAGAAACTTCCTGTAAAAAACGTATAAAAACGTCATCATATATATGTGTGTTTGTGCTTTTGTTTTTACTTATTCATATCCTTTCTCGAGGACATGCTTACATTTGAGGTCTGCCAAAAGTTATACAACACCAGGGTAAAATTTAAGTTGGCAATCATGCAATGTAAAACAGAAGCAGCAGCATTAGTGGAACATCAACATAAAAAATATCATCATCATCATTACCGTCTTCGTCGTCATCATCGACATTAACATCAGTATGGGAGGAATATAATAAAGTAAACATCATGATTATCAACATTGACACTACTACTATTACTAACATTATCGAAGGAGTTGTGTGAAAGTAATTTGAAATTGTTGCCAGATTTTTAAAAGGAGTGTTCAAAATGCTTTGTACAGAAATTTAATTTGTCAGCTCTTCTTGCCAGTCGTCAGCATGTTCAAAATACTTTGAACAGAATTTTGTATTACCGAAGATTTGAGCGTTGGAGTGTTTTAAGATAAGGGTCTAAAATCGAACATGCAACGCTGATAAAACTGTTAGTGTTGAGATTTCATGACGCACACGATGGCAAAACTCTCTACAGATCAAATTCTATTATTAGAACAAATAGTTTATTGATAAGTATTTTGTGTTTGAGATTAGGCTAAGCAAGATTTTGTATGTAGAACCGAAGGACAAATAATTATACTCTACACAACTATGTTGTCAGGGTATTATAGCTTTGTGCAGCCCCAAGATTCTGTAACGCCGCGAAATATTGGTTCTAGACCCACCTTTAAGTATACCGATCGTCATATCTCGACTAGCTGAGTCGATCTAGACATGTGTGTCCGTCCGTCTGTCCATTGTAATTTGTAAACACGATAAAGACCACAGTTATGTACCAATCTTCACGAAATTTTGCATATAGGATGGGTTCTGTCCAATGAAGACTCCTATTGTTTTTTGTTAAGATCGGTTAATATTTACGGGATGAAATGGACCAAATACTAAATTTTTGTCGGTTTTTCTGGTCGCTCCAGAGGCCGCAAATAGGGCCCAAACATCGCGAATTGTTACATGGAGAAGGGGAAGGATCGGGCCAAATAATAAGCATGCCTTTTTTGATAAAGATTGGTCAATATTTAGTGGGTCAAATGGACCCTGACTTTTGTGTGAAAAATTATAAAAATTTGTATTCTATGGCATATATATTTACTCCTAAAGGACATAGACCCGAGAAGTTGATAATATATCAAAGAGGAGTTGTTGACCTTTAAATCGATACCAATTATTTTGTCGTATGTTCTTGGATGTGGGAGTTACACTTAAATATTTACATGTGCTTATGTATTCATATATTATTTGGTAACCCATTACCATAGTAGAAGACGGAAAGATATCGTTGATCCCGTTGAAATTTTCCATGGGGTTCTAGTTATGGTCTAGGACAGCGCCGATAATTTTCGGTGATGATCAAATAATAATTTTGGGACCGCAAACATAATATTTTTGTATTTTTCGAATCGATCTATAGACCGCAGTTATAAGCCGAACATCACCATACAACCCACGGCGAAGGCAATTTGGACAAGTAACTAGAAGGGCTGTACTGAATATTAGTAATATTCAGTATGGAAGAGGTGCTGTTGACCTCTAGAAGGTGCAAATGTTACGAAATATTGCTCAGGCTCGGAATAAACATCCGCATAAAGTTAGATTTCCGTTGTAGTGTTGGGTATCGGGTATCGTATGGTCGGCCCCGTCCGACTATACTGCTCCGCTCACTGGTTTACAATAAAATTAATGCCTTACAACCACTCGAATAGAACGATCGGGGTCGCCGTGTCTTATTTAATTTTTATACAGACGAGCTGCGGCTTCCTTTCAATAAATAGCATCAGGGGAGAATATCAAAAAAAAAAAAAAAAAAAAAAAAACCAAGGGAACTGATGTGGATCCGTGGCGAGATCCGAAACTATAATCTTCCCGGCCTTTTCATTGCAACTCCGATCATGTAGCTCATCTCGAAAGCGAAATTAATAAAAAAAATACATTTACAAGAATGATCCTTCGCCCTAAAAAGGAATAAAACCAAAAAACTCAAAAAATTCAGCTTGGCTGGGATTTGAACCCTGGTTCCCATTGCATCTATTGATATCCCGCGCCTTAGCGTTCAAAGCCACCTCCTTATCTTCCTAACGTTGCACAATATGCAGTTGCATACCATTGAAGAAAAGTATTGTAGTCTGTATGGAAAATAAGTCCGTCACTACAAGAAGAATCTGCTCTGAAAAGGAATGTTCTGGTGTGATGCCAAATGTCCGAACCTTGACACGATTGAATTTAGTTCGTAGATGCAATTTCACAACAATAGTCGGCGTAAATACAACTTATCAATTAAAGACATTTGTTAGCCACATTGCCCAATGTGCCTGATGAGCCGCTTAACCAACGGCGAAACGCGCCGCATAGTGGTGGGAATGAATGTTTCATTGCAACTCCGATCATGTAGCTCATCCCGAAAGAGAAATTAATAAAAAACATTTACATGAATGATCCTTCGACTTAAAAAGGCACGAAAACAAAAAGCTCAAAAAATTCAGCTTGAGCCCAGCTGGGATTTGAACCCTAGGCATCTGTTGATGTCCGGCGCCTTAGCGTTCAAAGCCACCTCCTTATCTTCCTAAGGTTGAACAATATTGTAGTCGCATAGTTGTGGGAATGTAGTATCTCTCTGGCTTTCTTTTTCATTGCAACTCCGATCATGTAGCTCATCTCGAAAGAGAAATTAATAAAAAAAAAAAATCTTTTTCATTAAAGCTTAAACTATTATAGTGAATAAAAAACAAATTTTAACGTGGAATTTTTAACTATATTTCAAAACATCTCCATTTATACTTCACTTACAGCGGCAGAGTTCGTTTAAATCTGCATCAGATAAACCCAGATATTCTTCTAATCTCTAGAGATATTTCTAGGAAACATTTAATTCACTATACCAATATCTCAAACTGCTTATACATTTCCATAAATCCGGCAACATTTGCAAATAGTAATAATAAAGCGGCATTTATATTCACAACACACCTACATTATTCTCATCATCATCATTAAAGAGAAGATGAAGAAAAATAATAATAACAACAACAGCAAAAACTACTACTACAACGACTACGACTTTGATACATCAACATATCCATAACAAAAGCCAGAGAGGCTTCTTGCTTCAGCCTCTATATTAGGAACTGAATAATACAGCAATGCTTGTGTGTGTGTATGTGTGAATGTTTGCCAGGATGGAGTTTATCGACGAACACATACACACGAATACTCACACAGCGACAATACTAACAACAAAACAATTTCAACGATTAAAGTTTGCATAGCCACCAATCCATCCAGCCAACGAATCGTCCGAACTACCAAACGTTCATCCAGCCAAACAGTCAGTCAGCCATGCCCCATGTATTTAATGGCCCACCATGTTCTTGGTTGCGGACCGTAAGTGGTAATGCGCAAGCGTTTACCCGGGAATCCACACAACATAACACCACACGGCATGCCATGCCGTATCGTGCTGTGAGGAGTGAGAAATAAAACGACAACGACTACAACCGCAAATAGCTGCAAAGTGGCAAGGCGAATGCGATCAGAGTTTGTTCTTTTGTTTGGCTTTTTTAGGTTCGTCGTTCGTTCGCTCGTTCATTCGTTGCATGAATGTTAATTTTGTTCGCCTGCCATGAATGATGCTATAGTTGGATGCCGTTCGTTGGTGTTGGTATGAGTGTGGTGTGGTGCTGTTGATGGCGATGCTAGTGTTGGAGGTCCTTTTCGATTGCTGCCATTTAAAGTCGCCTTGTGTATAATCGTGTTTGTGTTATGACCCTTGAGAATGATGACGACGTTGATGGCAAAGGCAAAGGCAATGGCAACAACAACAACAGCAGCAACGGCAAACGGTGATGGCAATGATTATGACGTTTGCATATTGGCGATGATGTCGTTGTTGTTATTGCCTTTTCAGGTTTTAGTTGCCCCCTTTGGATGAGAGGTTGATGAAATGTATGATATATGTTTAAGTGTGTGTGCGTGTTAGTATGATTCTGCTACTACTGCTGTTGTTGGTGATGATGAGTTGAGTGCCACGAAAAACAAATTTCATACGTAGCCGCATTCGTATCACATCGCATATGGAGTCTATTGACATCATTTTGTGTGTGGATATATGTAATTTTGCATGTGTTTTATTATGCCGCTGTCGATGGCGATGTTATTGATTTTCTTCCCCACTAAATCCCGCTCTTTTGTTTGTTTGTTTATTTATTTATTTAGAGAATATGATTACGTTGTAGGGAGAAAAATTACGCGTACCCACATACAAAAATATACATATTTATTTACTTATTGTGTATATTTGTCATACACTCGAGGAAATTATTGAGAATTTATGAATAAAATATGCAGTTAGGTGGGTCACCACAATACTAAAAAATCGGTCGGCACTCTTATATTAGGCTCAAGAGATAATTAATGTTAGTTTATGGTCGGGGTTGGGTGGCATTGATTTGGACCATGATTAAATTCAACATGATGATGTTTTATTAAAATTAACCAACCAGCAAAACTCCAGCCAATCCAAAAAATCACAAAATATGCTTTCATAAGCCACCGCTAGTCCATGCTTTATATACTCCACTCTACATTGGGTCCTGGAAAATATTTTCTTGACAAATTATTCTTTAAAAACCCAAGCTTCTTTGGGTCATAAACGAAGTATTATTAAAAAATCCTAGAAAATATATTCTTAAAAAAATCGACGCTTCTTTGGATCCTTGAAAATGTATTATTTGAAAAATCCTTGGTTAATTAGAAAAGCACAGTTTTAAATTTCTTTGACAAACCATTCATTAAAAAATGCACGGCCCTGAAAAAATCCGCGCCTATTATCGGCCTTGAAAAATATTGTTTGAAAAGTACACGCCTGTAATAGTCCTTGACAAAATATTCAAGGACTATACACGCCTATAATAGTCTTTGAAAAAATATTCCTAAAAAAATCCACGCCTAATATCGGTCCTGAAAAAATATTGTTTAAAAAGTCCACGTCTGTAATAGTCCTTGTCAAAATATTCAAGGACTATACACGCCTATAAAAGTCCTTGAAAAAATATTCCTAAAAAAATCCACGCCTAATATCGGTTCTAAAAAAATATTGTTTAAAAAGTCCACACCTATATATTCTTTAAAAAATCCAAGCCAATAAAATCCAAGGACTATACACGCCTATAATAGTCCTTGAAAAAATATTCTTTAAAAAATCCAGGCCTATTATCGGTCCTGAAAAAATACTCTTAAAAAATCCACACCTATTATCGGTCCTGAAAAAATATTGTTTAAAAAATCCAGGCCTATTATCGGTCCTGAAAAAATACTCTTAAAAAATCCACACCTATTATCGGTCCTGAAAAAATATTGTTTAAAAAGTCCACGCCTATATAGTCCTTGAAAAAATATTGTTTAAAAAGTCCACGCCTTCAAGTAGTCGTTAAAAAAATCCACGCCTTGTCGTGACCCTTGAAAAAATATTGTTTAAAAAATCCACGCCTATTATCGGTCCTAAAAAATATAGTTTAAAAATTCCACGCCTATTATCGGTCCTAACAAAATATTGTTTAAAAAATCCACGCCTATTATCGGTCCTGAAAAAATATTGTTTAAAAAGTCCACGCATGTAATATTCCTTGACAAAATATTCAAGGAGTATAAACGCCTATAATAGTCCTTGAAAAAATATTCCTAAAAAATTCCACGCCTAATATCGGTACTATACACGCCTATAATAGTCCTTGAAAAAATATTCCTAAAAAATTCCACGCCTAATATCGGTACTATACACGCCTGAAAAAATATTGTTAAAAAGTCCACGCCTGTAATAGTCCTTGTCAAAATATTAAAGGACTATACACGCCTATAATGGTCCTTGTCAAAATATTAAAGGACTATACACGCCTATAATAGTCCTTGTCAAAATATTAAAGGACTATACACGCCTATAATAGTCCTTGTCAAAATATTAAAGGACTATACACGCCTATAATAGTCCTTGAAAAAATATTCTTTAAAAAATCCACGCCTATTATCGGCCCTGAAAAAATGTTGTTTAAAAAGTCCACGCCTATTATCGGCCCTGGAAAAATATTCTTTAAAAAATCCACGCCTATTATCGGTCCTGAAAAAATGTTGTTTAAAAAGTCCACGCGTATTATCGGCCCTGAAAAAATATTCTTTAAAAAATCCACACCTATTATCGGTCCTTGAAAAAATATTCAAGGACTATACACGCCTATAATATTCCTTGAAAAAACTATTCTTTAAAAAATTCTCGTCTATTATAGTCCTTAAACCAGTGAGCGGAGCAGTACAGTCGGACGGGACCGGCCATATGATATCCTACACAAATTCAATATTTTGCCATATTTTCACCCTTTTGACCGACTAGAAGTCAAAAAATATTAATATTAAGTACAAACCATCCCAATACTTGTCCATGTCCTTTTCGCCTTGGGTTGATTTGTGATGTTCGGCTTTCAATTATGGCCCATTGATGGACTCGAAAAAACACAAAAAAAAAAATAAATATTCGGCCCACTTCATCCCAATACTGTTATCTCAGCATCCAAAATGATAGGCGTTGTCCTGGACCATACCTGGATCCTCATAAAAAATTTCAAAGCGATAAGCGCTATATTTCTGCCCTCTAGTGTGGCAATGGGTTACTACATAATATCGGAAGACGTAAGTACCTGTAAATATGTAAGTGTAACTCCCACATACGAGTACATACGACAATATAATTGATATCCATTTAAAGGTCAACCCTCTTGGATAAACTATCAACTTCTCTGGTATATATCATTCAGAGGTTAATATATACGCTATAGAATACAAATTTTGCAATTTTTCACACAAAAGTCAGGTTCCATTTGATCCACTAAATATTGACCGACCTTTATCATAACAGGCAAGCTTATTCTTTAACCCGATTCCCTTTGCGGCCTCTGGAGCGACCAGAAAATCAGACAAAAATAAAGTTTTTGGTCCATTTCATCCCCTAAATAGTAGCCGATCTTTATCAATAACAATAGGGGTCTTCATTGGGCCATAACTGTGGTCTGTATCGTGTTTACAAATTATAATGGACAGACGGACACACATGTCTAGATCGACTCAGCTAGTCGAGATATGACGATCGGTGTACTGAATGGTGTGTCTTAGACCAATATTTAGCTGTGTTACAAACTCTTGGGGCTGCACAAAGCTATAATACCCTGACAACATAGTTGTGTAGGGTATAAAAATATTCTTTAAAAATCCTTGAAAAAATATTATTTTCAAAATCCACGCCTATTATAGTCCTTGAATATTCTTTAAAACCATTCTTGTGGATATACGCCCTCTTCCCTATGAATACCCTGTAGATTTAATCAAATTTCTCTGAGTGTATATTGGTGTATGTACCAAATATAGACATTTCCAGCTTAGTATTCTATGTGAAGATTTATAGTTATTTACATTTTTGCCATTGTCCCTTTACGTTGTCTTCATCTGTTGTGAAAAAGTTACTTTTTTCTGCTTTAAGTTTGTTTTCTGTATTGCTCTCTCTCTTCCTCAGACACTCCCTCTCTCTATCTCGGTTATTTTGAAACATTTCCGCAGGATTACGTTGATAACATTACCAAAATCTATGGTTGAACTTTGATACGGGTACATACACCCACACACACACATTTGTGTAGGGGAAGGGGAGTGTGTTTGTGTGTGCAATTCGAAACGTTTATTACAACAATGTTGCACTTAAAATCATGATTTGATACAATATATATGTGTTATGGGTTTTTCTTTGCATGTGAGTGTGTAAGTGATTTCGTTTTTTTTTATTTTTTCTTCATTGCTCTTACTTTTGCATTTATTCTATGTTTGTTATTGTTTTATTATGTTTATTAACCTGATTTTGTGTAATATATGCTTTATTTTTGCTGGTACTTTTTTGATGGCTCATTCGTTTTGCATTTCTCCTCTACACGACCACACAAGTTGCCAAATTATATGTGATTTCCGGGCCAAGCTGAACATGAAATATCCAATGCAGATTTATGCCATTGTATGCTAATGGATGACTGGTAATTGTGTTGCTTGCCTTCGTTTGGGTGTGTGTGTGTGTGTTTGTGCTTGTGTCTGTATTTAAAGTTCATAAAACTTTTATAATTTCCATTATGGTTTATGTATACATTATGTTTTAAATTTACTGCAATAACATTGCCATCTCATCATCATCGTCTTTGTTGTTGTCGTTATCATCTTCATTATCATGGCCGAAATGTCAATGTAATGTCACCACCACCTTTTTGCTGTTTTTCTGTTTTGTTCATCCTTTAACCATTTTCCCCCAGTCCATGGAGACAATGTTTGTTTTGTTTGTGGTTTTTTATTTTGCAGCGAGTCACAAAGTCCGCAATGAATACAAACAGCAGCAGCAGCACCAACAACAACATCACCAACGAGTAGTAACAACCAACCACAACGACAACAACCAAATTAATTTAATGGATTTTAATAAAGTGTCAATTTTCATTTTGACATTCATTGAAATCATCGTCGTCGCTGTCGCTGTCGTTGTCGTCGTCACCATCATCACTGCCAAACGATCTAATCAGTTTGATGTTATGACATCTAAATGAAAATTACATTGGTTCTTTAGTTTCTTGTTTGCTATTTCTCCAACTGTCGGAATTTGTTTAAATACAAAACGTAAACCATTGATTCTCACTAGATTCGAAATGACACTTGACACATGGTTGTTGCATGGGGGACAAGTAGTGTGAGCATTGGCTATAAACTTTATTAAAATTGATTTCTTTATTAGCTGTCAGTGTATGTGTGACAGTGGGGGAGGAAATGTGTGGATATTTGGTGTAATTAAATCAAGTCGAGCAATGATCGATATAAATATATAACAAGTGAAAAAGCCTTAAGTTCGGCCAGGCCGAACTTTGGATACCCTCCACCATAGATATACTGACAGGTACTTGAAATTAAAATATAGGGAAAATACCAAAAAGTGAATTCATACCGGCATTTCTACAAACCGATTATGTAAACCATGATACAAATTTCAGAAATTTTTAATGGATATTTAAACCCTCAGACTTATGGTTAATGAGGGTGTATACACTTTGACATGGTGAAAATGAGCCTCATCGAAATATTGGTTCTAGACCTCATGTTTCTTTGGACCAAATTAGTTTCAGAAAATTTTGATTTCATCCAAACTTTTTCCATCTTATTATTTCTTCTAAACTTAGTTCAAGTTCGAAGATGGGGAATATCGGCCCACTCCATTCGGTACCTCCCATAGAGGGGCTAGGCCTAAATGCGGGTTATATAGTTCATTATCGAACTTTACATTTTAGTTTTTTATCTCGATATCCTCCGCTGGTGAAATGATTGCAACAGAGTCTTAGAACCAAACCCAAAACGCGGAACAAATTAATATACCCTCTATACTAGGGTGGAGGGTATAAAAAATGTGCGAGTAAAAATTGTTAATTGGAAATATAGGGGCATTTGAATGAATCTAGTGGTTGTGTACCTGTTTCTAAATAAAAGATTTCTAAAAAATCTATGCAAATTAAAAATAAATAAATAATTTTTGGCATTTTTAAAAATTTTTCTTGTTTGGATTTATTTCGGCTTTAGGTTCAAAATTGTTTTCCTAAGAAATCCATGCGTATTTCTTCATGCTAATTTCTCCATGTTGTTTTTTTTTTAATTGGAAGGTATGTCGTGATAAGTTGCTACCAGGAGTAGAATGAAATGCAAAATGTCATGCACCGAGTTTGGCTATGACCATGAACATACCAGACGCATGACCTTTGAACGGAGACTATACAGAAATATTGAAATATTTAGAAGTTTTTTTTATTCAATAAGGTAAAATATCGACCTAATATATTGTCACTTCATTTGGAAAATGCGTTTATCAAGGCAGTCAAAATACCTCTAAATGGGCTGGATCCGCACGTGGCAGATATATCAAAGATCGCAAGTTATAAATAATTTTTGGCTAATGTCCATGTTTTCTTGAAAAATGTTTAGAAAAAGCAAATATCTACTTTTTGTAAAAAAGAAAACGTTATAAAAACTGGTTTCCAATTTCAAAAAAAAAAAAAAAAATTAGATGTCCATGTCCACCCTTTTTTCTAGGATATCAATTGTTTTAAAAAAATGGTTAGGTATCTTTTTTTGAAAAAAAAAAAATTAAAAAACGGGACCCTGAGAAAATACGCTCCACGAGAAGTCTTAAAATAACATACGAGGTGTTTGTCAAACTTTACTTACATACATAATTGGCTTGTGATAGAACGGTTGTTCCATAAACCGAGCTTGAAAAAGATTTCCAAGAGCGTCGGTCTTGTGCGCATCTCATCCAAATTGAAAGACCATTTCCGAGATGATGTCTTCTACTTCATGTTTCCATCGGATTCGAGGCCTTCCCCTTCTGCTTGAATCATTATATGCCTTTTGAGCTGGCATTCTCACAACATGACCTAGCCAACGTAGTCGCGCAGATCGATACGTCTCCGAGAATAGATCGTATAGCTAATGTTTTATTCGACATCGATATTCATCATCGACGCAATTCGGCCCATAGATCTTTTGGAGAAACAATGCAAGAGCTGCCTCATCTGCTTGCGCAAATACCCATGCTTCAGATCCATACAACGGCACGAGTAATATCAGCGCCTTGTAGAGTGTGAGTTTGGTCTGGCAAGAGGTGGCCTTGATTTTGAGTCGCTTACTCAGACCATAATAGCATCTGTTGGCCACACAATTCTCCTAAGGATTTCAAAGCTGATGTTATTAGATTTCCCATGGGTTTCTTGATGGTGGTCGTTGGTACCCAAGCAATTCTTTGCCATTGTGTTTCTATATTATTATCGGGACAAGGAGTGCTTTCGTCAACCAAGTAGGTAAGTTGAGCGGATTAGGCTTCTGCTATCTATTGTTTTTGCAGCTTTTCGACGTCGAGTTTTCGTGTTGTGCAAGATCGCATCTTTGCTGCTATATTAAGACGCAGGCGAACCTTGGCTGCCTCAAAGTAATGGTCCCAATCGATATTCGCTCCTCGTTTCGTAAAACATAATATGATCAATTTGATTTATCGTTGCTTGATCAGGAGAAAGCCAGATGACCTTGTGCTGCTAACTAACATGTTTTTTTTTTTTTTTTTGCTGCCACGAAGCCAATCAACCTCATGTTGTTGTCGGATGTTTCTTCATGGAGCAAAGATATTTTCCCTTCCGATTTTTGAATTAGCAGAATTTTAATGTCATGGCCATATGCTGTCTATAGGCGCTCTTAAAATATGTCTTTGGTCTGTTCATCTTTGACTTCGGTCGGAGCATGGGCGCAAATAAGTCTGATGTAGAAGAACTTCGCTTTTATGCGGATTATAGCAATTCGCTCATCTACTGGAGTGAATCTGGATACGAGGTTTTTTTATTCTCCTATTAACTATAAATCCGCAGCTAAATTCATGTCTCGTTTCATGGCAGCTATAATACAGGGCGTAATCCTCTGATTTACCTAAGCCATCGCATTTCCTGTAAGGCTATAGTATCGGGGTTTTATTTCTTGAGTACATCCGCCAAAGCGAAAACTGCGCCTGTTCTGTATAACGTGCGCACATTCCAAGTGCAGATTCACAGATCGTGGTCCTTTTTATGTTTGCGGGAGTCAACATTTTGGGGGTTTGTTATATTTTTCGTTGCTTTTTCATAGCTCACTATTTCAACGGGTATTGAAAGTAGCTACCCCAGGTGACACCGCGGAGAGATAAGCCTTCACAATTGAAATGAAAGTGGGACAAAGATAGGCCTGGCCATTGCCATGTTAAAGGCAATCAGAGCCGTTGCTTGGTATCTATCATCCCCTACGCCACACAAACTTTTCTAGAAATAAAATTTTATCGCTCCAAAAAATTCGAAATGGAACAATTCGCACACATCGGCTATACAAATGTCTCAGATGAACAAGATATTTACATGGGGGTTATGTTAAATCATAGATCTACAGCAAGTTGCTGCAATGGAGGTTTCTATGTTGTATTTGTGCAAGGTTTATTCATAAGATTAATAGGGAGGCGAATTGAAAGTCTTCATTGACTGTCAAATTTATTGTTTGAAAAAAACAAAAAAAATATTTTAATTCGAAACAAAATATTTGTGCGCAATCTTATCAAAACGTTTCCTGTTCTGGTTTGTATTTCGCAAATTAAAAGTTGACAGCAAGAAAAGACTAAGGCATGAATTCGCCTGCCGGTTAACCGTATGAATAAACCTTGTATTTGTGTATTTATTTCTCATTGAAAAATTCGACACATTAATTTGTACTGAAAAAGTATTATCCAACAATTCGCACATATTAAAAAAAGAAAATATTTGCCTTATCGTCTATGTGCGTATACATAACAATATTTAATTGATTAATATACGGAATACGCCGCCGCAACTTTATGATTTCATCGAAATCTCACTAAGAGATTTCCATTCATAATTTCAATACATTGCAAATATCAATTCACATGAAATGAAACAAAAAAAGAAAAAAAAAATACATTTAATTTTTAAAAGCAAACTTTTTCCGCTTTTTCAGCATTAAATTATAACGCAAAAAAAGATAAAAAAAAAGCAAAAATTACCATGGCCCACTTAATCTATGTTTATCGGTATACTATTTTAAAAAGCAAATTCATTGTTCGGTTCAGTGAACATTATAAATTTTGCCTTTTGTGGCAGCACCACCTTTTGTGGCCGATGCTGGCCAACACACCGGCCATCGAGCAACAAACGTAGCCATTCACATAGAAAGCGGCGACGACAACAACAACAGCAACGACGAATAAAAAGAAGGGTAAATATAGCCAAACTGACCATTGGTCTATTGTTCTTCTTCTTGTTCTTCTATGACAAACCCTTTTTCAGCATGCAGTCTGGTTTTGGCAACTGCATTGTCTATTATTTATATAATAAAGAAGAAATGTGAACACAGCATACATTCACTCACACACACACATACATATGTAGAGAGATTGAAAATTTGGTATTTCCCATTGGACTCAAACATCTGCGGCAATTGCCATAAAATGAATGAAAGCAAGAAAGAAATTAAAAAAAAGAACACCAACCAAAATACTCTGCTACTAATTGACATTTGTTAGAGATAGCAAACACACGTACATACATACAAACATACATACATACATATGTGGAAAAAGTAGAGCTCTTTTCGATTGGTGTGTTATTTGTTATATTAGATGTTACACTTGCCAAATACTTAAATGATTATTCCCCTGTGAAGTTCTGTTGGTGTTTTCATCTTCTTCTTCTTCTTTGTTCTACAAAGACACGCAATGCCGACATCTTTTGAAAAATCCGACACCATTCAATTTGACAATTTTCTATTGAGAACGGAAGCCTAGAACAATTGTTCTACGTAATAAGTTTTATGCTAAAGATTTCTTGGCACATTGACAAGATTTATGTCCTGATTGGTATCTTTGTCTTCTTTATTTTTCGAAACGGTACGTAATGTTTGTACATGGGTTCGAATCGAATCGAATGTGTTTGTGTTATCTTATCGAAATAAATGTCACATTACAGTTGCTACTTTCGTTGTGATTATATAGAGGTTATTGTGTTAATCGATTTTTTTTTTATAAAAAATCATACCAAAACAAGAGAAACGAAACCAGGATCAATTTTGATATATTCTGTGCAAGAAGGGTATAACAAATTTGTAATTATACCCTACACAACTATGTTGTCAGGGTATTATAGCTTTGTGCAGCCCCAAAAGTTTGTAACACAGCGAAATATTGGTCCTAGACCCACCTTTAAGTATACCGATCGTCATATCTCGACTAGCTGAGTCTATTGTTTTTGGTAAAGATCGGTTAATATTTAGGGGATGAAATGGATCAAAAACTTTATTTTTGTCTCATTTTCTGGTCGCTCCAGAGGCTGCAATTATGGCCCAAACATCGCGAATTTTTACATGGAGAAGGGGATCGGGCCAAAGTATAAGCATGCTGGTTTTGATAAAGAACGGCCAATAGTTAGCGGGTCAAATGGACCCTTACTTTTGTGTGAAAATGAAAATAAAATGTATTCTACGGCTTATATATTTACTCCTGAAGGACATGAAGCCGAGATGTTGATAGTATATCCAATAGGAGTGGTTGACCTTTAAATTGATAGCAATTTTATTGTCGTATGTACTCGGATGTGGAGGTTACACTTAAATATTTACATGTGCTTACGTATTCAGATATTATTTAGTAACCCATTACCACACTAGAGAGCGGAAATATAGCGCTGATGGCTTAGAAATTTTCCATGAGGATCCAGGTATGGTCAAGGACAACGCTTATAATTTTCGGTGATGATCAGATAATAATATTGGGATGAAGCAGACCGAAAACTTAATTTGATGTGTTGTCTTTCGAGTCGATCTATAGGCCACAGTTGAAAGCCGAACATCACAATACAATTCACGATGGAGGGAATCTGGACAAGTAATTAGAAGTACTGTACTGAATGTTAGTAATATTTGTTGACCTCTAGTCGGTCAAGAGAGTGCAAATATCGCGAAATATTGCCCAGCTCAGAATATAGAACTCCAGATAGTGGTAGACTATACTGCTTCGCTCACTGTTTTTTTATTAAATTTTTTAAAATATTGTATGAACCAGGAATGCCAAATTACAGCTTATTTGGTTGGAAAGGGTCCATAGCAGAATCAAGGTTCCAAAAATGTTACTGGTGTCGTGATATTGGAGCTATGTGAAGTGATTATATTCTGCATACATATTATTACCCTTCATGAATACGCAACCCCAAATGTCAGTTTGTGTAACTGTTGTTAATTGAAAATATATATTCATTAAAAAATCGATGCCTTAGAAAATCCAGGTTTGGGCCCTTAAAAAAATTTCTTTGAAAAAATCCAGGCTTGGGCCCGTAAAAAATTCTTTGAGAAAATCCAGGCTTGGGCCCATATAAAAATTCTTTGAGAAAATCCAGAATTAGGCCCTTAAAAAAATTCTTTGGGAAAACCAGGATTGGGCCCTTAAAAAATTTCTTTGGGAAAATCCAGGATTGGGCTCTTAAAAAATTCTTTGAAAAAAATCCAATCTTGGACCCTTAAATTTCTTTTTTTGGATCCTAGAAAAAATATACTTTAACAGATCCACGCCCATTATAGTCTTTGAAAAAAATATACTTTAACAGATCCACGCCCATTATAGTCCTTGAAAAAATATCCTTTAACAGATCCACGCCCATTATAGTCCTTGAAAAAATATCCTTTAACAGATCCACGCCCATATATTCCTTGAAAAAATAACCTTTAACAGATCCACGCCCATTATAGTCCTTGATAAAATATCCTTTAAAAGATCCACGCCTATTTTAGTCCTTGAAAATATTGTTTAACAAATCCACGCCTAGTTTAGTCCTTACAAAATATTCGTTAACAAATCCACGCCTAGTTTAGTCCTTACAAAATATTCCTTAACAAATCCACGCCTAGTTTAGTCCTTGAAAAATATTCTTTAACAAATAGTTTGTCATTTAAAAAGATAAAAAATGGGCGTGGGGGCATTATAGTCCTTGAAAAATTGTTCTTTAATATATTCCTTGTTTGGATCCTTGAAATATATCCTTTAAAATATTCACGATTATGTTCATCCTTAAGAAAATATTCTTTTAAAATTTCATGCTTATGTTGGTCCTTGAGAAAATATTCTTTAAGAATCTTTGAGTGGTTTGGTCCTTCAAAAAATATTCTTTAAGAAAATCACATTTATCTGAGTAAAATTATAGTCTTTTAAAATCCACGGGTGGTTGGATTGCTCAACAACTATTCTTTAAAAATCCTCGCTTGCATGGTTCCTTGAAAAAATAATCCTTGAAAATCATTCATTATTGGGACCCTTGCAACAATATTCTTTAAGAAATCCACACTTGAGTGGTATCTCAAAAAATGTTCTTTAAAAAATGTATGACTAGTATTGATTTAAGACTATTAAGATGTTAAATTCCAATAACCTTTCCAATTGCATATCGCATTCCCAACCATCTAGTTTTAGATTAAAAGTTAAACTCAAGAAGTTATTTGTTCATCTCACCATCAAACATACGTACATGCATACATACATCCATACACATGTATATTTCAACGTTGATTTGCATTGTAAGTGATGGGTGTAAAATAATGCATGCGTATAATTGTTCTCTATGTTAGTTTTGCCTTACATATTTATATGTATGTATGTCCAATATATGTACATATATTCACATATGTGTGAGCGTGTGCGTGAAACTCCTTAGTGATATGTGTCTGTTGGGTTCCAATTTTGTATTAGTTTTCTTTTAAACGTTTTGACAGCAGGCAGGCAACAGCATCTACAGCAGCAGCTAACACACTGGGGCATTTGGATGTGCCCCAAAGGAAGTTTAGTTCATTTCTTTGTTTGGTCGTTTGCTTCGTACGTTCGTTCGTTCGTTTGTACGTTCGTTCATCCGTCTTTCTTGGGTATATACAAAGTCCATAAATTTATGCTGATAAATCAAGCAGAAAATCAAAAGCAACATTTTCAAAGTGTTTTATTTTAATGATGAGAATACTAACGGTACAACAACAACGGTGGCAGTAGCAGCAAAGAAACATGGAAGAAAAAGGAAAAGCCAAAACACACGCGCACAAACACAAGGGGTTTTACAAATTTACAGCATCTAAGAAGAAAAACAGAAAAATACAACAAAAGCGAACTGCGGCATTAACAAACAAAAAAAGTACGAACTCCATAATGTCATAGAGACACACACACATAAGAACAACAGCTGTCTGTGTATGGGTTTAGATTTCATACACTCCTGCCATGACGACTCGGGTTAATCTCAATGGAGATGTGTACAGATTCCGCTTTTCGGTGAATGTAACTACAAATCTAGAGAGCGAGAGAGAAAGCTGCAAATTTGTTATTTTAACATATTTTTAGCTATCTCTCCCTCTCTCTCTCTCTTTATAGAGAGCAATTGATTAAAAAAGGTGTTGTGTTATGTTCTGAGCAAAGCTTTTAGGAGAATGAACTCTATTGAGAAAATGTTGCTCTCCCAAATTGAACTATATTATGATTTTTATGACGTCATTAAGACCAAAAAGCAACAACATCAACAAACCAACCAAAAAATCTCACCTTCCCGTTTATGAGCCAGTCGGTCGCTGGCATTATTTAAAGGTGTGTTGTTTTACAAACTGCCTGACAATTCTCAAAACCCTGTTCGAAGACACACATTTTCCAGTGGAAGCTGCAAGAGAACATCGTCATAGTTCTCGTCTGATATTCTGGGTGTGAGCGTGTGTGTGAGTACGTGTGTCTGAGTGGTCTGGTAGGCTTTGGTGTTAACTAAAACTGATGCGGATAAGGTTGTTTTTTTTCGGGCTCGATATCAGGACCCATATAGAAATGTGTGTGTGTAAGCATTCACATTTGTGTGTGGCCAAATGTCCTGGCCAAAAGAGACCATTCGAGTCCATTCCCTTTGTCAGATGACACTTGGCTTTTATTTTTATTTTCATTCTTTCTGTTTGGTTCATCCCAAACACTTCTCCCCACCAGATGTTTGATGTCAATCTCTTGTGCCTGCGGCCGCCGCTGCTGCTGCTGTTCGTGTGTGAGGTGTGGAGTGTAAATGTTAGTTTGCTTTTTTATCCTTTCTTTGGTTTTCTTCTTCTCCGGGTTTTTGTATTCTTGTATTGAAATGTCAGTTAAGAGTGCTTGTCAGTTTGACATTTGTTTGTATATTTCAAACAAGACAACGACTGTTTAATACATGTGAAAATGGACGTTTGTGCAATGTTGGTTTTTTGTGCCTGTTTTGTTTTTCGTCCTAAGGTGGGAATGATTGGTGTGCATGTGTGTGTGCTTGTATATGTGTCAGTAAGTTATTTGGGCGTTGGGTTTCCTGTAAACCATTTTTTACCTCAATGTATTTGAGATGAATGGAATATGAAGTAAAAATAAAAATAAAACAAAGAAAAAATATTTATGACAGTGTTGCCAGTGATAATGCGCATGATAATTATGTCTAAGCCTAGAGGGTTTAGGATTAAGCGGTATATTTAATCGGATTTGTTTAAAGGCATTAGCATTTTTCTTTTTTCGAAAAAAAAAAAAAAACATTCAACCATTATTGTTGCAAACATCATAAGAATGTATTACTTCAAGCATCGTCAGAGCCATAGGCATGAACATTTTACAGAATCTTTTAAGCGTAGATTTGTCTAAAGATTTTTTTTAACCATATTACCATTTTCAAGCTTCATCAGAGCCATAGGCTTGAATATTTTTCAAGGCACCTGAAGAGCTATAGGTGTGGATTTTTAAGAATTATTTTTTTTTCAAGCGTCAGCAGAGCCATAGGCGTGGATTAAAAACAGACTTTTCAAGAACCAGCATAGTCATAGAATATTTTTTCAAATATCATAATAGTCATAAGCCTCGATTTTTTTAAATATTTTTTTCAAGCATTCTCAGAGCCATAGGCATGGATTTTTTAAATCATCATCAGAGCCATAGGGGTGGATTTTTTAAAGCATAAACGGAGCCATAGGCGTGTATTTTTAAAGAGTATTTTTTCAAGCACTCAGAGCCATATGCGGGGATTTTTTGAAAGTATATTTTTCAAGCAGTCTCAGGGCCATAGGCGTGAATTTTTGAAGCATCAACGGAGCCATAGGCGTGTATTTTTAAAGAGTATTTTTTCAAGCACTCAGAGCCATATGCGGGGATTTTTTGAAAGTCTCAGGGCCATAGGCGTGAATTTTTTAAGAGTATATTTTATCAAAACCAAAGGCGTGGATTTTTTGAGAGTATATTTTTTAAGCATTCGTGAGCCATAGGCGTGGATTTTTTTAAAGTATATTTTTCAAGCATTCGTGAGCCATAGGCGTGGATTTTTTTAAAGTATATTTTTCAAGCATTCTCAGAGTCATAGGCGTGGATTTTTATACCCTTCACCACTCTGTGGTACAGGGTATTATGTCATTGTGTATATGTTTGTAACAGGCAAAAGGAAACGAGGTAGACACATGGTTCCTTTTGAGAATATGCATAGAATCACTTTTTAAGACCATCTATGCATGTCCGTCCGTCCGTGTGTCCGTCTGTCTGTCCATGTTAAATTGTGAACAAAGTACAGGTCGCATTTATGATCCGAATTGGATGAAATTTGGCACAGCTCATTTGTTTGGTCCCAGGACGAACCCTATTGAAATTGGGAAAAATCGGTTCAGATTTAGATATAGCTCCCATATATATTTTCGTCCGATTTTATGTAAATGGTGTTCCAAAGTCCCTATATACCTTTCGATTTGCACGAAATTTGGCACAGCGTAATGAATCAGCAGTAGAATGATGTGTGTTAAGTTTCCTGAAAATCGGTCTAGATTTAGATATAGCTCCCATATATATTTTCTTCCGTACCCACCATTATGCGACGCGTTTCGCCGTTGGTTAAGCGGCTCATCAGGCATATTTGGCTATGTGGCTTTACAAATGTCGTACGTTGATAACCTGTATTTATTCCGCCCTGATGCGAAACTTGCATATGCGAATTAAATTCAAATTTGTCAAAGTTCAACATTTGTCTTCATTCTAGGAACAGTCCTTTTCAAAGTAGATTTTTGTTGTAGCGATGGATAATTAATCCACACACCCACAATTGCTTCCTGGTATACACATGTTTTTGCTTTCTCCCGGCTTTCCTTTTCATTGCAAAACTTAGATCATCAAGCTCGACTCGAAAGAGTATAAATAACCACTTAAAATTACTTTCAAATGATCACTGCCCTTACAAGGCAAAATTCAAATAACAAAATAATTTTGTCCTTGGTCCTTTAAAAAATCGACGTCTTTTAGGTTTCATCTTTTGGATATACCGAAAGTGGTGAAGGGTATCATATAGTCGGCCCAGTCCGACTTTACTAACTTCCTTACTGGTTTGATAGTATATTTTTCAAGCATTCTCAGAGCCATAGGCGTGGATTTTTTGAAAGTATATTTTTTCAAGCATTCTCATAGGCGTGGATTTTTTGATAGTATTATTTTAAAGTACAATTTTCAAACATTACCAACAAAAAAATGTATATCAAACCAAAGGTGTGGATTTTTTAAAGAATTTGTCCAACAATCTCAAGGCTCACAATCAAGTAGTTGTTTATAGAATATTTTTCAATCATTTCTAGTCGAAGCAAAACACTTTAGATCCGCAAACATGATTTTTTTATAAACTTTTTCATCCATCTATTTCTATGTTTTCGCCCATTTATTGACCCACAAGCGCGGATTTTATTTTAAGTTCGCCCTTCTGCTTCGTTTTTATTTCTCTGGCAACTCCAATTCCCCGTTCACAAACACACACATACTATATAACAATTGTGTTTTGTTTTTGAGTTTTTGTGAGAAAATCCGTTGTCTAAATACTCTTGTGATTGAGGTCCTTTGCAGTTATTGTTGCTGTTGTTCGTGTATGGGTGGCTGTGAACCTTTGTATACATGCATAATATTGTGTTTTCAACACACGACTCTATTCAGTGTTTGTATATATGTATGTATGTGTGCGTATGCGATTGTGTGTGTACCATTATTTGATTTACAACTGAAATGGATGAGGCTAGAAGCGAATGGATTTGTTTTGCCGAGATGTCATTTCGTTGAGTACTATCTAGCTAAATATTTGAATGGATTTTAATGAAGTCGTAGTCGTCGCAGTCGCCGTCATATCTACATGTGGCCTTCAACAATAGTTATTCTTTAGCTAGATATGTGTCGTATTCAACGAAGCAAGCAACCAAACAACCAATCAGTGGAATGATAGCATTAACTCACACCATGCATGTGTGTGCATGCATGATTTCTTTGTAAAGAATCACCCACAATGGCAAAAAAGTGAAAAAACAACCGAATACAATTCATTTCAGTGCACATCAAACAGTAAAAAAAAGAAGAATCAACTAAGGAAAGTGAATTTCAAATTGCGAGCCTTTACATTGCTGCCAATTTACACACACACCATTTTTTTCTATTTAAATTTTAAAACAACGAAAAAAGAGGTGTGTAAATAATCATTTAAGGTGGGGTAGTTGCCAAACTATCATTTACAGTCATTATTGTATTTCAGTGTGTGTGTGTCTGTCTTTCTGTGCACCTCCTCACTGTTTCGGGCTAAATATCCTCTGTCCTTAATTAAGAACTCATGTAAATTGTAATTACTTGGCATCAGCACACATTATTAATTTATAACTAGTCTTTTTTTAGGCATGTCATGGACAAAGGTGGCCATATCGGATTTAAATTTTTTAAAGAATATTTTTATGAATACCAATTTTCAAGCACCAAGACCAGGGATTTTTTTAAAAGTGTTTTTCAAGCACCAAGGATTTTTAAGAATATTTTTAAGGACCCATGCAGGCGTGGATTTTTTAGAGAATATATTTTAAGGACCCAAGCGGGCGTCAATTTTTTACAGAATATTTTTTAATGACTTAAGCAGGCGTAGATTTTTTAGAGAATATTTTTAAGGACCTAAGTAGGTGTGGGTTTTTTAGGAAATTTTTTTAAGTACCCAATCAAGCGTGGATTTTTTACAGAATATTTTTTAAGGACCCAATCAGGTGTGGATTTCATTTTTTAAGGACCCAAACAAGGCGTGGATTTTTTTCAATGACACCAACAAGCGTGGATTTTTACAGGCTATTTTTAAACACCCAAGCAGTAGTTAATTTTTTAACGACTATTTTTAAGGACCCAAACATGTGTCGATTTTTTACAGAATATTTACTCGAGAGCCAATGCAAGGCGTGGATTTTTCTAAAGAATATTTTCTCAAGGACCAACACACGGCGTGGGTTTTTGAAGTATTTTTTCTCAAGGACCAACACATGGCGTGGATTTTTAAGGATTTTTCTCAAGGACCAACAAAAGGAGTGGATTTTTAAGGATTTTTTCTTAAGGACCAAAAAAGGGGTGGATTTTTAAGGATTTTTTCTTAACTACCAACAAAAGACGTGGGGCCAACAAAAGGCGTGGATTTTTAAGGATTTTTTCTCAAGGGCCAACAAAAGGCGTGGATTTTTAAGGATTTTTTTCTCAAAGGCCAACACACGGCGTGGATTTTTAAGGATTTTTTTCTAAAGGACCAAAACACGGCGTGGATTTTTAAGGATTTTTTCTCAATGACCAACAAAAGGAGTGGATTTTTAAGGATTTTTTCTTAAGGACCAACACACGGCGTGGATTTTTAAGGATTTTTTCTCAAGGACCAACAAAAGGAGTGGATTTTTAAGGATTTTTTTCTTAAGGACCAACAAAAGGCGTCGATTTTTAAGGATTTTTTCTCAAGGACTAACAAAAGGCGTGGATTCTTTAATGAAGGACCAGTACAAGGCGTGGATTTTTTAAAGACTATTTTAAAGGAACTAAAAAAGCTTGGATTTTTAATAAATATTTTTAGGGACCCAAAAAGCTTGGAGTTTTAATAAATATTTTTTCAGGACCCAAAAAGCATGGATTTTGTAATATTTTTTTTTTAAAACCCAAAAAAGTGGTAATTTTTTAAATATTTTAAGGATCTGTAAAGTGTGAATTCTTTAAAGAACAGATTCCCAAAAATCTCTAAATTCACCTGGCCACTTCGTCTGATGATGGCAGCATTAATTCCCACTGATTCATTATCTTGCAACATCCAATGATAAAGTGGCAAGAGCTTTATTACACTACACTCTCTAGATTAGACAAGGTACCTCATGAGAGGTATATTGTTAAAACAAAGCCCTGCGTCCCGCAACTCTCATCATCATGACTAACACACTTCGAATATACATCTTTAAAATGCAAGCTACAATAACAACAAAAACCATACCGCCATAGTATTCTGCCATAGACCAGCATCATCACCATAATTTGAATTGTGAGTATTCGCCCAATTGTTTGGCTGTGTGAGTGCGGCTGTGAGTTTGATTGTTTGTCATTCAAGGTAATGCTGCTACTACTACAACTACCGATGAAAGAACAAATGAATGGATGGTTGTTGGTTAGTTGGCTGGATGGATGTTTGGATGTTTGGATGCCTGCCGTATAGATAGATGAATGCTTTAGTCATTTTGCTTCGCGATACTCCTGATGACGAGGCAAATGACAGCCATCATTCTTTTGAATGGTGAATGGTGGTGTTTCATTGCGTGGTGGCCAGTCAGTCAGCCCGGTTGGATATCGGTGCTGTTGATGTTGTTATTGCTTTTGTTTCTCTCCCTGTTGTAAAAGTCAGTGACTGTCATTTAGGTAGATGGGAAAATATTTTGTTGTCTGTCTTCCATCAAAAGCATGGTTTGATAGTTAAATGAATGACAGGACAGACGGGTGGATTGGTGGCATCGTTGATGAGAGACAACGTTGGCTGGTGCCGAAGGTACCGCGTTTATGGTGTAGGTAAACGAGCAAATAATGTTAATGCAGTTTGTGGAGGTCGTTGCCAACAATTCGTTTTGGTGGTCACCCCCCTCCATGGTCGCCTCCTCAGCATCAGGTCCAGAAAGTGTTTGTTCGTTAAGTTAACGACTCCTTTGATGCATATTATGGAACCGGCATACTCGTATAGTGATGGTGTGTGTTTGTAATTTTGTCATTATAACACCAGTACAGTTACATCAAAATGAGAACAATTTAAACGATGCCATCAAACAAATTATAACATTACACCTATACAGGGACATTGTGAGAGGCAGCGAGGAAATTCGAACGATAATCAATTTTGCATTAATTTAAATCAAATTACATATCAGCGGAAAATAAATGAAATTTTCGAGAAACCTTAAATCATTAGGAACTAACATGCTTTTCCATCCTGTGAACCTCACCTATGTGCAGGGTAAATGAAATTTCCCTAACATTATAATGAGCGCAAATGCATTCCCACCATCAGTAATTGCATCAGGGTAAAGATATGCTGATCTATGCCTTTTAATCAGGATGTTATAAACTCTAACATCCGTTGCACACTTAGTTCCACGTGTTGTCTACATATGTGTGTGTGTGTAAATGTAATGTCACAATCTATGATGATGACGATGATTGATATTTAAATGAGATTTTCTTCAACTGTCATGGTGTGTGTGTCTGTTACTCGATGGTCTGTTTCGTTCATGGCAAAAACGGTAATGAATCTGTAATTAAAACCATTCAACCAACAATCTACAAAAATTGCATTACACAATCTCAGTATAACTATCATAATTTTATCATAGGAATTTCTCTTCTCCAAAATGTATGTAGGCAAAGGAAAGATGGAGATTCATTGCCCTCCACATGTGATATGAAACTATTTACTGTGTCCGTGTTTCTTTTATTTCACTAGTAATAAAATGTCAGCACTAGTAAGCCAATGCGAGTAGAATTCATGGAAGGAAAAATATGTAGAAAGCAAATGGCAATGCCATGGAAATTCCTGTTGCACTTTGATATTTAGGGCAGAATTTATAACAGTTTTGAGGAAGAAAATAGTATGGAATGGAATTTCTAAGAGAAAATTTAAAACGAAATTATTACTGGTAGGCTGTTTTAATAGAAATAAAATTGAACCTTATAAAATGAAGCGTATACAAAGTAAGAACGGGATAAAGTGTGTGTAAATTCTTCTTTGTACCATCTAACCATCGGATGCAAATACAAGCTTAATCCAGTGAGTGGAGCAGTATAGTCGGACTGGACCGACCATATGATACCCTACACAACTAACACGAAAATCTAACTTTCTGTGGTTTGCGATATTACTAATATTCAGTACAGCTCTTCTAATTACTTGTCCAGATTCCCTTCACCGTGGGTTGTGTTGTGATGTTCGGCTTTCAATTGTGGCATATAAATCAACTCGAAAATACACAAATAAATAAGTTTTCGGTCTGGTCATCACGGAAAATTATAGGCGTTGTCCTTGATCATAACTGGAATATCATGGAAAATTTCAAAGCGATCAGCGGTAAATTTCCGTCCGCTAGTGTGGTAATGGCTTACTAAATAATATGCGAATACGTAAGCACCTGTAAATATCTAAGTTTACCTTCCACACCCGAGTACATACGACAATATAATTGGTATCAATTGAAATGTCAACCACTTCTTATCGATATATTATCAACTTCTCGGGTCTATGTCCTTTAGGAGTAAATGTATTCGCCATAGAATACAAATTTTGTAATTTTTCACACAAAAGTCATGGTCCATTTGACCCGCTAAATATTGACCGATTTCAAATAGCAATGCTTATTCTTTGGCCCGATCCCCTTCTCCATGTAAAAATTCATGGTATTTGGGCCATAATTGCGGCCTCTGGAGCGACCAGAAAAACCAACAAAAATTAAGTATTTGGTCCATTTCATCAGCTAAAAACAATAGGGGTCTTCATTGGGCAGAACATATCCTACTTGCAAAATTTCGTGAAGATTGGTCCACTACTGTGGCCTGTATCGTGTTTACAAATTATAATGGACAGACCGATGGACACACGTGTCTAGTTCGACTCAGCTAGTCGGCGTTACAAACTCTTGGGGCTACACAAAGCTATAATACCCTGACAACATAGTTGTGTTGGGTATAAAAATACTAAAACTTGGGCAGGACTTCAATATAGGAGCTAGATCAAAATATGTATCTATGTTCAAAATTTACTGTCAAAATGTTATTGGAGTCCATCCTTTTTATATGGTAAAGGAGACGTTAAGCTCATCCGGGCCGAACTTTGGAACTAAAACGCGGCATAGTTTAATACATTACTAAAAGGACCTACGAATCCATATTAAACATTGATATTCAAAATTTCTAACACAGATAATGCCTTCCATGAGAAAACGAAATACAGGTTGGGCTATAACTTTGAAATGAGGGGTAGCGGTTAAAAAAAGATGTCTGAATGGTGGTGTTATAGGGGAGCTGTACCATAATAGTATGGGGTTATGAGGGGCAATAATATTATACCCTCATCCTTATGGCTCAGTGGGATAAATATATTTTGTTTTAAAAACTTGTATCAAGGTAAGAACGGGATAAAGTTTGAGTTTGTAAATTCTTCTTTGTACCATCTAACCATCGGAGGCGAATACAACCTTAAACCAGTGAGTGGAGCAGTATAGTCGGACGGGACCGACCACATGATATCCCACACAACTTACACGAAAATCTAACTCTCTGTGGTTCGCGATATTTGCACCCCCTTGACAATTGTGGCCTATAAATCAACTCGAAAAAACACAAAAAAAAAAAGTTTTCGGTCTGGTCATCACGGAAAATTATAGGCGTTGTCCTTGATCATAACTGGAACATCATGGAAAATTTCAAAGCGATCAGCGGTATATTTGTATCAAGGTAAGAACGGTATGGGGTTATGAGGGGCAATAATATTATACCCTCATCCTTATGGCTCAGTGGGATAAATATACTTTGTTTAAAAAACTTGTATCAAGGTTTTAAAATCTTGTAACATTAAAAAAAAATATATATATATATATATGTATATATCCTTTGTTTGCATATCGTAATATTTTGGCAAACTTACCCACAGTAAATCCGCACAAAACAAATTTTCGATGTTAATAAACAAAATTGTTGCATTTGGGGTTTTGAGAATGCTAAAATAATTAAAGGGAGACTATTACATTCGGAAAAAATCACTGTTTGGTACAATCCTTGGTCCGAAGGTGTGATTTGACCTTAATTTTCCGAAAACGACGGTTGTATGGAAAGCGACTTTTTGGCTGCTTTTGGAGAATACGATTGGTAGTTTCAACAAGACGGTACCATATGCCACACAACTCGAGCGAATATGGTTTTACGGATAGAGATATTTCATGGCCGCATAATTTCTCAACTGGCCACCAAAATAATGCAATTGAACGGAATTACATTTTTTATGGGACTATGCGAAATACTGTGTTAATCCAGATACACTTTCAACCCTTGACCACTTAACCATCATTCATCAAGTTATAGCTGAGATACTGCCCAATACAAAGTTTTCGATATAAATATCATAAAAAATATTTCGTATGTGTTTAATTTACGTTTACTTTTGAAACTACGAAATGTATAACCCTGAAGTTTATAAACACAGTTTGAAACACACTATAACCATGTCAAGTATATTTAAAGCATTTCACTTAGTATCGGCATACACCATGAAAAGCTCAATGAGCCTAATTTAAAAACGGATGTTACCAACAGACATTTCTTGTACATTTCTGTAACAAGCAAGGATAACATTTTTAAAACTAATACCTATATATGCCTTAGGAAAGCAATATTGAAAAGCTTTAAGGCTTCCTTTCTGAAAGCTTTCTATAAATACATTCATTGTGAATATAAACCAAACAATGTGTATAACAACAAATATTTAAGGGTTGTATTTCGAAACAAAAAGCTTTGTCTAAGGGCTCCGAGCTTTAGTTGTTTACGGTATAAGGAACGTATACGAGTTGTAATTATTTATCGTAAGTATAACAGCTAAAGCAAAACATGTTGCCTGCTCTCAGTGTGGACAGAAACAAAACGAATGCCAGTTTTTTTATTTACACTGGGTGATTCCGAAATACGTTATGGATGCGACAATATTTGAATATTTGAGAATGGAACATGTTATATTTTGGGTATACAACATAGCCATTTTATACATGAAACAACTAACTTCTACATGTAGTAAAATGATTTGATATTATTTTTGAGTAAATGTCCATTCAAATTACCATGGAATAAATTGTCTTTTTAATACATAACTGGATCCGGCGGTTGAATCATAGCACCGTTTTTTGGTTTGAAGTCTTAAAAATATGATACATTAAAACAAATGGGCCCATTGTGTGGGAGGAGACCGATGAGCCTCCTTTTCGGAAAATTTGGATTAAATCGAAAATTCAATTCCTTTGATTTGAATATTCAAATTTTCTAAATTTTGACACTTTGTGGGAAATGTTCTAGAAGGAATGGAGGGATGAGTCCTAACTTTGGGTATGGGGAAATATTAAAATATTCGCTTCATGTGAGATTTAGAAATTTCCAAAATGTTGACCCTTTATGCGGAAGGTACTTTACACATTATGATTGTTAGGGTAAAATATTAGGTTGTCAAAGTTTGGTTTAACTTTGCGGGGAATTCACCACAAGGAATGTACCAATTTGGGTGGCGTAGGGGATGATATATATTAAGCGACTTGAATTATCTTGGTCCCTCTTTCATCTTAATTGTGGACACTGACCTTCCCGCGGTGTCACCTGGGGTAGCTAATTTCATCACCCGTTCAAATAGTGAGGTGGTATGCGCAGCGTGTTCACCAATAAGCACAATAAAAAAACTTCTATTTAGAAAAAACAACGAAAAATGTTGACGATGCCCGCAAATGTATAGAGGACCACGATCTGCGAATCTGCACTTGGAATGTGCGCACGTTGTACAGAATAGGCGTATTTTTCGCGGATAGTACTTCTTGAGTACATCCGACAAAGCGCATTGCCTTACAGGAAATGCGACGGGACGGGATAGCCGTACATATACACTCCAGTAGATGATCGAAATGATATAATCCGTATAAAAGCAAAGTTCTTCTACATCAGCCTTACTTGTGCCCCATGCCCCGACGGAAAACAAAGATGAGCAGACCAAAAACATATTTTACGAGCGCATAGAAACATCATATGGCTTGGTTAAATGATTAGGTTCTGCTCAAATCGGATAATCCGTTCGAATGATTTTATAAAATTAATTTTCAGCCAAATGTTGAACATTTTAGGGCGGAGGTGCCAGTCGGAGTTCACCGATATCATAGAACTTGATCCGTTAGAATGAAGTTATTTTCCATCTTAGAATCTGATTTCAGTTTGGAAAAAATATTACGATGTGCAAAGTTTGGATGAAATTGATTACACCCTTCGAAGTTATCGGGCGCCAGTCACTTTGACAGGTGGACGGATGGACAAAGTCAAATTATATGAAACTGATTTGGTCCAAAGAGGCATGGAGGTAGCAAAGTGTATATGCTCTCATTAGACATAGAGTTGAGGGTATGAAAATCCTACAAGAGGTGCGAACACAAATATCAAATGTTATCTTTCAAAATTATTGGATCAGCCATATTTCCGCACATCATAACTCAAAGACTTCATCTGTGGCGAGTTAGCCCGTCTGGTTTCATAACAAAGAAAAAGGACTACATCCAGAAAATATTAAAGTTTGAAAATATGGCAACCTACAATATGGCATGTGAAACAGCTGTTCATTGTTTGAATGCAATTTGGTGCAACAACTACAATAGATTACAAATAAAATAACTTTTTTATGATAGCAAAAACACAACAATCTAGACACGTGTGTTCGTCCGTCCGTCTGTCCATTATAATTTGTAAACACGATACTGGCCACAGTTATGGACCAAACTTTACTAAATTTTGCGTGTAGGATGGGTTCTGACCAATGAAGACCCTATTGTTTTTGATAAAGATCGGTTAATATTTAGGGGATGAAATGGACCAAAAACTTTATTTTTGCCTGATTTTCTGGTCGCACCAGACGCCGCAATTATAGCCCGAACATCGCGAATTTTCACATGGAGAAGGGGATAGGGCCATAGAATAGGCTTGCCTATTTGGATAAAGATCGGCCAATATTTAGCGGGTCAAATGGACCTTGACTTTTGTGTGAAAAATTTCAAAATTTGTATTCTATAGCGTATATATTTACCCCTGAAGAATACAGACCAGAGAAGTTGATAGTATATCCAAGAGGAATGGTTGACCTTTAAATTCATACCAATTATATTGTCATATGTTGGATGTGGGAGATACACTTAAATATTTACAGTGCCTACTTATTCATATATTATTTAGTAACCCATTATCACACTAGAGGGCTGAAATATAGCGCTGATAGGTTTGAAATTTTCCATGAGGATCCAGGAATGGTCAAGGACAACGCGTATAATTTTCAGTGATGATCAGATAATAATTCTGGGATGAAGTGGACGGAAAACTTAATTTTTTTGTGTTAATTCGAGTCGATCTATATGCCACAATTGAAAGCCGAACATCACAACACAATTCACTGTGAAGGGTATTTGACAAGTAATTAGATGAGCTGTACTGAATATTTGTAATATTTGGTGGCCTTTAGTCGGTCAATAGGGTGCAAATATCACCAAATATTGCACAAGCTCAGAATATAGAACCACAGAAAGTTAGATTTTCATATGGTCTGCCCCGTCCGACTATACTGCTCCGTTCACTGCTTTTTATTTAAGTTTTTCACTGTTATGCGGTTCATCAGGAAAATTTGGTTTTTCCATAATTTAAATTGTTTTGTTCTTGGGAGACAGAGAGATCCTCACCGAAAATGTCTGTAGTTCGCAAACAAAATTCATCAAACTTCGAATTACATTTTCTTTATTACCACAATACATTCCTTGGCAATATTTGGTTCAGTGCGCATCGTTATCAATAGGATTTCCAATGGCATTTTATTTGTTGTTTTCCAGTCAAAAATTTGCTTACTATCATTTATAATATTCTAAATCGTCATAGAATAAGTATTGTGTAAATATTTTTCATAAAAATATTTATTACGTATGTTTTTGTAGTCAGCTCCCTTGGAATTTATTAGCGAAATATTTCGCACAAAATTTCGTCTCATTCTCCTACTACTCCCTGTAATCTAGAATACTTAATTTTTCCCCAAAGCGATTTTTTTCGCTTTCTAACTTCATTCAAAATAAGGCGAAAGCGAGAATGCGAAAAAAATTCACAGGAAAATGTTGTTCAGAATAAGTCGAATGGGAAAAGCGTGTAAATTCACGTGGAATTGACATCCAGAATAAGGCTGTATATGTTTAAACATAAAAATATATGAATCCCGGATATTTTGAACAATTTGAAAATTTTGGCTTGTATGAGAGTAAAACAAACTCTTGCCTTAGTCTTTCACAGATCACTTGCCATGTTATTAAATCCCCTCCCCTTTAAATAATTCAAAATACGTTTTTTTCTTTTTTTATAAATTGAAATTTTTTATTTTTCTTTCAGTTTCTTTGAATGTTTTCTGTTTTTTTATGTGGTTTTTGTTTTATTTTTTCTTTTTGGCTTTTGATTTCCGTTTGTTTTTTTATATTATATTTTATGTTATTTTTGTTTTTCTTAATTTTTCGCTTTCTTCTGTTAAGGATGTTTTCAGTTGTTTATGAATGGTTTTGGTTGTTTTATTATCATACGGTTTTTTTGTTATTAGTTTGATTTTAATTTTAGTTGTTGTAGTTGGTTTTCATCATTATTATTGTTATTTATATATTTGTTATATATATATATATATATATATATATATATAATGTATAATTTTATTTAAATGCTTACTGTCTCTCTCTTGTTTTTTTATTTTGTTTTTAACAATATATATGTATGTATATATATTCGATAAATACATATTAATGGTTTGTTAAATTTTTTTGGCTTTTAGTTTTATTTTTAATTTGTTTTTTTATTATAAAATATTTATATGTATTTACTTAAAATTATGTTTAATAATTTTACACGCACAAAAAAACACAGACACATAGCTACTTATGAAATTGAAATTAACAAGGCTGACTGGAAAGTTATGTGTATGAATAAATTAAATATGACAAAAACACATATATACAAATAATATATGTATATATATTTTTGGTTTAATATTTTACTTATTTTACAATTACGAATAAAAGAAAAAAAAAATAATTATTAGTCACATCAGCTGCAACTGGGGTTTTTTGTTGGTAATATTTTGCTGTAATCCCCGAAAATGCCTGAAATAAATTTTAAATATTTGTTTTTTATTTCATTTTATTTATTGATATGATTTACATAGATTCTAACTGTTTTAGGGAGCAGTTTCAAAATTGTTTCTCCACTCTCAACGAAAATTGTGAATTAGGCAAAAATATTTTTTTTTAATTCGTTCACAATCAACAAGTTTCCAATTTACTTTATTGATACTTCTTTATAAGACTTAACTACAATGTGGTATTTGGTTTTTGTTACTTTTTTTTCTTTAATTTTGATTTATTAGCTAATAATCCTAAAATATAATTTATATATTTATATTGTAATCACTACACGTTTCACTTTACATATCTAGAAAATTAGATTTATTGGAGAAAAACAATTTATTCTAATAAAATATTTTTTATTTAAAAAATTAAATGCTTTTCAAAGGGGAAGGAAGGACAATTTATTTAATAAATTCGCATTCAGTAAACCTGAGCCTTTATGTAAATTGTCATATAAATTTGAATAGAGATATACCCGAAAGTTCTAAAATCTCTAAACTTTACTATTAAGGCAAAGCTAAAACGAGGATTTGTTTTTGAATTGTCCTCTAGAATTTCATAATGAATCGACACAATAATTTTCATAGGTAAACATATCTATCTAAAGTGAAAAGTTTCGATGAAATTGAATATTTCGTCCGCTTCATATGGGATTTACAAGTTTTCAAAATGTTCACCCTTTGTGGGGGAGATACTAGAAGGAGAGGACCGATAAGTCTTCCAACATTAAGTTGTGCAACATTTCGTTGAAATCCGATAATTCGTTCCCATGATATTATAAAACCAGTGAGCGGAGCAGTATAGTCGGACGGGGCCGACCATACGATACCCTACACAACTACAACGGAACTCCAACTTTCTGCTGATTTTTATTCTGAGCCTGGACAATATTTCGTGATAATTGCACCCTCTTGCCCGATTAGTTGTTAACAGCACATTTTCCTTACACCGACATATTTTCCGAATATTACTAATATTCAGTACAGCCCTTCTAATTAATTGTCCAGATTCCCCTCACCGTGGGTTGTTATATTCGATTTTAAAATTAAGTTTTCGGTCCACTTCATTCCAAAATTATTATCTGATCATCACCGAAAATTATAGATGTTGTCCTTGACCATAACTGGAACCTCATGGAAAATTTCAAAGCGATCAGCGCTATATTTCCGCCCTCTAGTGTGAAAATGGGTTACTAAATAAAATCTGAGTACGTAAGCACCTGTAAATATTTAAGTGTAACTCCCACATCTGAGTACATACGACCATATAATTGGTATCAATTTAAAAGCCAACCACTCATCTTCGATATACTATCAACTTCTCGGATATATTTCCATCAGAGGCAAATATATATGCCATAGAATACAAATTTTGTAATTTTTCACACAAAAGTCAGGGTCAATTTGACCCGCTAAATATTGATCAATCTTAGACATGCTTATTCCTTAGCCGGTCTCCATGTAAAATTTCGCGAAGTTCGGGCCATAATTGCGACCTCTGGAGCGACCAGAAAAACGGACAAAAATTAAGTAGTTAGTCCATTTCGCCCCCTAAATATTAACCAATCTGTACCAAAAACAATAGGGGTCTTCATTGGCCAGAACCCATCCTACATGCAAAATTTCGTGTGGCCTGTATCGTGTTTACAAATTATAATGGACAGACGGACGGACACACATGTCTAGATCGACTCAGCTAGTCGGGATATGACGATCGGTATTCTTAAAGGTGGGTCTAGAACCAATATTTCGCGGCGTTACAAACTTTTGGGTCTGCACAAAGCTATAATACCCTGACAATATAGTTGTGTAGGGTATAATTAATTTTCAGCTAAATTTTGTGTGGGTGATACCTGAAGGAGTGGATCAGTGGCTCCTATATTCTATCTTGATTTATGTTTTGAAGGAATGTTACGATATGCACATTTTGTAACAAATCAAATATTCAATGCGATTATTATATTCAAAATTTTGATCATTTGTGGGGGAGATCTTCGGATTCGATCTGGGCTCGGTAATTATATTATGATGTTTAAAGTTTAGATAAAATTTTAATATTTCGTCCGTTGACCCTTTGTGGGGAAGTTACTAGCAGGTGAGGACCGTGGATAAAATATTAGGTTGCGTAAAGTTTGATTTGATTTTCTCTGTTCGCATGATATTTGACCGATTAAAATGGCGTTTAGTCAAAATGGAATTTTTAAAATTCTTCCCACGACTTCAGCAGCGAAACAGTCGTCACATGTCCACTATTACCCAATAACTAGGCGACCATTAGCTTAAATGCGCATCTTCCACGAATGTTTCCTTGAATTTGGATAGTCTTCGTATTATCCAATTATCACGATATTTAATTATCTGTTGAAATCGCGATATTTAAAATAGAGCTTTCACATTTTGCACAAATTAATACACTGATACTTCTTCTAGGATGCTATTGAAAAAAAAATGGTCTATATTGGTCCATGTTTTCGTATACCCTTCATATAATGGTTCCCATCAAAGATATATTGGGGATTTTAAGCACGTGTTTTAAGGAATTGGCTTCAATATTCTGTCAACAATTAACCATCACCCCCATTCCGTATGTCGTCGTCGTTTCTTTGTCAACATCACTTCGCATCGACATCGACATTGATTTGGTATTCCGTAACACTCATGCGACGATGACGACTATTTATCGATAATATCAACAAAACAAAAAACACATCTCTAAAATTATAGTCAGCCGCTTATTTTGTTTGATATTTTGGCTTAAGTTGAGTTTAGGGGTTTATCTCCAATTTTTCTGAAATTTTTATCACAGGTAGATCTCGTCTCCCTGATGACGAAGGTATTTTATATGCATGGGAGAAGTCCGTACTTCTCGAGATATGGGCCTCTGAAGTTGCGGAATTCATATGCTCGCTCATAACAGCTTCATTTATGGACCGATGATGGTAATTTTGGCGGTTATTAAGAATTGCATGTTTAAAATCTTAAAATGTTCAATCGCGTAGCCAAATTTTCCATTTGTCATATATAGCCGTCCAAAAATGGTTATTGCAAAAAAAAAAAAAAAAATTATTTCCGCCTGTCCATAGGAGAATGTCTTAAATCACTGGCCGAAGACCGGCTATTTTGAATAATTTATAATTAAAACGAATTGTTGTGAAAATATGTGTACGGTTTTCAACCATACCAATATTACCTTCATCGGTCTATAAATGACGAACTTATGAACAAAGGAATTTCGGATCTTTAGGTGTCTATATTTCGGGATGTTTGGCTTCTCCCATGAAAATCATAACTTTTCATGATCAGGGAAACGAGACCTACTTGTGGTAAAAATGTCATCCGAGATGAGCCTCTAAACTCATATTGTTCCCTTTTTAGTATATATATATATACATAGAATTCCTTTTTGAATCGATTTTGCACCTTTTGGTACACTCCATCCGAAAGGAACGAAACTTTATTTGGCACAAAGACGAGCTTAATTGATATTGGTCAAAATAGGTTCAGATTTATACATAGATCCCATTTCTTTGTTTATTTATACATAATTTTGCATTACGCATTGAATAGATTCTAGAATGATGTATCCTGCTCTTGTCCGGTGATGTTTTTTTTTTTAATTCTTAAAAAAAATGTTCTAAAACTAGAGTCGTCAACTAAAACAATAACGAAGAAATCTTCGATATCGTCGTCGTCACAATTTGTTACGGAATACGAAAAATGTTTCAATAGTTATCGATAAACGTCGACACCAATTTGCAAAAGACGACTCTCTGCGTCGTCGTTTTGTGTCGACGACGACATACGAAATAGGGGTGCATGTTATACACCTCATACTAAAGTTCCGATCTTTTATGTACAGGGTTGCCCATATTCGACGGACCCATGTTTTTTTTTTTTAAATCAAAGAAAAAAATAAAAATTTGGCGGTTGGCAATGTTAATCATTTAATTTGTTCCAAGTAGATTTGTTTACATCAATTTTTGAATATGATATCTCTCAAATGGCCGCCTCTGGCGTTGATGACGTATTGTGCCCTCTTTGCTGCATTTTCCATCGTTTTTGCCAACATTTCGGCCGGAATAGCGGCTATTTCTTCACGAATGTTGTCCTTGAGCTCTTCTACGGTCATTGGCTTGTTAACGTAAACCTTTGTCTTCAAATATCCCCACAAGAAGAAGTCAGGCGGCGTCAAATCGGGCGAACGCGGTAGCCAGTCCAAATCACCACTTTTCGACATCAAACGGCCCGGAAACAAATTCTTCAGAAAATCGATTGTTATGCGACTTGTGTCCGGTGGAGCGCCGTCTTGTTGTAACCAGAACTGCCTCATACTCTTTCGACGAATAATTGGCATCACAAAATTGGTCATCATGTCGCGAAAACGCTTCTGATTGATGGTAACAGCATGGCCATTTTCATTTTGGAAGAAAAACGGCCCAATGACCGTTTTCGCACTAACGCCGCACCAAACTGTGACTTTTTCATCATGAAGAGGCACTTCTTGAATCTCCTGAGGATTTTCAGTGGCGTAAAAACGGCAATTTTGCTTATTTACGGTCCCATTCAGGGTGAAATGGGCTTCATCGGACATGATAATTTTGTTCCAAAATTGCTCATCATCTTCGGCCATTTCGATGACTCTTTGGGCCCATTCCAATCGACGAGGCATGTCCGCAGGCAACATTCTTTGCGTCAATTGAATTTTGTACGAGAACAAATGCAAATCAATTCGAATAATCCAGTGTAAAGTGGACCGAGCCATGCCCAACTGCTGAGAACGGCGTTTTTGGGATGTTCTTGGGGACCTCTCAACACTGGCTCGTACGGCAGCGATATTCTCGGCAGATCGCCTTGGTCGACTTTTATATGGCCTCTTCGGATTAGAAAGAGCCTTACCAGACGAAAATGTTTCGTATAAACGCTTAATGGTGTTCTTAGGAGGCGCACTTCTCACATTTTTTAATGTTTTAAAAGCACGTTGAGTTTTCACAATTGACTTCTTCTGTTGAATGTAAATTTCAACTATTTCAGAGCGCTCACGTGGCGTGTATTGGTTCATGGTAAATCTGCTTGAACTGACACTTCAAACTCGGTATATCATTAAGCGATTTGACATCTCTGTCAAAAGTTATGGCGTTGCCAGATGGGTCCGTCGAATATGGGCAACCCTGTATTTAAAACTTCCCTCATAAGGGAAGTAAAAACAATTTTCGTCCTGGCCAAATTTTATTTATTTTCAAATTCCTTCGCACCAGTTTACTCCAGTCTTATTTAAGAGCGATTTTCGAATTTTGTGGAATCCAAAGTAGTAAAAAGGTCTAAATAAATGTATGCTATATGTCCTAGGTTGAGGGTATTGTATCAACAAGATCAAGCCTAATTAGGGTTATTGGTGCACCATTAAAAAAAGCGGATGAAATTATTATTGATTGGTCTCCTGTACAACATTTTGTACCAATTTGGCAGGTATATAGGAGTTATTTCAATATTTATATGACGTTGGGTATAACTACATGAACTATGAACCGATTTCCTCTAATTCTAGTTGGGTTTCCACCTTGATAAAAATTTACCTCATGCTCGTGGTCGTCCAAACCCACAATTTTCAACTTCATATGGACAATTCAGCAAAAATTTTAAAGTATACGTTATTTTTAATTTATTTCACTTTATTTGTCTATGTTTATTTGTTTTAAATTAGAATATAGTTTAAATTAATCAATATCATCTTCCCCAACATAGTTTGGAATAATTATAAATTAATAAAAAATTGAAAAAAAAAACTAATTATTACTACATTTAATGGTTTATGTGTTTTTATTTTATTATGTTGTATTTTTCCAGTTTTTGATTTAAATTTCAATTAAAATTTATTAATGAGTTTTTTTTTTTGTTTTTGACAAATGGAAGTTTCTGTTGTTTTATGTATATGAATTTATTTCTGTTTTTTCTTTTCAAACATTATATTTGATTTTAATTTATTTATTGATTTACTCGCTTATTTAGTTATTTATTTAATGGTAACTATAATTATATACTTAATGGCCTAATCTCAATTTGATTTAGTAATCCTGCAATAATTCATAATTCTAATAGTAATTATTATTATACTCTTTTTAATTTTTTTCTGTTTGGTTTTCATTAAAAGTAGATTACAACAGTTTTTGTTTTGTTTAGGGGATTTTGTTTTTTTTTTATTTATTTATTATTATAATATTTCTAATAGTAGTTTTTTTCTTTTTTACAATTTATTATTATATATAATTGTTTTTTGTTTTTATTATTATTACTATTTATTACTATAATTAAATATATAATATTACTTTATGTCTTAATTTCATATGTTTTTTTTTTATTTATTTTTAAATAACAAATTTTAATCAGTCATTTTTATGCAATTAATTGCAAATTATTTTTTTTTTCATTTTGGTTTTACTTAAAATACGAAATCTGTGTGTATACAGGGTGTCAAAAAAATGTAGGGGAAAAATAAAATATAAAATTAATGATCTCAAATATCTGATTAATGAGATAGATATTAGTCGGTTTATAGTCGAAATCCGGTATAAATATGAAAATAAGACTTTGGAGAATATGTCCTTTGGAGAACAGAAAATTGGGGGACTATTTTAAAAATATATTTTGAGGGACTATTACAGGCATATGAGTATTTTTTTTTTTTGGAATATTTTTTTAAAGGATCTTAGGCGTGCATTTTTATGAATATTTTCAAAACATATTTTTTTATAAATGACAATGTTTGATCATCAGGCATACACCTTCATTTTTTAATATTTTTTTGAAGGTCTTTACAGACAAAGTTGTGAATTTAAAAAATTAGGACTACTTCAGCCATATGCCAGGATTTTTAAAATTTATATTACTGAAGGACTATTAGAAGCATATGCGTGGATTCTTCAAGGGCTATTACAGTCATATGATTGGCTGAAGTTTTTTTAGAAACAGGCCTACTTTCGCCATAGGTCTAGATATTTTAAAAATATTTGTTGAAGGACTATGTTTGATGACAATAAACGTGAATGCAACAAGTGTGTGACGGTGTTCTAAGTTAAAAAATTATATATTAGAAATGTTTTTCTCAAAAAAATTAAATGTCAATAGCTCTTAAAAAAAAGCTTAAGCCGAACATATCACTGTAATAGCCCTTCAAGAATCCACGCATATGCTCGTAATAGCCCTTCAAAAATATAAATTTTAAAAATCCTGGCATATGGCTGAAGTAGTCCTAATTTTTGTAAATTCACACCTTTGTCTGTAAAGTCCTTCAAAACGATATTAAAAAATCAAGGTGTAATAGGACTACTTCAGCCATATGCCAGGATTTTTAAAATTTATATTTTTGAAGGGCTATTACAATCATATGCGTGGATTATTCAAGGGCTATTACAGTCATATGATTGGCTGACGTTTTTTTAGAAATAGGATTATTTTGGCCAAAGGTCTAGATATTTTAAAAATATTTGGTGAAGGACTATGTTTGATGGTAATAGACGTGAATGCAACATGTGTGTGATGGTGTTCAAAGTTAAAAAAGTATATGTTAGAAATTTTTTTTCTCAAAAAAATTAAATGTCAATAGTTGTAAAAAAATCCGCAATTTCATCTCCAGCCAATTTGCACAAATTTCATATCGAAACATATATCCAAATGTTAAAGGGAAAAATTTGCGTACGCTAAATCTCCGAAATTTACGAACATATTCAAAAACCAGTGAGCGGAGCAGTATAGTCGAACGGGGCCGACCATATGATACCCTACACAACTACCACGGAACTCTTAGTTTCTGCGCATGTTTATTCCAAGCCTGGACAACATTTTGTGATATCTGCACCCTGTTGCCCGATTAGAGGTCAACTGCACCTCTTCTTTTCACTGACATATTTTGTGAATATTACTAATATCCTTCTAATTACTGTACAGTCCTTCTAATTACTTGTCTGGATTCCCTT